>NC_136882.1:29579674-30179674 GCF_949152265.1 Phoxinus phoxinus | reverse complement strand
TAGAAACAAGAAGAAAAAGAGTGTCTTGGAACTAATTCTTGTTCAAAAGTGCTATGTAGCCTATTTGAGCCTGAGTACAGTGTTGTTAGCTTAGCAACATGCTAATTCCAAACAATGTTTGATTTTAAAACTGAGCTTGAAAACTTACAGACGATTCATAAATATTAGTGGTCTTACATGTGCAATGAGTGAATTACAGTTTCTCATGATGAGTTTTTATTTGTCTGGGCTAGAAAAAAGAGGACTGAAACATGCTCTTCCTGTCATAAAAAGGTTGATTGCTTTTAAGGGGGTCTTGTTAAAAACCAACATGCTTTCATTAATGACTGGAACTTACTTGAGGTGGTGGTTATAGATCTTTGAGTAAGCACTAAATAGAGTACACTGTCTGCGTCTTAAATGTGTGTTTGTCATTACTATTTGCTCTTAATGAGCTCCCGAAACTATTTTTGGATCGACTCATCATCTCATCTCCTGTGCGTGTCTGTCTGTGCCCATTCCTCGCCTGTATTAAAATTCTTGGGCATAACATGCACCGGTTAGTCAGATTTGACCTGAGAACGGAGAACATGGGGGTAAAGTCTTCAGATCATTATCTTCTCCTGTGAGGAGATCAGGGTAGATCAAGGTGGGGAAGGGCCACAGGAGCCTCTCAGGGGCCCATCAGGAGGAGACCTATATGAGTCAGCATTCCAGAGCTGCCGCTTTCACTCCAATCATCATGGTGACTCTCAAGCATGCATTATCCCGATTCAAGACTAAAAAGAATGTGTCCAACAAACTGGGGCGAATTCACAAAAAAAGTTTTCTGCACAATTTTTCAGTGCAAAAAAACTGCACTTCATTCACCTGCAAGTTATTCTTATCATTTAGTATGAGCAGATTTTACACCACAGGGAATGGGATCAATAACGGTAAAAAAGAAATCGACACGCCTACTGAGGCCACAATAAGTGTATGTTATTTACTGGAATTGTAAGTATGAAAGAGGTCTATCAAATAAAATCACTTTTTTCTTCTTTCAGAAAATGAAGAAAAAAACAATACTGCACAAGAAACAACAAATCCTCTAGTAGACAAAATAATGGACCCTTTTATAAAATTGCTGTAATCTGAGTATCCTTATTTTAATTATTATTAATATAAATATTATTTAATTCCATTGCCAAATGCATACTAATTTACTAGACTACCAATCAATCTACCAAATATAAAAATATTAATATAATAATACATATAAATAATATATTCAATATGTAATTTATGTATACATATAAAATTATACAACAGTGGCCAAAAGTGATGTCCAGAAGGGTTATGTGTTTTTAATGACCTTACAAGTTTGATTAAACCAAAATATGAGGATTTTTAAAAATATATATTTTTCAAATAGTTTAAGTATGAGCAAAAACATTGCAAAAAGAAAAACTAAAAGCCCACAGGAAAATGCATACATTGACTAACACAATCAGTTAATTTTTTATTGGGGTTTATAATTTCTTCATCCAAAAATAATGTCTGCTCAATTCAAAGATTTTGAGCTATAATAATAGTCACATTTTTTAAACCAAAGCTTTATAAAAAAAAAAAAAAAAACAGCGTATGGTAATGTACTTGAGCTTGCATTGGATTTAAAATGTTGGTATTTCCAGTGGAATTTGTCCTGGAGAAATGATCAACTCTTCAACCCCTTCATCACTGTCAGAAGCGGAAAGTACAACTGACAGGTAAGCAGCCTACTTCACAACTGCAGGGAGGGATGATGGTGTGATGGCTTAAATCCATCTCAAAAGCTCAAAATGACTGCATACTTTCAGGCTGTAGTAGAGCATTTTTCCTTGCCAATTAGGTGGACTCCCTTTCCTTGGTGAGTTGGATATAGAGAGGCATTTCTCAAATCCTGGTGTAGAGGCCAACGTAATGAGGGCTTGCGTGTATGAGAATACACATGCATATACATAACATATTCATTGATGCTTTGGCCAAGTGTGCAGCATGTCAGCGCTTGAGTAAGCCGTTGGAAACTTATGAGATTCCTGTGTGTTTAAGACTGATGGGAACTGGTGCTGTAAAGCGTGGAGGATCATATATGAGCTAAAACGTTTAGAAAGCTATGCTTGGTGTTCATTACTAAGAGCAGCTTTACATTTTTTCTCTCACTGAGCTAATGCAACGCTTCACATTAAACATCATAAGTTCACCGCAAAAAAGATCAAACATCATATAATAGTCATTCTCTGGATGGCAACCACTGAATGACCTAATCTTGGATGCACTAACTGTGACCAGAGATATACTTATGAGGCAAGGATGGCCTGAGAAGGGCTTATTTCATCATCATCCATTGTTTTTTGGAGCAAAAATAAGGACCAAAGTCCACCGCTCGTGAAGATACACAGGTGTGATCTTATGGTTTGACCCACTTTCGTCTCTAGATTAAAAAACATGATATGCTCCCTCTTACCAAAGGCAAGAGGCTTGAGCATAAACATTATCCCTAAAACAGACTGTGGCCAGGATTATGAAAATAATAATAATAATACAGAACATTTGAGATGTTCGTAAGAATGTTTTCAAGAATGTTCTATATCTTTCGATGGTTTCTCAAATTTGATTTTAAAACTGAACATCTTAATTTTATTCTTATGAATAAAATCACAGATTTTGACATTTTCTGATTGAATATTCCACAGAAAATAGGAATGGTCAATTTTGATTTCATAATGACTTTAAAGTAAATTTCAATTATTTTAATATATAAATATTATGTTATGCACATTCTATGGTTAAAAATATGACCCAAAAATTCCTCAAAATATATATTTTTTGGCTGCAATCCAATTCAATCAAATCATAATGCATCTAAATTAAACTTAAGTAAATTAAAATTAAACTTTAGTAAAACATTTTTTTATTTTTTTTAAATTCACTCAATTCAAATTTTTAATTGGCACCATGTTTAGGTTACAAAAAGTAGTATTGTTTCAGTCCCCCATTATGATTTTTTAAATGTGCAAAACATCCTCTCAGGACCTGGTGAGAAGCAGGCATCCACGTTCTGTTACAGGATTAGCTTGTGGTTTTATATCCTTTTAAAGACAATAGCAGGTGGTAGACATTATCAACGGGTACTCAAAGTAGAGGAAAAACATTCACTTTTCATGTCCGAACGGAGCCGAGAGACAGGCGGCTTTGTACTGAGAGTAGCTCATCTTTAGAGGAAGCACTCAAGAACAATAATAATATCCTGAGAGGCCAGGCAGCAGCGGTGTAATTAAAAAGGCTTTTCTGTCTCGCTCCAGGAACGAGGAGGGAGTCGATTCAGACAGGAAATTCCAGCAGAATGGCCTGGCAAGGGGCCTAACTACACAGCACCATGCAAACCGCTCCACACCAGATCCCTAAGCTGCCTTGAACCCTGGGAAGCCGCAGGCCGAGTGCTAGCCACCAGTGGAGTCAGCCGATCATGGTAGCGTGCAATTTGTTCCCATTTTTGAACAACCTAGTGAGGTCTTTCTTGACTTAATGTCACACATCGGTGTGCAGCAGTACACAACGTTTAAATGCACAGGGGAAAAAAGGAGGCTTGTCTTCTCTATCCATCCTGCACCTGGGAAATGTCACACTGTATAACATCCCTATTTAGCCTGTGTTGATGGTTTTTTCCCAAGGCGTTAGTTGTGGCGGCAGAAGGATTAGGGGTTTAGGGAAGAGTGCGAAAACTGCTTCCAGCACTGAAAGGAAGTATTAAGTGAATGACTCTTCTTTTAACACCCCAGGGGCTTTGTAAAACGATACATTTCTTATTAACAGAGGATTTCTGGCAAGGGCCAAGTAGATTAAGTTATGGCATACATACCACAGCCATAACTGATATACCTCTTGTTAACTGTAGATCCTTTAAGATGTGTCGAATTAGAATATTGTAAGAATTGCTTGTTTGCCTCTTACATTGAAAGGAAATTTGTCCCAAAAATTAAATTAAATTAAATATTGGTCATTGCCAGAGTGTTGCTATGCTAAAGCCCAAAGTATACTTCGGGGTCCGCGCACCGTAATTTTCATCATCAGGAGGGTTCGCTTACAACAGTGCATGTGCGAGTGACTTGAGGTCTTAAAAACAAAGTCCACTCATGTCTTCCCGCGCTCACGGCATAAGGAGTATACTTTGAAAGGGCCGCGTGCTCAACTGTGCAAGAGACGGAGCAGAATGCGGAAAATGAAGTGCACCCGGGCCTTTAGGTGTTCTGCGTAGTTTTAGTGCATTGTTTTGTTGTTGCTAACCAGCCTAAACCAAACCTTTGAAGCATTTCATACAATTTGAAAAGTGAGATTTTTTAATGTTTATGAAATTGTGCTCCTGTATTTGCTCAAAAATACAGTAAAAATATTAATATTGGTGAAATATTACAATTTAAATGAGCTGTTTTAGTTTTAATAGATTTAAAAATGTAATTTATTCCTGTGATGGCAACGCTGCATTTTTTTAAGGCCATAGTTTTACAGCCAGTCACACGATCCTTCAGTAATCATTCTGAATCATATGCTGATTTTCTGCTCAAAAATAATATTTATCAAAGTTGAAAACCGTTGTTTTGCTTAAAATTTTGGTGAAATCCAATTTTTTTCTAGGATTTTTTGATAAAAAAAAGAAAAAAAAGTTTTTATTTGAAATATAAATCGTTTGTAACATTACAAATTGTCACTTTACATCAATATAATACTTGATGAATAAGTCCTTATGAGTAAAAGTATTAAAAAAACAAAACAAAACACTCAAACTTTTTAAATGGTAGTGAAGTGATACCAGTACCTGTCATGCGTTATATAATGCTTGTTGACTTAGTCTTAAAAAAGTTTTCTTTAAAATGTGTTAAGACACCAGGTATCATGTTAATGTTTGAAGTTTTTTTGACTAATGTTTTCCTAATGTCATTAATGACAGAGGTTTAGTTCATAGCAGGTCCTAGGTTTACAAAACCCTGTCATAAATACAGTAGCTCCAGATCCTCGGCAGGCCTTATGTGCCTTTCCTGTTAATGTTTACAATCGCTGGCTTCTCTCCGGCAGTCTAAGGCCATGTCAAACAACTGGCAAAATCCATCCAATCACTCACAAAATTTCCAGCATGCTGCTGGCCCTTATAAGCCCTGAGAGCTGAATGTGATTTATTAAGCCTCTCTGAGGCGCTGGACTAGTTACCTTAATTGTCTCGATACTTCCACAGTGTCTCAGACCTTGGACACAACCTATCAGGGCAGTGGGGTCACCAGCAAATAACCCCAATGCATCACAGCACAAGGTATAGAGCTGGCACTATGTATGCGAGTGTGTGTTTTGCTACACATTAACATGCTTTTGGTGTAACAGTGCTACTTAGATGATGATAAAAGTCTCAGCAAGACTAATTACATGTAAAGCTAATCACCCACCTGATTTATCATTAGAGTCGCTAATCTTGTCGTCAAAATTACTGATGAAACAATTATTGTTTTATAAATAAATACTCACCAAGGCTGCATTTATTGCATCAAAATACTTTAAAACAGTATTATTGAGAAATATAATTACAATGTATATTATTACATTTAAATATTACTTAAATTATCAACAGCAATTATTCTTCAGTGTCAAATGATCCTTCAGAAATGTTAATATTCTAAATATATTTAATAATGTTAAATATAAATCTTTGTAACATTATAACGGTTTAATGACTTGACTTTTGATCACTTTAATGCATCCTTGTTTAATGAAAGTACACACACAAAAAAAGTTCACAACATAATCAGAATACAACGGACTGAAATTAATACCAAATTACAAAACATGAATTATACTTAAAGGATATTTGAATCAATAAAGTGAACACTGAACACATGTGTTTTGTCAAGATTAAGTACATACGTTTGCACTAAGATGTCTATTATCTGCAGGGCTGTAGATATTATGAGGTTGCGGGATGCCAAAGCCCTCAAAACCAAAGTTAGTCATTTAAAATGGGTGGATTAAAACAATCATACTGAAGATTTGACATCCATATAGCATGCCTCAATCTCATTGGATGACTGGTTGCGGGGTCACAGCACTGATATTTGTGGTTTTAAAAATGGCACTTAGACATCCTCTTAAGAGCTACTTTGTGCCTTTGGTGCTTGCTTGAATCAATGATTTACTGCTCCTTAGAGTACACACTATCGTTCCTTACCCATGAAACCCAGAAAACATCAGCTTAGCGTGATTGAGGGTTTCCAATACAGGCTCATGGTTATGCACTCCCTTAAGCTCTACAAATCTAAAAACGGAAAAGGGAGTTAATTTTCTTCATCTTCTCTTGGGAACGTTGGTCTCTATGGTGTTCCACGAGGCCCTTTGGCCTCTGCACTGCGGCTGATACAAAGGATGTCCATTAACACAATGGATGCACTAACAGTGGTCAGAGCTGCTTCAGCACTACTGGTCCACCAAAAGATCTTTTACAACAGGAACTATGGCCGTGAAGGAAGTATTCTCACATTAAGACAAAGCAAGAGCTCAAGAGCCACAGAGTGATTCATTTGAGGGAATCCCTGCTTGGGTTCACATGGGGGTGAGACCTTGTTATCTGAGTAGACTAGAAAAAGTCAACACTCAAAATTGTGAGATGATATTTTCCCCAGTGTTGCATAAAGCAGTGGTTTCCAAAAGTTTTAATGTTAAGGCCAACTGTGAGACCTACAGTACCAAAGACTTTACTACCAGGTAAAAACAGTTTTTTCATACACTTGTCAAATTGTGAGATTTTGGGCTAATTGTTTTCTTTCAGACTAGTGTAATGAAAACAACCCAAAATACACATTTGAGTGTTTATTTTATCATACTTTTTCTATTTGGTCTGTAGATTTCAATAACAATACAGGCCATTTTCTCAAAAATATATATTTTTTCATGCAATGAGCCAGAAATCTCCACTGTAATACTTACATGTAGGCTACCAAACTTTACCGTTTTTTTTTTTTTTTTTGCGGCTAACATTAATTTCACCTATAATCTCTAATATATAAACACTGGAAGCCTGTATGACTTTCTTTATTCAGTGAAACAGTGTCGCCATTCATACAATGAAACCCATCAGGCTCCAATGTTGTTTTGGACCCCACTGACTTTCATTGTAAAGAACTACAGCTGTTTAAAATATCATCTTTTGTGTTATGCAGAAGAAAGAAAGTCATACAGGTTTGGAACAACATGAGGGCGAGTAAATCATTATTGGGTGAACAATGCTTTAAAACAAGACTTTCAAGCTCAGAGAGAGGTTTCCAGGTGCGATAAGTTACAGTTAAGCTAATAGTCCATTCACATAAAACAGGATCCTGACTTTCTAACAAAATGTTGGCTCGGATTGCAACATGCTCTGGGGAATTATGTGAAAGAATTTGTTGTAAACCCTTTAAACTGAAAACATCTGTGAAGGCACACTGTTATTGGTCTTGTGGATGCCTCAGTTGGGGGTCAGACAGGCTGGTTGCGGTACCTCTTCTTTGCCCTCTCTAGGGGGGCCCTCCATTTTCTGTTTGTATTCCTACTTCAGATGCCTCTGGCCACAAACGCTAAGCAATTCTGTGCTTTTCATAAACCAAAGAAGCTTTGGTTCATTCTCCATTTCGGCCTCTTTGTTATTCTTCTACACCCAGGCAGTGGTCTTCCTGGCAGGTTGGAACGAAGTAAGTAATCGCAGCAAAGCACTCATTCCTGTTACTCAGCATTTAACATCCTTTTTGTGCAATTCCAGGTCACAAATGCTTTGCCTCAATGCCACGGACAATAAGACCCCTCATTAAAATTCTTTTCCATTGTGAATGCATCACTTCCCGTGGATGAAACTTCCCCTCTTGCTGCCATATCCCCGTGGCTCATGCCTTTCATTGCCATCCATTACTTTTTACTCAGCCGTTTGGACCCTACATGCTTCAAAGAGTCCTGTCATTACCACCAGTGCCGAAATTGGCAGCATTCTTTACTTTAACCAGAAGCGTCTTGGCTCACGATAGCCATCTCATGCCATCACGCTGAGAAAGTGAGATGATTTACAGACGGCTGCAATTTTTTTTTACAGCATTTACGACCAGGAGAGGCACTGCCAGCATCAGCGCCATTGGACACATAGATAATGAACTGCAAGGAAACGTTTCCCGTCAGCCCTCCTCTTTTCTGCGGATGAGAGGATTAGGACTCTTAATTAGTGCCTCCAAAGGGAGAGCTCAATTTACGGGATAGCAACAGAGTGCGGAGGGGGGGGGGGTTGCGCAAGGAAAAATGTCTAACAGGCCGGAATGGGGGCCTCCCATTAGAGAAGGGAAAGGGGGATGGGAGGATGAGAGCTTCTTTCTCCCAGACAAAAGGGGTGCATTCCGCCTGTACCATGATTCACAAAGTTTAGAAGGAGGGTGCACAAGAGTCTCAAATTCTGGATGACCCATGATTATGGGAGGTCATGGAGGTAATGAGCATATATAAATCAAATTTTAAACAAAATGTACAAATACTTTTTATTACTTTTTAATTTTTAATACTTTTTGTACACATTTTATTTATTGAACTTGATGAATGTATATCAAAAAAAGTATTCATGAGAAATAAGTTTGGCATCTATACAAAAGATTTACATTATGTCTGAGGTAAAAAAAATCTTAAAATAAGGCTTAAAAAGTAAAAAAAAACAATATGTATAACATTTTGTCTGAGACATGGACAAATATATGCAAATAACTGGTATATGGACAGTTGCTCACTTGTAATAGTTGCTGAGTTTACACAGACCCTAATAATCTGATTGTAATCTGACTAGTAGCACAGTCGGAATAAAAAAGTCACATGTAACCACGTCAATCGGAATGAATTGGCCAAATCCAATTGAAATTTAATCCGGATTGTAAGGGGTAAACCTTTTCCAATCCGATCGAGAGTACATGTAAACACTTTATCGGAATGAAAACCAAAACTGGAGAGTTCTGTGCATGTGCAATAACGCAGAAATGGCGTAATAGTGTATGACGCGTGGAAAAAGCGGTTGTTATTGAATCAAGTGTCATAAATGACTGTCGTGTCATTCTAAAGGTTTCCTTGGACTCATCACCTGTGAAGTGGAGTAGGACAACTGTCCTGCTACCAGTCCTTGTTCTAATCCACAGACGCCTTGTTTTACTGGTTGATAAATATAACCAGCATGGGACAACAGTTCATGTGCTCGTCGTCTCCTAGTGTGGTCTGCTCTTTGAAACAAAGAAAAGAAGCAATGTAGGAGAATAGCATGCATAAACAAACAGCGGGAAACTCAGTATATTCCTGCAGTGTGCGCATTTAAAAAAATCAATTCTGATTTGAAGCTTGTGACATAAACAAGCACATCAACCCGATCACTTTATTTAGCGTTCATGTAAACAATACGTTCGGATTCATCAATCAGAATTAATTCATTCCGATTGAAACAAAAGGCGTCCATGTAAACGTAGCTAGTGACCACATTACAGTTTAATTCTATATTCACATGCAGTTGCAATGTTGCTTGGGAACCATTCAACCTTTAGTTACACTGTATGTTTTTAAGAACAAACATTGAGAAGGACGCATTTCTACCATCAAATAATTAATAAATGACAAATGTCATACTGCCTAGCTCTACTTCACAAAAATGTTGGCACTAGTAGAGGTAAAAACAGGGTTGAGTGGGGAAGTAAAGAAGAGCAGACCTGTTCCTTTCCGGTGATGAGTAAGTTTCCGGAACTTGCATGTTTCTTTGTGCCATGCAGCCTGGTGCCCATAAATCATTGTGGTAGTCCTGTGCTATCCAGTGAATGTCCTTTCTTGTGGGAAACCTTTCAGTCAAGTCATGCTTTTCCCACCATTGTTTCCAATTTGGGAACCCACCTGTTTACTACTTTTAGTGCTCTAAATGTTTACACAGGACCTTATCCTGTAAGCGTATTTTTTCAGTTGGCTTCACCTAGCCTGACCAAGCTGTTTTGAATGCTGAACATGTCATTTAAGTGGTTGGTGAGAGCGTTACGTTAATATCCACGTACAGAATGAATATGATTCCAGTTGAAATTTTAATTAATGTTTAAACGTGTCAGCTTTAAATCCTGTTCGTTTTCAGTCAAAGATCTCCCTGTAAATAAACTAATCCTATGTTTTGGTGGTTGCTGAGGTGAACCCAGGTAAAGAGGCACTAGAGACCGGCTCTAATGTAAGGGTCTTCTGAATGCAGCACACATAGTAATCTGCTACCCTGCCCCATACCTCTGAAACCACAGTTTGCAAAAGTGACTTTCTAACAGACTGCAACTGAAATGTTTACTTGGCGGCAATGAAAGCATAAAACTAAATAAACAAGAACCCATGAGTAACACGTGTAGATTTTTTCCCCCTACCCACACTGGTAGGGAGGTCAGAGAGGGGAGACGTGGGCAAATGTTAGTTTATATGTCTCTCTTCATTCAAGTCTAAATGAAAGAACACAAACAAGACAAATTAATGAGAGCGCCTCGTCATTGTGAACGACCAATAATATTTGCCTGGACAGACCCATGCTACTTGCTACTGTGTGGGACACTGTTTTTTTAAAGCATTTCCCCATAGGATAGGATAGGATAGCATATAGGATAGGATAGGATAGCATATTGGATAGGATAGGATATAGGATAGGATATAAAAAAGATAAAAACTTGATAAAAAAAACTGATTTGAAACAATGATTTTCATTGTCAGTGGGGTCCAAAAGGTCATTTGCGGTCAGACAGCAACAAGGGCTCCTCTCTGGGAATGAATGAAAACTGTGTGTAAAATCGTCACTGTTTAATTAAATTATTGCTATCATATATAATGTTTTGGAGCAAACTTGTGCACACACGCATGAGCCATTTTTAGTGGTGCCTTGTATCAAAGCTAAAAGTTCAAAACATCCTTGTCTTTAACGTCGGGACAAAAGTCAACTGTGAGTCTACTACGTTTTGTTCACACACTCGTTTAACTCCTCTTAGAGCTCTTGTAAATATTGTCAGACGAGCAGAAGCTTGCCTCTGTCTGCCTCTCAGAGAGCTCTCTACACAGGGCAATATTTATCTTAGTGCGGGCCGCAGGGAGGGCTAAAGCTGAAGAAAGGGGTCTAGGTAAACACTTCAGAGGGGTCTGAGACAGCCCTCCAACACTTTACTGAAAAGTGCCAGTGACTGACCTCACAGCTCAATGGCACGGTGCTAACTAGTACAGAGACAAAGCGGGCAAACAGCCAATTGTTTGAAGATGGAGCCTGCAGTGCTAAATAGGGGACGGGAGGATGGGGGCAGGGGGAAATGCCAAAACTCTTCTGGAGCTGTAATTTACAGCATTAGTGAGCAGCATTAAGACAACTTCTAATGCAGTGGTTACAGTCTTAACATGTCCAGGTCATATTTCAGCCCACAAAACTACTAAACAGCTCTCTGAAATACTTATGTTTGCATAATGACTAATCAAAAAATATTTCACTTATTTATTTCAATATTTATGGAACCATCTAATAAGAGGGATAATGGTTGCTTCATGACAACTAACTACACTATTTTCCCATTACCATAAGACTAAAAAACAACAAAACCCAATGATATCATATTTAATATTCATACATAGCCTACATCCTAGTAGCTAAATGCATAAATGTAAATGTAGCAGTTTTTTTATTAACTATAACAAAATTATTATTTTTTTGATTATTAAAATAGTTGAAATACAATAAAACATACATATTTTATTAAAAACTCTAAGTACTAAAAGTAGAATTTTAGTAAAAAAAAACAAATTTAGTTTAGTAAAATTAATATTTAAACTGAAGCTAAATAAATTTCCTTTGAAATCTATCAGCAAAGTAAAACGGCAAATCAAAAGACTGGATATGCATGTATGTGTGTGAGTGTGTGTATGTGTACACTAAAAATACAAAAATAAAAGCTAATACAAATATTAATAATTACTATAATAGTATATAATTAATACTGAAATAACACTCCTGGCTGGTAGTATTTTTGTACTGGCTTTAATTTCTGAAGTTTTTAAAAACTGAGAAGCAAAATGCCTATGCATTAGACGTGTAATGAGAATGAATTGCTTTTTTTTGTCATAAAAATCAAAACGTAAAAAAGTGCAGTGGTCCTAACTATAGGCTTCAAGCACAAAATGTATGTTAAAAAAAAAACATTTCTTATTTTGTGGTAAATTTGGTTGTGATCTGTTGCAGGTTTGCATGAGATACACCTGTATACTGTTCAGCCGAATAGGAGAAAGTAGACTACAAAGATAAGATGGCTTTGAATTTTATATGAGTGCCTTTTCATTCTATACAGTCAAACCTTACACCTGCAGGAAAAACTGACAATAAAGACCATCAGAACATCTTTGTGCTAAAGTTTCTTTTAACTTTTAAAGTCTGCACCCACTCAAGAGTACTGACCTGTCTGAATTAATCCGTTCTCATTACTTGTGGTCACAGAAATGACGATAGAGTAAAATTAGGATTGATAATTGTCAGCAATTAGCTCAAGGCAAAGAAAGAGAAGACGACAAGCTTCAAGATATGTGTTGTGAATACTTAAAACAAGTGGAGACTAAGAGCCACTGTGGTGAACTGGTCACATCCTGACAGCCAGGACGAGCAATACAATACACTCTGTCTGAGCTAAGAGGCAGGTCATTAACACATAATAGAGAGGGGTGTCACTTTAGACACCTTAATTTGATAATTACTGACAGGTAAAATTGCACTATTGAATGATGACAGACTAAGGAATAGAAAAGTTTTGCTGTGCCTTCAGCCAGTGAAGTACAATGAAACAGTTCGGCCAGCCTGTTCTACAGTATCTAAACCACAAAATGCAACACCAGGTGATTTTCCAGAATAAAATGACTCACATGGAGACTGTGGATTTGTCCTGCGGGGCAGCACGTGAGTCTCAATATTTTTTTAATGCGTCTTAAAACATGGAACCCAAATTTTGCATTCATCGCTCATGATGCCTTTGATGAAGCTTTTGTTCTGAATCAGTTTTTGTCACTAGGCCAAAAATCTAAATGACTGCCAGAAGTTCTCTCTTACAAAGATATTTAGACAGTAATCAAAGCACCTCAAAAATGTTCCTGTTTTCCATTTAGAGTTTGCTAAGGAGGGTGTGTTCACTCTAGTTATCTTTATATTTTGTATCTTAACAGGACAGCTCACCCAAAACGTATAAATGATTCACCCTCTGTAAAACACAAAAAAGGTACCCTGAAAAATCAGTTGTTTTTTTGTCCATAAAAATCAAGCCAATGGGGTACGGTGTTGTTTTGGACCCCATTGACTTTCATTGTTTGAACAAAAACATTCCTCGAAGTATCTTCGTTCATGTCCCGCAAAAGAAATTAAATGCAATTGCATGTTTACAAATGTAAACGGAGACGGCAATTAGAGTAGCACATCCACGCACACAAAATAAACATCTGGTTTTCTAACGTCTGTCGCGATAGAAACGGTGGCGTAAAACAGAACCATGCTTTACCGAGAAATCTGATTAAAAAGCAGTTATCCTCTCTCGCGAAGTAATCTCAAAGTGCATTGAAGTTTAACAGTTGCCGCCGTCTTGATGAAGATACACATGTGCCACAGATGTATTCACATCCACGAGCTGATCCTTCAATGGGTATCAGATGCTGCCCTGCATCAGCGTTTGGTTTCTGAAAGACTTACTTACAGTGAGCTGACATGACATGGGCACAAAGATATCAAGTTTAGACAGAACGATAGACAGATAGATTGATAGAATAAGACAAATAGAATGATAGATAGACAGAATAATAGACAGAGAATGACAGAACGATAGACAGAGAATGACAGACAGATAGATAGAACAATAGATAAAACGATAGATAGAATGATAGAAGGGACGAAAGAAAGATTTAGAACAATGACAGACAAAACGATAGATAGAATGACAGACAGACAGACAGACAGACAGGGAATGATATAATGATAGAACGATAGAATTATAAAATGATAGATAGACAGATAGATTGATAGAACGAGACAAATAGAATAGCTAGACAGAACAATAGACAGAGAATGACAGACAGTAGATACAACAATATATAAAACGATAGATAGAATGATAGAAGGGACGAAAGAAAGAAAGATATAGAACAATGACAGACAAAACGATAGATAGAATGACAGACAGACAGACAGGGAATGATATAATGATAGAACGATAGAATTATAAAATGATAGATAGACAGATAGAGACAGAACAATATAGACAGAAAGATACATGTAGATAGAATAACAGACAAACAGACAGATAGAACGATACACAGGGAATGATAGAACAAGACAGACAGACAGATAGACAACAATATATAGACAGAATTATAGAGCGTCAGACAGACAACAATATATAGACAGAATTATAGATAGAGCGTCAGACAGACAGACAGAGAACGATAAAACAATAGATAGAATGACAGACAGAATAATAGAACGATAAAATGATTGAACGATAGACAATGATAGAACGATAGATAGAACAACAGACGGATAAATAGATAGATAAGATATACAGACAGAACGATAGACAGACAGACAGACAGAACAATAGATAGACAGACAGACAGAACGATAGATAGAATGACAGACAGATAGATAAATACATAAATATGTATAAATATAGTTTGTGTGAACTGAACATGTGAGTGTGTCACACTGAGTATTCTTCTGTTTGAGCACATTGTCATTAGCAGTTAAACGCCAATTACATTGTCTCAGAGCATTTGACAACCTGCCAGCTCGAGGTTTCTTGAGGTGTCAGAAGTGGGCTACACAAACAGATGAGAACACAAGGTCTATTTAGGGGGATAAGCAGGCTCCATTTCCAGAGTTAGCATGACCCCACCTGCAATAACAGATTTCAGACATGCCTGATTCTGGAAAAAAAATATAGCCTCTAATAACAGTAGGCATACTGCTTTGAATGGAAAGCATTAAAGGCCAGTAAATAATCAAATAAGTAAATTCCCAAAATGAATCTATGCTGCTGTACATTAATGAAAAAAAAAAAAAAAAAAAAACTAAAATCAACAATTTAGGCATCACACCATTATAATGTACAGTATGAAAAATGTGTAATCATTAAGCAAAAATGACACTTTGTTATGTTATTAAATTATTCATATTTTTTTAGAGGTTAATTTAAAGTTAGGTAATATAAATGTAAAAGAGTAAATGACCATGCACAATTAAATATCCAATATCAACTGAAATAAATAAATAAATAGTGTGTGTACATAAGATAACATTCCCTTGGGTGTGAATTTTAAATAAAATCTTAAGAAAATACTTCACTTTGTTAAATAAATTTCCTTTGAAATCTATCAGCAAAGTAAAACAGCAAATCAAAAGACTGGATATCTGTGCGCTGACACAGCGGAGGCCGGCTCTGAATGCCTGCGGTATTCGCGGACTACTTAAATTAGATAAGAGAAAGCATATTTACACACTGGTCCAACACTACAATTCAGTCTGTCAGTGACAAGGTCTCAGTCAACATTGCGCTCAATCCATTTAACTATTCTGTGGTTGCGCAAACAATGGTATTATAAAGGCAATGATGTTTATGCTATTAAGTTGTGGGTTGTGTGGGAGAAACTATGCTCCTTTTTGGCCTCCTGCTCTCGGCAGAGCCGGCACAGCTCCCTCTGGCTCCAGACGCCTCTGTGTCGCTGCCAGCAGGGCGAGACTCGCTCGACAGAAGAAAACGTTACCTGGAGCAGTCTGCTAATTGGCTGTGTCCCAAACACTAGTGAAGAGCCAATGAATACACACAACGAATTAACCGAAATGTTGCAGAAACACATGAGGGGAACAAAAAGTTATATTCTTTGTTCTCTCTTCTATAATACAAATACAGTCAACAACAACAACAAAAACACTAAGACATAAGAATTTATATAAGAATAATAAAAAAAAATGCTAATTGTAGGATTACAACAACTAAATCAATAAAATTAATTAAAACAAATATTAAAATACATTAATGTTGTAATCATGCAACATTAAGCAGCAAGTTTGACGTTTTTTTAAAATGTTTTTTCAAAGAAGTCTCATATGCTCACCAAGGCTGCATTATTTGTTAAAAAAAAAAACTGTAAAAAAACGTAATATTGTGAAATATTATTACTATACATTTAAAAATGTAATTTATTCCAGTGGTGGCAAAGCTGAATTTTCAGCATCATTACTCCAGTCTTCAGTGTCACATGATCCGTCAGAAATAATTCTGTTGATTTACTGCTCAAGAAACATTTCTTATTTTTTATGTTTTATGTTGTTGATAACTGTTGTTTTGCTAAATATATTTGTGGAAACGTGACCATTTTGATGAATAGAAAGTTCAATTGAACATTTATTTGAAATTAAAAAAAAAAAAAAAAAATACATGCTGAAATGTTTGAGATTTTACTCTGCTTCCTGTTACTTTTTGATCTTTCATACCTTCGTTGATACCTTCATGGCTCCATGCCACAACATGTCAAGTGCATGTCTTGTTTATTCCATCGGTCTCATGCCGTGTGAGTCAAAGATAAGATACTATCCCACTGGATCCAGGTTAAACCGCTCGGCTCCAGGAGGAGGAGGTTTAGAAGGAACGCTGGGGCCGGGAACAAGTCCGTATCTGCTGGTGCCATGCAATGACCTTTTTTTCCCCTCTTTGAAGCACAGACCAAGAATGCATAGTTTACACTGTGGGAAATTACCTGAGCCACAACAGAGTTTAAATTCACACCAATTTATACCTGAGGAATCAGACGGACCTTGAACTTGGACTTTGCATGACCAAAAAACTTGCTTTCTGAACCGTTTGGGTGTGTAGGCGTGGGTTCCAGCCGAATGAGTATTCCGATGGCATGGATTTCATTTGGAAATGATGTCCATTTTCCTGAAAGCTACACTTTTTTTTTTACTTATTCTCTTAACATAAGCCAGACTTATTTTGGGAAAATTGTTTTAAGAATGATTAAGACTGTAAGCTGCTGCCAGCAGTGTGAGCTGGCTTTTACAAGAAGCAAATGAGTAAGGAAACATTTTGATTCCATTTCCCATGTACAAGCTTTCAAAATTCCAAAAGATTTTGGTCTCTGGCAGCTTTTCCCTGCTGCCCACAGGCCACACAGAAGGAGAGGAGTGAGCAGTACATATGATACTGTACATCCTGAGGCTTCCTCTTGAGGCCAATGCTTCAGCAAATCTGAGCAAATAGCTATCCATGTATTATTTTCTTAACGCTGTTTTCTCTGACATTTCGACCAGCAGGTTTACGGGCACTTGTTCTGCGAATCAATCAAATCTGCAAGGCGGAAATTCAAAGAGCCAGCTAGCTAACATGGCAAGCCCCGCATAAGGCTTCAAATTTCTCCTTACAAATGAAGAAAAGTGCACAGCAGACATTTTACCCCTACCTCTTTAGACAGTCTTCGCTCTGAATGATTTTTAGTTTCATTAGAGTCTTAGCTGAAAACCAAGTCTCAGAGAAATAGTTAAGTCATCATTTATTCACCATTACGTCATTCCAAACCTTTAATTTGTTTTGTTAAACACTAAAGATGTTTTCAAGACTGTACTAGTTGCCCTTTTCCAATTACAATGAACGGTTCTTCAAAAATGGCGCAAAAGCACCTTAGAAATGCAATAAATTTGTTTATATTGAATGTCTTTCCGATACCAGACTGAATTTTACATCACTATTTACAAATGTTTTTTTCACATTCATCCCAGCTCTCGAGAGTTTCACGACAGAAGTCGCTATTTGGTTTGTGAATCAATCTTTTTAGTCAGATATTTGGTTCACAAATCCAGTATGAGCGATTCATTCATGAATCAAACTGATTTGGTTCTCAAGTTCAAATCGCTGACTCATTCATTTATTCGCAGTGGTTCTCGAGTTAACAGCTCATTGGAGGGGACAATTATTACTGAATAATTTATCACCAAAAGCTCAAGAACAATTTCAAAACATCTGGAATACAGCATACAAGTGCTTTGGACAAATTTTATGATGCTTTTGAGCAATTTCCTTATTCATTGTAATTGCATGGTGGAAAAAAGCCACCACTATTACAACACATCATACAGGCTTAGGGTGAGTAAAATAATGACATAATTGTGTGGTTTTTTTAGATACAATATTGCATTAATATTTTGATTATGTGTCATTTTGTGGACCTTTTCACTCAAGTGATTTACAATACTAACTGCAGGACCATTTTAACAGGATTAGTACTTGTTACTTGCAAGCATCCATATTTTACCCAAAGTGACTACAGTCCATTAATAACAGAAACAGTCTCCCATTTGCAATCTTGGGGTCAGTGCTTTGCTGGAGGGGACAACAGTATCTCAGTACCTCTGTGATCATGTGTTACTACTATCTGGATTTATTCCTGCAACTGTTATGTTAGTAGCCCAGCTCCATCACTAGGTCACTGCCATCCTATCAAGGGCACAAAGATAACCGCACAGGATTGTGTTTATACAGTCCTGACGTGGTTAATTTGCCAATCTATCTAAAATACTGTGCAAGAAAAAGTGTATGACAGAGCTACAACAGCACTGGCCACTGACATTCAGTACTTGAATGAATGACCAAAGGAGCCGCCGCATGCTTCTGTGCGTCTGTCTGTCCACCCGCGGTCGGAGGATTCCTCTGTTTGTTATCACTTGACTGACTGCATTTACACAGTCAACCCCCTCTGCTTATTTTGCTGGTCGCACAGTTTACTATAGCGCATCTAGGCCCTGTCCTTGGAGCGTGTCCAGAAATGACTACTGCTGTCGGCCCCCCTCCGCCTGTCTTCAACACAGGACAACCTGCTGACACACCAACCGCCAATCTGTGGGAAAACTTTCCTGGAAAGCAGCATATTCTAGACGCTCTGCAGCTGTGCATTTGATTGTAGTAATAAATGTGCTTTGAGATATTAAATTTAACATACATTTCTGTGCAGACCTCCTACAATGGTACCCATATTCTGAAGAAGAAAAAAACCCAGACCATTTGCTGGGGCTCCGCCCCTCTTGGTTTACAGTTTCTAACACCTTTCACAGTCAACTAAAAAAAAGAAGCTTCACCTGACAGCATTTAGAAGTTATAACATTAGTGTAAGAGAAAATTAAATTATAATGTTTTTTTTGTACAGCATACAACTCACTATGGTACTGTGAGTTACTTTCACCTAGACTCATTACATGCAAAGTGAGATATCAAGCTTTTATTTGTTATAATTTTGATGATTATGGCTTACAGCTTATGAAAACCTTTTCACAATATTCTAATTTTGAATTTGGGGTTTTCATAAGCTGTAAGCCATAATCATCAAAATTATAACAAACAAAGGCTTGAAATATCTCACTTTGCATGTAATGAGTCTATATAATATATTAGTTTAACCTTTTAAGTTGAATTACTTAAATAAATTAACTTTTGCACGATATTCAAATTTTTTGAGTTTCACCTGTACAAACTAAAATCCACTTTTAGTCACATTTAGTCATTGCAACATTATAAATGTACAAAATGAAAAATGTATATTCATTTTGATTTGCTAAAAAATTAAATTTAACAATGTAATTCAATTGTTAATGTTGTTAAAGATGAACTCTAAATGAGGCAATATAAATGTAAAAACGGATCAAATTAGCAATTAAATATCCAATATTGACTGACAGCAATAAATAAGAAAATAAACATCTTTAATATGGTCCCAAATATGTTTGTGCATCCCTAAATGCCTGTACTATGCCGTGAATTACTACATACATGAAAAGAGTGCATCATTACAAATGCTTAAAAAGAGTTCTGTTTGTATTGTAATGAAGCAAAGTTACACATTTTGTCTTTGTTTATCCTCTGTAAATGTCTGGAAGACTTCAGACATTCTCTTCCTGTCATGCTTCACTGGGATGCGGGTCTGGCTTAGTACTGTGTGTGTGTGTGTGTGTGTGTGTGTGTGTGTGTGTGTGGGTAGAGGTTCACACCCTGTTTTCATTAACGACAGTATAGACGTGTTTGGTACAGACCTAATTTCACCGTATGCTGCCTGAGCCCAAGCCTTATATATGTATTCCTAATCTTTCATTCTCAATAAAGTAAAAATGACAGTAAAGGGGCCACCAAAAACACCTGTGTGTGAGCATGTCTCCAAAGCCTTTGAATACACACTAGGAAACATAAAATGGATGGAATTATCTCAGAGTTTAAAGTCAGGACTAAACGGTTCATGCTGGGAATGGCACGCTGTTAAAAAAAAAGGAGAAAAAAGGAGGCAGAGATGAACAGGGAAGGAGAAGGGGAGTGGGCTAATCCCCCGAAGCATCCATATATTGCTCCTTACTCCTCTCCCACTGCTTGTAAACGCCCTGGAATGTAACATGTTGTCTTTGGACCCTGTGTGTGTGGATGTCTCCAGTATGGAGAGATTTATGTGCGCAGACGTTGCCTAAAGCTCCCTCTTTTTGACTTTTAACAAGGGGCTTTGAAGCAAGGAGCCTTTCAGCATTAAAGTAATATCAGAGGCACATTCTTTCATTTCTCAGTCAGTTATGCATTGTATCTTTGTGTGGTGGGTGTATCGTTGTCAACGCGTTATGTCTGGCAGATACAACATCTGAAATGGGTCAAAACGAGTTTGTCTTCCCTTGTAATAGCGAATCTTCTCAAAGTTTGCAATGCATAAGGCCGTTTAAAAAAAAGAAAAAGAAAAAAGTACTTTCAGAGCACTTTAAATATTCCTCAGAACTCAGATGTTAACAGTGTACATATATTATTCTTTATTTTCAAGCACACTAATGTTCGAAATACACCAGACATTTTTTTAACATCAAACTGTCGAAAAGTAAAAAGACTAAAACCCATGTGACCGAATTCAAGCAAACTTGAAGGAAAAGCGCACTGGACTTCCCTTTTCCAGTCTCATTCCGTATGTAGGGCACCACTTCTCTGACTTTTACTTTCTTTAATGAGTGTGGAAGGGAGCGGAGCTACTTCTTTAACTTCTTGATCAGAATCTCATGTTTTTCAAGTAGACTTTATGCCACAATCAAATGCCTGTGGACTCTTCGAAAAAAAACAAAAAAAAAATCAAGACATCCCCCTGCTTTCACTTACCATATCTAATCTTTAAATCCCCTTTTGGGGCTGGTCAGTCCCCCATGTGAAATTTAAGATGAGGAGAGCAGGGGGATCTTGGAAAGCCATTTACTTAACTGTTTATAAAAGCCACATGAAGGAAACTTTGCACAAATCCCTTTAACCGCTGGTGAAAGAGCTTGTTTCCACACAGAGAGAACAAGCAGCACAAAAGAACAAAATGGGAAGAAAAATTAAACACATTATGCGCCGACAGCAATAAAACTATCCTTTAGTTTTTCTTGTCGAGGAAGGATCAAGGCTAGGTGCTTTTACACAGTCTTGGTCACCTTTTGGGAAGCCGAAATGAAAGTATTTCCCACTCTAAAATTATATCAATCTTCTGCAAAGACAGCAGCCTGTTCCAGATAGTGGGCGGTCACACATCTGACAGGAACCAAAAAAAAAAAAAAACAGATTCAGTCAATAGGCCTTCCTGTAAGCTGCCTGCATGACTTCTCGGGTGTCGGGCAATGGTGGGGTCAGTATTGACTGAGGTAGTTTCGAAAGCAAGAGAAAAAGTAACTATTCGTTTCATGCCCTAAATTTGTAGGGTTTGCACTAGTTTAGCCAAATCACATCGCCAATGGTAACAAAGCCAATGGTTCTAGCATATTGACTAAAGCCGGTTACACAAGACGGCAGTCCAGAAAAGTGAATCGAATCACTGTACAGGCCAATGTTCACTTAAAGAATGAACAAAGTGCCACTAATGTAAAAGGAAAGCAAAAGGGCGATCTATCTGATATTTCTCTATACGATTACGAAGCATAGACTTTATTCAAGACACAAAAAGACAAACTTATTACTGAAACACTAATAGATAACAAGTGTTGGAAGACATAGCACTGCGCTTGTCACCCAATGTGCGAAGTACAGGGCAGGGGTACAGATTAATGTATTAAATTCCGTCACACAAATTATCGTAAAGCTAAAAACAATTGGAACAAAGCACTAAGTTGTATAGACTACTATTTATGATAGTTTTATGGTGCTTTTATTCCATTTTGGAGAATTTTACAGAAAAAATATATCACTTTTTGTGTCCCACAGCAAAAAGAAAAGTCATATGTGCATACAACTTTTGTCATGTCTTAAAACTAAGACAAAAAAAACTTCAACTCCAGTATAAATGCAGCCTGCTCATGCTATCCTGTCAAGAGATCCTCTTTCTTTGGACCAGAAAACCCACTGCAGCGGAAGGGCCTCATTTAGAGAAACAGAAAGGAAAGGCGGAGGAAAAAAAAAGAGAATAAATCCCTTTCTCAGGAAGATTAGTGGCTGTCCCTTTAGAGTGGGCTGTGGATAGAGCGGCTTTTTAAGCCACATTTTTCTCTGCCAGTGGCTTGACCCCTGGTGGACTGCCTCTCTCCCCTGGGCTGCCCGCTGTACTGCTCTCTGCTCCTCCCACCCAGCCTCCCTACCCATTCTTCACCGTCTCTACGGAGAACTATTTAGAAGGGATAAAGAAATACCTCTTTTTCTCTGACATGGTGTCTGTGAGCAATCTAGAGCCGCTCGGTGTGCTTCCACAAATGAAAAAGGGCTGGAAAAATTATTTCCACCTGTCATCAATCTGCTGATATTATACCAGGCAGGGGCAGGATAATATCCTCACCACATACAGGTATCCAAACAAAACTAATTGGCACCAAACTTTATAATTAAGCCTGTCTGATGTGGTGCAGCCACAATTTTACAATGTAAAATGTAATAAATTACATAAGACTTGAATAGACAGTTATTTTAAATCAATAGTATTAATGTTTTAACTGTATTTTTGATTGAATAAATGTAGCCTTACTGAGAACGAGACTTTAAAAAAATCGTACCAACCCCAAACTTTTGAATGGTAGTGTGTTATTAAAACGTATTGCAAACAGTTTTCGGTCTTTGCCGTTCATACAGCAGTAGCTGTGCCTGCATCATTGGAAGTAACTGCCCAAGGGTGTTACAAAGATGGCCGCCAACTGGACTGACTTTGGTCGGATCATGTCAGGACACATTAAATTTGAGAACACCGGTTTAAAATTTGGCCTGAACTGCTGGGAAAGAACGTGTTGTGGTCGGAGAATTTTCTTTGCAGATTTTCCTTTGAAACATTGACACCTTTCCTTGTTCTTGCTTCGTATCATGTACCTACACTGAGCACACATTGTCTCGAGGTACTGAACAAAAGTTGGACCGAGCAGCTAATAAATCCTGCAGATCCCCTGTAACCACTAAACTGACCTCAATAAAACAAATTCTGCACCATAAAAGCTGTAAATAGACATAAAAGTGAGATGAAACAAAAGCTATCGAATAGCTCAGAAATGCTTTAAATAAGTTCAGTCCAGCTCCAGGAGATCTATATCGCACTGCAGGGTTCAGATCCTCTAACTCTAGTCAAACACACTTCAACCAGCATCAAATCAAAGTCTTCAGGTTCATTGGCAATTACAGGCAGGGTTTGAAATAAACCATACAGGGAGGCAGATATCCAGGGACAGGAATGAGTATATGTAACTTTCCAAATATTTTTACAGAAATGGTTTTCAAAGTTTTAAAGGGATAGTTTCTGTCCGTTTGTTCCAAACCTGTATGACTTTCTTTCTTCTGTTGAACACAAAATGATAGCCTACATATATATATATATATATATATATATATATATATATATATATATATATATTACGCAAAAGCACCAAGTTGTTCTAATTTTGAATTTGGGGTCACTTTTGCACGATATTAAAAAAAATTGAGTTTCACCTGTATATTTTAAATGAATTCAAAATGGAATTGAAGTACAGAAAGTACTTAGTAGCTTGAGAACCGTTAAATATGATTTGTGAACGTACCATTCAGACCAATGTTATGAACTGGATCAGTGATTCATTGAAAACATCCGACTCATAAGAATCATTTGTTTATGAATTGGGCATTGCTACTTCTCTCATAAACACTTATGAACATGTTAAGGAGAACTAGAGCGAATAACAATATTTTCAATGAACAACAGCTTATTTTCAGTCATATGGACCACTTAAATGATACATTTTGAAAGCTTCATCCATTTATTGTTTTATTTATTTATTCATTCATTTAAGATTTAACACCATATCAGCAGCAATGGCTATATTCATGTCAATCAACAGTATTTCAATTTTACACAATCACAATCATTTAATGTAACTGCATATACAGAAAATGACCAGGACATTCTTTAAAATGTTTCCTTATGATTCACAGAATAAATAAAAAGTCATACAGGTTAGGAATTTCTGAGAGAATCATTCCAGTGTAACACTAAAATTAAAGCAAAATTCATAAAAAGATCCCAACTTCCTTGTCTACATCTTTTTATGCTTGTAAAACTTGGTCTCCACTGGTATGAACAAGGGCCTTCCCCGTCACAGAGGTTTGTATTAAAAAGTCTTTTCAGCAGGCAACTACTGAAATGAAGTACTAATCCTTGAGTATTTTCTATATAGTCATATTTTTTTACGTTTTAAATATGAATTTTCACATTCAAAATAACCCACAACATCATACACGGAGACAAAAAATAACACCCTTCTGAAGAGCGGGTACACCAATGCCCTATTTCTACTTTTGTCTTAAACAATTTATGATCATTGCTTTCTTATGGCAGGCCACCAAACCCCTCATTAAACAGTGCGATGCCATAATATGAGCAGGTCATTAGCATTTCAAAGGTCTTTCACCATCTTCATGTTTGTCAGATGGACAGCGCAGTCCACTGCTCTCCCTGAAGCTTTAAGAAATTTATAACATTTATACTCTGGAGGTAAGAACAAGGTCTTTCAACCTAGTTAGAGAAGGGTTTTCATCACACATTCACTGACATCTTTTAAACATGTACAGCCTCTCGTCCATTCTCTTCACTCTTTCCTTTGCATCTTTGAGTCAACAAGTGATACACGAGCAAACCGGTCCGACACGCAATGAATTTCTATACATCTCTCAGCCGATATATGGACACGTCTTTTCTAATATGGCGTATTCCAGGGTCTTAATAATAATTTACAACTAAAATTTTTACAAAATGTCAAAATTATTATCAATAATGATTTTAAATATATTTTTTATTCAATAATTTAACAAACTACTAAGCATACCGAATTTAACATAAAATAATAATAATAGTAACAGCCAAACCAGTGTAGTTATTGTTAAGTAAAATTAAAACCATTGAAAATTGTTTTTTAATAATTGAAATAAAACAAACAAAATATAAATATTAAATGAAAAACTTGTTGTTCAATGCTGCCATCGCATCTAACTGATTGTTACTAATCTAAGTACCGGAATTACTAAAAATAAAATAGATTAAAATAAATTAAAGCCAAGTTGAAATATTTAAAAAATTACAATGAAAACTGAAAATATAACAATAAAAGCTTATTAAAAATATTAACAAATACTATACTAGTATATAAATAATACTAAAATAACACTGTTCTAAACTGGTTTCCCAAACACTCCTGGTCATCGATGGAGTTTCAGCATTTACCACCAGGGGCAAACTGAGCCATGCTAACCAGCTAACTGTAACCCTTTGGTAGTAGGACAACAAAAACAAATAAAGAAAAGTTTTGAAAGCGCCAGAGTCCCACTTCGCAAGTCAAGCTACGAATCGCCTCAACACAATTTACTGGGATAGGAAAGAAAGTAGTTAAACGTCAGAAAAATAAGACAATGCACCTTTTCCATTCAAGAATACAGTACCTCGAGATGCTGTTGTCGGTGAGGGCTTTTTGGGAAGGTCTGAGAAACTACTGCCATCCAGGCCTGACCCCTTGCATTCCTTCTTTTCTGTGGTGCTGGGACTTGTGGTCTCCATGATGAGCCTGAAAGAGAAAAAATAATTTTTACTGTCTTCCGAGTCACACAAATAGATGACCTGAAACATGCTACGAAGTAGGTTAGCGGACCTGTTAATATTATTATTATCATCACTTCCCTCGAAAGTCCTAAAAATGCATGAAATCTTCAGAGGGAGTGACTGAAATGTTTCCATTATATGAACTACAAATCTACAGAAAAATCCTTCACTTCCCTCCGCCCTGTCTCATGACTTGTCTGTTTGTTTTGAGAGCTTAGAGGAACCGTTATAGAAATGCCATGTTACCAGAAGAGACAAAGCAGAGAGCGTGCAGAGCACCTCCTCTATGGCAGCTCTGTCAGAGCGCTCAAGTGCCTGTGCTGAAGGCAGATGACTTGGCAGCACGCCGCTTGTTTAACTTTGTGTAACCTACAAGATTATCCTTGGTTCAGAGCAAACAGCGAGCGGTTTAGGACTGAAAAGAGGTCCAGACTGAGGCCATTCAGGCTCGGATTGTGGCTGGCCATGTTGTTTGTTCTTCAGCAAATTGACAAGTATGTTTATACTTTATACTATATGTTTATATAAGCAAGGTTTAAAGTTGAATAAATGCATGAAGTCAGTGAGTAATTATGTTAAATAATCCTGATCTCAATACTAACAAAAATAACCGTGATTATAATTCTTGCCATAATCAAGAGAAGCCCTACCCTACACTGTAAAAAAAAATGTTGGTTTAACTTAAAAAAGCAAGTTACCTTGTTGCCTTAAAATGTTGAGTTCGTTGTAATAAAAAATGTGAGTTAATACAATGAAGAAGAATGGTTTAATAAACAGAAACTCAAAATAGTTTGATATCTTCACACATTAGTTATCGAAGTTGATTTGACAAAAAGATAAAAAGTTGTGATAACAAATCATGAAAATATTTTTTTACAGTGTACCCCAAAAACCTATACCAAAATGTATCTAAAATACATTTATTTCATACGTATACTACAATTACTGACATTAATATAGTTGAACTTTATTTGGAGCACTTCTTTATTGCACTATGCACATTTATTAATATTAAGCCTAAAATGTGCTTCATATAATATCAGTCTTTAAATGCAATAGTTCCACTTTAGCACAATGAAATATACTTAAGTATATATTTAGTCGGACCACAGCACTATTTCCGGTTAACTAAAGTGTTTTGAGTACAAAATTAGCGGTTGCAATTTAGCAGGCTTTAAATACCAATTTAGTATACCAAAAGTACAATTTCATTGTATTTATATTAAGTACATAAACATGCGGATGTATTTGTAGTATACTCATACTAAAATGTATTTGAAATACATTTATTTTATGCTATTTACTTTTATAGACTGTGGTATTTGGAAGCCTGTTTAAAAAAACAAAACAAAAAAAAACAAACAAGTAAAATAAAGTCATAATTGTGATGCACTTTATATTTTCCTTCAACCAAAACAAACAAATGAAAAAAAGAAAAAAAACCCCAGAATGTCTGCATTTATCATATCACAACAGCAGATTAGGGATAATGACTAGCTTATTATTATTAGTGTGCTCCAAAAGGAAAAACGATGCATGCAAACTAAATTATGCTTTCCTTTTGAATGTTGTTTCTACATGCTAATTCAAAATGTAATTTTCTTATGTTCAGTATCCTGTAAGAGTACCTGTGGCCACATTCATCAGCCTTTTCTCGTGCCAGTCAAACATCCCTTTGCCAAGATAAGCCGATTAGAGGTGGACTGTTGGAGTTGGCTAGCATCTGTCTCACTGCTTGTTAGCCAAGAGGGTACATTTGCCATCCTGACACCTCTTCATAGATGTAACTAAACATTGTAGATGTCAAAGGATTCATTTATCCATTAATATTGAGGCCTCCTAATGCTGCTTGTGAACTCCTGAAAGAGAAAAAATAATTTTTACTGTCTTCCGAGTCACACAAATAGATGACCTGAAACATGCTACGAAGTAGGTTAGCGGACCTGTTAATATTATTATTATCATCACTTCCCTCGAAAGTCCTAAAAATGCATGAAATCTTCAGAGGGAGTGACTGAAATGTTTCCATTATATGAACTACAAATCTACAGAAAAATCCTTCACTTCCCTCCGCCCTGTCTCATGACTTGTCTGTTTGTTTTGAGAGCTTAGAGTGTTGTCATCAAATGTACACAGGCCAATTATAACAACTGGGGCATTTCTATACGTCTCTTATGGAAACCACCTTCCAGGACTCAAAGTTTTTCTTGTTCCATATCATTACCACGATTGTTAGAAGAGAATGTTAAATGAAATGAATCCCTGTTTGAGGACATTAGTCAAACACAAACATGCTATTACTGGCACTGGTCACCTTTATTTGCCAGTAACACCTATTACTGCAGCCAAAGCTGCCCTGGAATATAGACGCACAGTAACAATGACTCATAATCACCTGTCAAAGATGATCAATCATTATCATTTCAATAACATCCATCATACAAGGAGTCATTTCAATAATGTATATATATACACGTATATGTGTGTGTGTGTATTCATTTTTTTTTTAGATAAAAAAACATCTGACCCATTAAAAAAGTATCATAGGTTATAAAAAAAAAAGATTAAGCAGCACAACTGTTTCCAACATTGATAATAAATCAGCATATTGGATATACTGGAGTAATGACGGATGAAAATTCAACTTTGCAGCAAAAAAAACAATTAAAGTTTATTCAACTAAAAAAGCATTACCAGTATTTTTAATTGTATTTTCTGTATTTTTTAATCAAATAAATCAGGCTTGATGAGTATAAGAGACTTCTTTCAAAAATATTAAAAATAGTAAAGTTTCCAAACTTTTGACCGGTACTGTGTGTGTGTACACATATGTGACCATGGACCACAAAACCAGACACATGGGTCAATTCTTTTAAATTGAGATTCATACAATCACCTGCAAGTTGAATAAATAAGCTTTCCATTTATGTACTATTTGAAAAACTTCCAAAACATTGAGAAAATCGCCTTTAAAAGTTGTCCATTTATGTTCGCGATTGTGCTGCATTTACTCACAAACATAAATGTTTTATACATTTACATTACGGTAGGAAATTTACAAAATATCTTCATGGAACATGATCTTTACTTAATATCTTAATGATTTTTGGCATAAAATACACATACATGTGTATGTATGAAATAAAAATACTTATTCAATTTCAAAATTCACAAAAAATATGAGAAAAATCGCACATTATTCAAATGGCAGGGCTGTTAGCTATTGGTTCAAAAAATAAGGCTAAAAGGCTAACATGGAATGGCTAATCATCCCAAAATGGCCAAAATTCTACCGTTTGATTTGCATAGCCAATATATCAGTACCCCATATTGCCATTTTCGTGTCACGGTCTGTAGTCTAAACCTAACTCTGACCCTTTTATGAGAAGATCTGACAGTAGGTGTACATAACCGAGTGGACAGGTGGCGGTGAGGGGGAAAAACGACAAGAAAGCAACTCTGTTCTTCTGCGTGGCTGCTTTGACAAATGCAGCGTGCGAAAAGGATCAGAATCTCAGGTCCGCATGACAGAGGGGTGTGAGACCACGCAGGCCTGCAGGCTAATCCGCATAGCCGCCCCCTCCCGCGTTACCCCACCTACTGCTGGGCCGTGACCGCTCACAAAAATCCCCCTTTGAACACTCATGTACACCACCTTCACAAATTCACAATCACAGATAATGATTAGAACTGATTGTGTTTCCACGAAAAGTGAGCTGCAAGGAGGACATTTGATTAACTTTATACTTCTTGTAAATTTGATTTCCCTTCCCGCCAATAGTTTGACAAAGACGAGTGAAGTCAAGCAATAAAGCTGGACACAATCCACTTTATCTTCGCACAACTTTCCCTCCATTTTTAGGAAAGCAATTACACCGACTACTTAACACCAGCAATTATGTGGACTCCAAAAGTGTCAAAAGTGCTTTTCTTCCAGAAAGCTCCATGAACTTTTCTTCATTTTCCCTGAATGCATGACAGGCAGCTTTGACTGCTTCTTTCTATGCCTGTCATCATTTTGAAAGGAAGCAACAGGTGTGAAAAAGACCATCCACCCCAAAGGACTGGGAGGGTGAAAAAAGGACAAAAAAACAGATAATGAGAGAGAAAACCATGTGGCCCTTCTGAACAATCCAACTGATGCTGAAGAAACACCTCGTACCATCTTATAGAGCTGACAATTTTTTATCAATAAATGATGACTGCAATTCTAGAAGCCCACGCTTCTGTTCAACACTCCAATAGCATCATAAGCTAGCAGAAAAACAATCCAAAGGATAAACAGATAAATAAACACTTTTTGTATGCTAATGACATGAACATGTTTGGCTTGGAGCATCATTCATTTTCAACTGTGTTCAGCTTGCCTCTCACACAACACAATGGAATAAGAGCTTCCACTTATTTGAGGATCTCTCTAGTGCAAGTGAGAGTTATATTCAAAAGAAAAATTCTAGTGTAATAGTAGAGCAAAGTGATTAGACAAGATTATTTCTTTACATTTAACCTTGTAATCCAGGAACATGGATAACTTTACAAGCATGAAGTGCATCTAATGTCACCAGGTCAGCAGGGTCAGGGCAGTTACTCCAAAACGGTTATCAATAATAAATCACTAATCGCTTTCTCTACATTATAATTGGACCACTTTTCTAATTACTTCCACTGAGACAGAATTACATCACTCAACACTTTTGAGTGACAACACATAATAACACATTATCGTATGCCATCTTGAATTTTTTTTAAAAGAAATGTATACTTTTAATCCGCAAGGATGCATTAAACTGATCAAATGTGAAAGTAAAGACATGTACAATGTAAAAAGTTTTCTATTTTAAATAAATTCTGTTCTTTTTAACTTTATATTCTTCAAATAATACTGGAAATAAAGTATCACGTTTCCACAAAAATATTTTTAGAATCAGCATATTAGAATGATTTCTGAAGGATCATGTGACACTGAAGATTGGCTGCTGAATATTCAGATTTGCCATCATAGGAATACTTTTTCTTTAAATGGAAAGCCGTAATTTTAAATTGTAATAACATTTCACAATATCATGGTTTTGCAGTATTTTTTATCAAATAAATGTAGCTGTGGTGAGCATAAGAGACTTCTGTTAAAAACTAACAAAATCTTACATTTTGAATGGTAGTGCATGTATAAAAGTACAAGAACAATCACAAATTTTATGAATGAAAAATATATGGTAATATCTTGCAGTGCAAACAGAAAAAAACATGATGATTACAGTAACAAGTTACTATTTTATTGTAGAAGTTTATAATGCACTACTCACTGAAACAGGACATATAAAGGGGGTAGTTAACCCAAAAATAAAAATTCTGTAATCAATTACTCGCCCTCATGTCGTTCCAAACCAATAAGACTTTTGTTCATCTTCGGAATGCAAATGAAGATATTTTTGATTAAATCCGAGAGCTTTCTGTCCCTCTTTTAACAGCTACGCAACTGACACTGATGCTTCAAAAAGTTCATAAAAAAAAGGTAATGAAAAATAATCCATATGAATTGAGCCATTAAGTCGAAAACTTCAGAAGAGACACGATCGGTTTATATGACGAAGATATTGAATTTAGGCTTTTATTCACATAAACATTTATCAGATACGGTAAACGGAAGCTCAAGCATGCTTGATTGACATGCAAGAACCGATGAGGTTTGTTCTCACGCGTCAAGCAGGTTCGGTTGAGCTTCGGTTTATATACGCTGATCAATGTTTATATGTGAATAAAGGCATAAATTAAATCTGTTCATCATATAAAGCGATCGAGTCTCTTCAGAAAATTTGGACTAAACCTCTCAATTCATATGCATTGGTTTTACAATCTGTTCATCACAAACTTTTTTAAGAGACAGAAATCTCGTGCTGTCTACAGGTTTTGAACGACATGAGGCTAAATGATGATAATTTTGTTCATTTTGGGGTGAACTAATCTTTTAAAGTCTCCTTAACTCAAGGAACCCAATCCAAAAGAATACAGTTCAGCAAATCTCTACAGTAGATTTTGATCATTTGAAGTCAAGATTTTATGGCATTCTTCTAAAACAAATGCACTATTTTTAATCTTTTTCAACTTTTTAATTTAGCTTGAAATGTTGTTCTCAACTAATGCTTACTACCAGACAAAAATATTTTACATTTTCCTCAATTTTTCTTAGATGTTTATTGTTCGTGAGCATTTTAGCTCTAAGAGCTCGCAACATATCAACAGGCATTAAATATAACAAGTTGTTATATTCCTGAATATGACAATGCTGCACCCAGTCAATGTTGGAATCTGAATATCTTACTACTGACTTCCATAACAAACCTCATGCAGAGATCAATATGAATGAGCACGGAGATTAGATTCATAGCAAAGCAGCAGAACTATAACATCCTCCTCTCAACACTGACAGACCTGATGAGTTGGCACTGACCAGCAGGGAAAAGACCAGAGGATGACCTTACCCATCCCCCCCCCCCCCCCAACCCTAAACCCCTGCATATATGCAATATCCTGTGCTTGATCTCTTTGTCCTCCTAAAAATCTGAAACAGATGTTTACTTTACAACCGAGTCTATCGTTTAAGAAACTGTCCCAGCGAGGGTCTCAGCGAAGCTCCGTTGAGTGCGCTGAGAATGTCGTTGTATATGTTTGTGCACCTAATTAAATCGTTATGAGAGCTGTGTTTATACTACAAGTGTTTATAAATAAGGTGAGGCTTACTGAGAGGATACTTTAACAGAGCGTAGTGCAGCTGTTGCGTGTCACATCACAGATCTCATGAAAGAATTTGCTCTCTCTGCACACCATTTGCTCGGGTCACTAAACCAAATGGGTAGTTAGCGCTCTCTCGCTACAGGCCCAGCTGTCATCCCTCCGTCTGTCCTCCCAGAAAGAAACAGACACAAATGTTAATTACATGCTTGTGAAGGCAATTATAGTTGCGGTGTAATGTAGTTTCAACGTAATTAGCAGCTAACTTACTGAATGGGACGCATTTTATTGTACAGTTTGGCTCGGCAGCTTGAGGGTGTACTGTATCATTTAGGGTAAATATCATTTAGGCTAAGGAAACATTATGAATGCCGACCGCATAACCAGCACATGAATGTTTTTGGGATTATGCATGTTCTAAAACTTCCAATGTATTTTAACAATTGTTTTTCTCTTTTTGTAAGAAGTCAATTACTCAAAATAAAAAAATAATAAATAAAAAAATAGGAAAATCACCATACACTGCAAAAATTTGTATATGATCAATAAGTTATAACAACATGTTTTTACATTGCTTTAACTCATCAAAATAAGTTAAGCAATCTTCAACTTTTTTAGAAGTTAAATACGATTCAACTAATTTTTTTAAGTCAGTTTAATGTCATTTAAGTTGAAATGCCTTAAACATACAAGTTGATTCTACTTAAATTTAAGGCAGACCTTTTTTTTAACAGTGTAGAAAAGTATTAAACGTTTTTAATATAGTTGTTTTGCATACGTGTTTTATTAAGGCTATAATAAAATGTTTCATATTGTTTAAATGTATTTACTGTTTAATATTAATTAATAATCAGAATACACAAAATCAAGTAATGTAGTTCATTAGCTAACTCACAATTTATGAATGGAGTGAATTTTTCAGCAAAGAATGCGGCTCATCCAATCAGAATTTAGAGTCATAGAGTCCATTTCATAATATCACTGTTTGGTTTATACATGCACAAACTTGAAAATATCAGTCCATCATCATGGTCACATTTAAAGTCATTCTAAACCTGAACCCTAGGTATGCTCATCTTCTCAGTTCAAAGTTGAAATCTTCTGTTATCTAGATCTCTCTGATGATTCTTCATGGTGTCGGCATGTGTGATCTTATTTTACAGCTTTTTTTGTTGTCTGTTTTGCAAGTCAGGGGTCTGTCAGCTGTGCAGAGGGTGGAGAAACACTGGTATCTGTAACGTGTGATGGTGTCTGTGTGGATTCCCAACTCTACCAGCTGCTTTACACCCTGACACTTACCCGTGTGTGTGTGTGTGTGTGTGTGTGTGTGTGTGTGTGTGTGTGTGTGTGTGTGTGTGTTGGACAATTAGACACATTCACATTATCAGTCAGCACTAATATGAATATGATTTTTTTTAATTGTCTGAAGAAATCAGACAAAAAGTCATTATTTACTCAGCCGCATGTTGTTCCAAACCTTTTTTGGTCAATTATTATCTAGTTCTTGCCAAACAACAACAGCTAAAATATCTTTTCAAGGAATTGCAGTAGACAAAAACCTCCAAACAAAATAAGCAGTGGAAAATGATCAGTGATAGGAGCTTTTTACAGCAGATGCCATGGAAAACACAGCAAGTCTATCCCTCAAAGCCTCGCTTTCATGACACTGCTTTGAATATGGTGCTATATAGTGAGTGACCAGGGACTGTAAAGCTCCAAAAAATACAAAATGGACCATAAAAGCATCATAAAAGTGGTCCAAACTTAAGTTTTCTGAAGATATACAATAGACTGCTGCAGGGATGGGGTAGTTTTGTAGGCCAACCCATCAGTTTGCATCACCCTGGTTCCTTCAACAAAAAGCAAATAGGATTTTTCCAGTGGCTTTTGGATTATTGTAGAAAATACCAACAAAACTTTATGATTCTCTTTCATACTTTGCTTATCAATATAATCTTCATAAAATAATACAAATGATATGAATTTTGAATTCAAAATACAAAAATCCTCACAAGTATAAAAAATGTAGTTAGCCATGGTCGCATGACTTCAACGTTAACACCGTTAAACTTCAGACAAATCTTTGAATCATTATTTAAAATCATCAAGTTGAAAAGTTTGAATTAGAATAGTTTCAAGAGTATAAACATAAGGTTGTAAAAGCAGACAAATGAGTCGATGATTTACTGTTCGGTGTGATGTTTAACGTCCCCAACAACCTCTAGTCCCATTTAGCAACTTGCTAGCAAGTCTTTTTCAAGACATATAAAAGCTTAAAAAAAACATGGAGTAGGGTATTACTGATGTATTTTGTCATAGAATAAACAATAAAATATCCTGAACTTACCACAGACCTCATTTCAGCCATTTAACCAAACAAACGAAACAAAACAAAATTCCATAAAAAAAAACGCCCACAGACTTAAGGACGATGGAACCAGAAGTTCTAAAATGCTAGCTCGCTTCCGGGTCTTAGGATCATCTTTTTTCCAGCAGTCTATTGTTTTGAGTAGAGAATAGACCAAAACTGAACTTGGTTATCCTTGCGTCTTTTTTATCCTTTTGGTACTTTTTTCATCAGCATTCAGCACCTATATGAAGAATTGTTGTTTGTATGACAAGGGCTGTGTAAAGGTTCTTTCAAAAAAAATTGTGGTACAATGAAAAAACTATTTTCCCATCCCTTTTCATGAATGTTTCTAGTCTTTGAGAAGCACACTGTTCTTCTAACTACCCCAATGTGGGGAGTCATATATTTAAGCTGCACCGGGAATACACTGCGAGATGATGACAGGGACACACATGATCCTCATCCAGCATAACGTAGTGAGAGAATTCCACAGTGAGCCTGGCCGAGATCCAGCACGGCGTTCAGGGAGAGGCCACGAGCGGGAGTGGACATGTGTGATGGGGGAACAAGCGGGCTGATTGCTAAAGATTACCACATGGCTTCTCCTTGCTCAACACATCCAGCTCGTCTTCCAGTCTGTTGGTGGAGTCTGTGGCCTGGCAGGAATTCAGCGCTCCTCTTTGGATCTCCCTGCTCATCCTATGGAACGCAATGAGACTGATCCATCTACCCACTTCATTCCTTGCAAGTCTGGTCAGGAGCTTGGAGGCCGCCTGATAAATCACAACTCCCTTGCATCGACTTCTCCGTTTCCAATAACTCCGGAAACAGAAGACTACCCTGCCGAACCGCTGGTGGCCTCTGTGCAGTTCAGACTCGGTTTCTGCATCCGATTAGCTCTGACAACAAACACTTGGAAGGAACAGCGTGCTATTGTTTGAGTCTGCGACAGTGAGAGGGTAAACTGCGACTCACAGGCTGTGAAGATGATAATAACTCTAATAACGATACAGACAGTCAGTGTGAAGAGGTTCCCATAATGAAGAACTGGATAGCCCGTCAGCAGCCCTTCAGGAATTAATTAGCTAGCACATCAAAGCTAACCCTCAGAGGCCACAGTGTCACACGGTACTTTGATTTAACGCTGGCTGTTGACTTGATAGTAAGCTGCGCATAATGCCTATCCTGACATTCACTGGTTTATATTCTGTCCTCTCACATTAAGATGGTTCTTAAGTAAAACTTCTACTAACTTTTCTCACAAACTTTTCAGGATAAGTACCACCTTTGATCAAAACACTCAAGTCAAGGATGGGAATTGTAAAGAATTTATCGATTCCTGTTCGGATTCATCTTAACAACTCCAGTTCCTTAACAGCGTCATCAATGATTCTTTTAGTAGTGTTAAGGATATTTGAACAAAAATGCATGCAATTCCACTGCAAAAATGGTGAGATAATTTCAATGATAAATTAATTAAACACACTCTTTGTATCGAGTTGTCACTGACTTTTTAGAGACAGCATACAATCCAATAACTGGTCCTAATTTTTAACAACAGCACTAAACAAACAAATAATGCAGAAACATGCTTCATTCAAGAGTTATTCGTTTCAGGAATCAGTCTACGCTGATTGCACTGTTTTTGATCCACAAAAAAAAATGACTTATTGGAATCATTTGGTTGTAAATCAATCTACGCTGCACTGGTTGCGCTATAATGTTTTTAGTCACTAAGAAGAATCGATTCAGAATCAATTGAGAATCAATACACTGGTTGTTCTATTTGTTTTTGATTCACTAACAATAATCGACTCAATACAGTCAATCGTTTGGGAATCAATCTACACTGGTTGCATTGTAAGTTCTTGATTCCCTAAAAAATGACCAACACAGTCATATTTTCAAAAATTAAACTATGCTAGTCATGTATAACAATTGTATTTACTTCAGTGGTCTTTTTCTGGTTCAAGAATATAAATGTGGTGGATGGACTTTGATTGCTCCTGTAGAAAGGTGTATACAGATCATAAATTAGAAATAAAACACTGAACATATTTAAATAAACTAAAATAAATAAAGTTTAACAAAAAAAAAGAAGCTATATTGAGTTGTGCCGTCTACCAGCCGGGGAAACTCCCATGCAGTTTGAGAACCACTGAATTCTGACAGTTATCTACATATAATTCCCAGCACCACAGCTTGTTTTCATGTTCTATGGGATATTCCAACAGACTCAGCTGTCACTACACCTCATCTAAAATTCAAATACAGACTTGTAATTTTGGTCTAGTAAGATGTTTATTCATGGTCAGCTAATAAAATAAATTTAGGTCCGTCCTCCGCACACTGTGTCTGGAGGTTTGCATGAATCACAGGTGGACGTGTGGTTTGGGAAACGTTAGCCATTCACTGTGTATAGAGTCACAGCAATGGCAAGTCAAATATAACTTAATGTAAACAGTATACATTTCAACTGTTCATTTTCCAGCTGTCTTTAAATGGTGGCCCACCAGCCCACAGCACAAAAGAAATGAAAGAGTTAAGAGCAATTTTTTTTTTTATAATAATAAAATAAAACTTTGTGAAAGAGAACAAAGCAGAAGGCTTACAGCTTAACAGGCATTTGAGGAAGGTGAACAGCGTTCCTGCTTGTGTTCTTTCTTTACCCGCACACATGCGCATGCATTAAACCAACAACTTTTACCCAATGCACTGGGATCTGGAATTCATATAAAACTGCACTGCTGCATTATTATTTAAAAAAACACACACACATATGGTGAGATGTAAAAGATCAAGCAGTCCCTCAAAATGAAAACTTGCTATTTCATCTAAGGCACTAGGACTCCATGTAATGGGCCTTATTTCCTTTAGGTTTGGCAACAGTTGATGATGACTAATGAGGTCAATCAATCAAATTATTACATTATGGCCTTTCACTTATTTGCCATATGCCATTTAATGGCATATCAAAGTCTTTTTATATACATTTGCGCGCGCGTGTGTGGTTTCTGTACAGACTTAAATAAATAGTTCAACCCTACTAACCCTAACCCCAAAATTGAAAATTCTGTCATTAATTACTCACCCTCTTTCCTCTCACACTCCAAACCCGCAAGACTTTTTTTTATCTTCAAATAAAGATATTTTAATAAAACTTAAGAGCTTTCTGTCCCTCCATTGACAGCTCCGCAACTACCACTTAGACGCTTCAAAAAGAGATTGAAAAACTAATCCACATGAATTGAGCGGTGTAGTCCAAATTTTCTGAAGAGACACGATCGCTTTATACCATGAACTCTTAAGATAATTTTTTTATTCATATATAAACATTCATCAACTCACACATCAGTTGTGGTTAACAGAAGCTCAAGCATGTTCACTTTACATGCGAGAACTAATCATTTGAGCCTCCGCAAGAACCGATGAGGTTTGTTCTCACGCGTCAAGCAGGTTCGGTTGAGCTTCGGTTTATATACGCTGATCAATGTTTATATGTGAATAAAAGCCTAAATTCAATCTGTTCATCAAATAAAGCGATCGAGTCTCCTCAGAAAATTTGGACTAAACCGCTCAATTCATATGGATTAGTTTTAATATCTCTTTATAACCTTTTGGAACTGGTAGTTTTTCATCCAAAATATCTTCCTTTGTTTTCCGAAAATGAACGAAACTATTACAGGTTTGGAACGACATGAGGATGAATAATTAATGATAGAATTTTCATTTTTGGGTGAACTAACCCTTTGACAATGCCCTGATAGTTGCATGAGAGAATAAGTGAGGAAAAAGCTGTAAAGGACCCCATCCACACTCATAAACCGGATGTGATGTGATCCTTATTAACCCCAGACACTTGTGAGAGAATGAGGCGGATGTCTGGAGGGGTGTCCGACACAAACTACTAAAATGCAGGGATTGTCCCGTGTCCTACGGGCCAAAGCTGAGGAGATGGGTTTCAAAGAACAGCCTTTGAGAGGGCAAATGAATGTAAGCAGCTACCACTTCTCACATCTCTCTGTTTTCTCACCACACTGCCCTCATCTTCAATTCAGTCCGACACTAGAGACGCAACACACAAACTTGAAACACAGCTGTCTTTCACAGCACTTTAAACGGCCATTAAAGTCTCATCAATTCACTTTGAGGCACAAGTGTACTTCAGGCTCTCCTCAAAGCTTTTACTTACCGATAAAGAGATTCAAGGTCTTGCCCGGCACACAACATTGACCAAGATACAAAGTCTAGTTCTAGTTCATCTCTTTGAGATTCCAAAGAATTTAGGCTTTTTCTGTTGACAATTAATTTCCGTTGTTTGCTGAGGATGTACAATGAAAATAACTGTATTTCTATCATAAAAGTCAGCATGAAAAGAAAGTTGCGATAGTCTTTTCTTTCCTATTGTGACGTATATCAGAGCGAAACACTTCTTGAACAAAACAAAAAATGTACGGCGGTACTTGATTTTGTCCATCAGGAATTGATTGGACATTAATTGAATCATTGAATCATGTCACTGAACTGACAGCAATTGCTGTTTGCTATTGCTGTGATCTCATGTGAGAAAAGAAGTCGTAGCAAGACAAAAAATATTTTGATGAAAGATTATGAGGGCACATGAATGAAAAAAAAAAAACAGATGTACAATGGATAATTCATTTATATTAAATACTGCAATATTTCATCAAAACAGAGTTTTCACTTTTGATTTAACAGTGACTAACCTTTATAATACATCCTATTTTCTTTATAGAAAATTCAATGATGTTTTACATCCAAACAGTAGAGTTACGCTTAAAACTTTTTCTTCGATTGTCATTGCATTGTCTTGTCCTTGTGCGGTGCATGTGTAATGTCATTCAAGGTCCCCCTTTTTATGAGCGTTTGTTAAAATCTCCCGCGGAATTCCAAGGCTGAACAGCTCTGATTTAGGCAGCAGGACAAGAGGGAAATGTGTGAAAATGTGCAGAGCAGCAGGAAGGGAAGATGAAAGTGACACGGTCGACCCATGTTTCAGAAGCTGATGACCATAGCCCAAACTAGGCTGAATAATCTGAATGGGCCATCATTTTTTTCCCCCTTTTTGAATCCTTTCACTGCCTCTGACTGCTGGCGCTTCTCATTCTACACAATGGGAAATTCACTAAGACCTTTTATTCTTATGCTAATGCTCTCAACTGGGCATCACATTAAATTTAACACATGCACACACTTTTCGGTTTTTCAGGAAAACAAGGCACACTCTTGCCACTCTTTTTGCCAATCCTTTAAACACAAAAATTACATTTACATAATACATTAAATTCTTTGCAATATTTTTGTAGAAAGTTACTGGCAACTAGTAACTTGAGTTTGTCAACAGAAAAACCAAAGAAAAGCCTACATAGCCTCTAGGATTGCCTGTACTGATGATGTTGCCCTTGGTATAGACATACATAGGCTATCGTATTAAAAAATCTTCTTTAGGAACTTTTTAGTTTACAACCCTATGAACTATGATACACACAACATTTTGAAGGAACTGAGAAACAGTTTTTATTCAGAAACTGTTAAAAAAAATATATATAAGAACTATTGATTTTCTAGACATTCGATTCACCAACAATGTTCTGTCAACTTCCTACACTATATTCAGGGTAAACACTTTCACTAAATCTTAAACATGCTTCCTACCGGTGTAGTGCGATTACTAAGACTCTTATCAAACGGTTATTTTAGGAGAATCACAGACAAACAGCGTGAAAAGCGTAGACCAACTCATGAAGGGATGACATGATTCCAATTCTGAACGAATGACTCTTGTGAGCCGGTTCTTTTAGTGATTCAAAAACTACAACGTGATAAGTGAGCTTTGATTCCCGAACGAATAGCTGTTATGGGCTTATGAATGAGTCGATTACTGAATAGCTACATCTGATTCACTTACTGATCTACAAGTTGCTAGGCTACTTTTATCATGCTTAGAAAATAAACCAAATGTTAGAGGGTTGTATTTAAGGTTTTGGAAACTTAAAAGTGGTTACTGAGTGAATGCTCGTTGACAACGTTAATGTAAAAATAGCCAACACACTGCGTTTTGTTGTTCAGGTATTGCACAAAAGCATAAACATGTTTAAAAGTCTGTATCTGGTTTCTCATATAGCCTATGTTGTGGGCTGTTCAAATCTGACATTATCTCGTAATTGGGCAACAGACTGCCGAGAACAGCATAGGCTACATATCCAAATATTACTTAATTAAAATAGCCTACTAAACCAATCGTTAGAACCATTAAAGAACCGGAATCGTTTAGAGGAATTCGAATCGGAAACACTAAATTCCTTACGATTCCCATCCCTACCTGGCTGGGACGCAAGTTGACAAAAGTTTGAGCTTGCAAGTCACAATATTTTACGAAATGTAAAGAGCCAAAACCTCTTCTCGTCAGCATAATATGTAGTTTATAGCCTACACATTTCAATAGCTTCACCGAATGTCGAGACACTTGTAACAACTGAATGATGTAGCCTAATGAATTGAAAACACATTCAAGCTGCGTACACATTGTGATCAGTAACCTTAAGAGTAAATCGAAATACATATTTACCTCCTTTGATGTTGTAAAGTTCGTCAGTTGCTCAGTTGTCCAGCGTGCATCCGAAAAACAACGCAATTGTACTTAAAACAGAAATGTTATAAGTGATTCTGTCACGAAACTCCATCAGCGGTTTATTTTGTTTTGCAAGAGCAAATGTTTAAGCAAAACTACATCATTCGCGGACGACGAAGCGCTACAGTTGCACCTCGCAAACTTTGACGATCCATCACACGCGTCTTCAAAAGACTGTACTTACTCGAACATTAGAAAGTAATTTAGCCGTCAACACGGCAGAAATGTACCCCAAGCAAGTTTGTTGAGTCGTCGGTTGTGATGTGCGGTGGGAGATCTGTTGGCGTGATTTGTTTTCAATCCGATCTGCCCTCCTCTATCTCCACTTCTCCCCCCAGTTCTTTGAGTTTTGGGCCACTCACTCTCTTCACCAGATGGGCCGGGTTACATCAAACCAAAGGTAGTTGCATGAGGCTTGAGGAGTTTGCTTTCAAGTTTCACTGGAGATTTGAAAAACCTTTGCATACGAATATTTTACTTGTTTTAAAGATAATCGATGAGCAGTTTAAGTTTGGTTGGGGTTTGTTAAACTGGCAATTTGCACCTTTCATATAGCAAGCATAGCCTACCTCTTTTAACCCATAATTTACAAATAAAAAAATAATCATGTCGTGGTTTTTCTAATAGGCTATTTGTTAAATTAAAAGTGTTCTAAAAGTTTTGAACTGTTGCCTAAACTGTAACGGATTTTTTCAAACTTTAGCCTAAGTTGCATGGAGATTTAAGTTTTTAGACTTTTTGTAAGTTTTGTGTGTGTCTGTTGAGGTATGTTCATTTCGATCATCAATTAAATAAATAAAAAAATCTTAATGTTTTTGTGGTTGATGCACTGCATCACATTGCAGATGATCACAACCTGTAATTCCAGCTGAAAGAAAAAAAATATAGCTTAAACTAGTTTGTTGGTCTTAGCTGGTTCAAGATAGTTATCCCAGCATGGCCAAGATGGCCTTCAACTGGTTTACAACCACTATAAATCCATCAGTCTAGATTTTTTTAAAGCAAGGACGTATACTATTTTGCCAAACGTAAGCACAATACAACACAACGCCACCTAGTGGAGAAATAGGGGACGTTTATGTATTGGAATGGTGCTAGTCATAGTGTTGGGATTAAAGTAGTCTACTTGCAACTAATTAAAGATGATTCAGATATTATTACACTTTCCAAATAATTCCAAATCATCTTTAACATATGGATTATAAACCATTATGTTTTTAATGTATCCAAACATTTACTTATGTCTAAATAAATTATATAAAAACTAAAAGAATTAAGAAAATAAAAGTGAAATCAACCCATTAATTTGTACATTCATATAATACATAATGTAAGCAAATTACTGTTTTCCATACACAGTATATGTTTTTCAAGAAGTGCATTACATACTACTAAAAGACATTGAATGAGACATTTGTTCGCAGGGTATGCCGAGTAGGCAGGCCTACAGACAGAAGTGCGTCTTTAAAAATAGGGCTGATACATTTTTAAGTTGATTACTTAACTAACATAAAATGACCCCCTTTACATCAAACAGGGGTTTTGAATTTACATTGGGTCTATCTAAAGTTTCCATGATATGTCTCGTAAAACTTATGAAGAAATTGACAAAGGCCTTTTGTACTAAAATGCATGCAGGCTGGCTTTTTCCTGACTCACGTTACATGTCATAGACTACATCAAATACCAAAAGACAATCGTTGTAGCTACATTATCTCAGAAGCTTTGAATGAGTGTTAGCAACTCCATCTGGCTGATTGCAATTGATTCACACCTGTAGAACCACATTCACCTTTTCTCAGTAGTGTCTGTAGTGAAAGCATTAACAGAGTAATGGAGACACCGCCATCTAGTGGTACACACTCTGACACAAATTCAGTCCAACTGCCAAGCGTGTACTTGTGCACGTTAATGTTTTTTTCCGTTTTTTGGAAACGCACGGATTTTTTTTTTTTGTAAGTGAACTGCGCCACACCTGTTTATTTTTTCTTTGATTTGTCGTCTCATTCGTTTCCTTGCTAGATTTTCTCATGTCTTCTCATGCTAATTGACGTTAGTCACTCCCTGTAAGGTTATTTTTCTCTCACAAATGGATGATTTTTGGAAGGGCAATTTGATTACCATATGCAGTTTTAATAAAGTTTAATTAGCTAACCTTCTATGCCATTTTTACTCTTCAAAGTGTACACTTGCAGGTGTTGATTATAATTAATTTACTGTTGAGCCCATAAACAATCAGGATAAACAATATTTAAAAAGTATATAATTATCTAGCATATGACTAATTAAAAAAATTAACTACAAAACATTGTCAGCAGAACGTCGTCTCAGTTGAATGTCGCGCAACAGCGTTGCATTCAGTCCTGTCGCGTCTACGTTGTTACAATGTTGCGAGCACGTAGACAGCGACGTTGCCATAGTAGAAATGCAACGTGCCACAGACGTTGCCACAACGTAAACGTGTTTGCTGGGTTGTCGCTGGGTGGCGCCAAATTTATGATCTTGTCGTAGCTCAGGTTTTAACTACCTCCAGATTTAGATTTAAAACTAAAGTCTTAAAATACCATCCAACAAATAGTTTCAGTTTTAACTGTATTATTTTATGCTGAAGCACGTTGTCGTCAACAGGGAAATTCAAGATAGCCTACAGTTTTATATTTGAAACTCCATATGCCACATAAAAAGGTATGTTTGTGTTATTATTTTTAAAAACATTTCTACTAGTTTTACAAAAGTTTCAAATGATCTCCAGCGTAATAGTTCGACTTGTGGAAATCTTTGAGTTACAAACTGTATGGGACAATTGAAAATAGTGATTGGTTTGTGTTGTCAGTCTGTTTAGATAAAAAATGATTGTTGTTGACTATTTAGGGTTCTTTGTATTTGAAAGCTCTTGGTCAAGACCAAGCATTATTGTCAAACCAAGAACCCTGTGACCAGAACTCGTGTTTGTCATTTTGGTTGGGCCTAACCAGATGCTATTTACTTCCCTTTGTCTTTTCAATGGCATCGTTTAAATGTTTACATGCAAATTAGACTGCTTCATATAACAAATGCTATATTGCTTTTTTGAACTATTTGTCTTTTATCTGGTATTTTTAACAATTTATTTGGATAATTAGTGCTTGGTTTATCCCAATTTAGCTTTGTCAGAAATAGCATTGTTTGCTTGTTAATGTAAATAAGTAAGTGGTTGAAAGCATGTTGAGGTTGGTCATGCTGGTGGATTGAGATAGAGGCCCATCATGGCTAGACTTTCTTTGAACCCCAAATTAATGCCCATTGTTTAACTGCCCTATCGATGTTATCACAAAGCAAGTCTAACGTTTTCATGCTAAAGTTTCCATGAAACTAACGGAAAGAACATTCAGGAGGTGGTTATTGAGCTGGTTTGTCGTGGGAAGGTTTTTTTTTGTTTTGACCAGTGTCGCCACTTCAAAGAACAGGAAAGTTGTTGGTGGTGGGGGAATACTGTGCCCTCCACTGACTCATGCCCATGGTTTAGATTGTGGCTGACCCATTTATTTTAGGCAGATTGTATGTCACAATCTATATAAATGTCAAAAGATGGTTCAATCGGGGGGTTTTTTCACGAATAGTTCACCCAAAACTGAAATAATTCAGTCCCCATACTCACCCTCATGTTGTTACAAACCTCTATGATTTTCTTCTATAGAACACAAAACAAGACATTTTTGACTATAAAATTAAAGTGATAGGGGTACAGTGTTGTTTTGGACTCCATTGGCTTTCATTAAATGAACTAAAACAGGTTTGGAATGACAAGGTGAGTAAATGATGACAGAATTAAAATGTTTGCATAAACTATCCATTTAAATATAATTTAAATCTGTCACTAATCATAATCTCCTTTAATAAAAAAAGAGATTATTCCCTACAGAATAATAATAAAAAAATAATAGTGTTAATATATAATTTTTCTCAGAATTGTGAGAAATAAACTCACATTGCAGCAAGCTTAGCCCTATATCTCACAGTTCTCACTTTATTTCTCGCAATTACGAGTTTAGAACTGAGCCAAACTGAGTGTGGGGCCGTACATGGCTGTTGTCCGACCCAAGATGCTAATCTAGTGCTAAATCTGTTTATACCAGACAGGCGACACTCATCTGTGACTCATAAACGACTCTTTCCTCCATGTCGTGCTAGCAGTGCCTGAGCCAGAGCACGCGACCTGACCATAATATCCTCCTTGCTAATGACAAACTTGCGCTTCCAGAAAAAAAAAATTAAAGGCTTCTGAAGTGGGACGGTGACCTGGAAAAACGCCTCCGGTTTTCCCGTAATGTGTGGTTCTGTGCGGTTTGGCTTGCTTTTTACTTTAATGATAGAGATGCTGTATCACTGAGAACCTGGAAGAAGTGAGTGCCATAATTTGGGAAGCTGATAATGAAAAGAAGTTGATTTGGGCACTAGAGGGCAGCAGTGAACTTTTGATTGCAGGTTTGTTCATATGCTGCTTGCTAAATATTGTAGTATTTTTTTAACGTTATTATTTGCTTTTCCGACTGATACTGATTTTATAGGGATGTTTTTTTATGTAACATTAAAATTTTTGGGTGTCTGGGTGCGGTGCAGACAGTTCTGCATAAAATTAGATCACTAAATTGTTCCAAATTGCCTATAATCTGTACATGCATTATGATAAAAGGGTTTGAATCATTATAGAATCATTCAGGGGAGTGGAATTTCAGGGGAGTATTGTTTTGTGATTTTTTGTCTTTATTTGATAGGATGGTTAAGTGAGGACATTGAAGTGGAGGCAGAGAGAGGGATGGGATTGGGGATATGACGCAGGCCAGGTTCAAACCCATGTCTATGAGAGAACACAATTCGCATGCATCATTAGCATGGGCTGAATTTGATTCTGATTTCTTATGGAAAAGAGTAAAACTGTGTCTAATGGCGTGAGATGTTGAATAGCAAGTGAAGTGTTTCACAGCGGTCAAAGATCATAACACACTAAACCGCAGGAATGCATTCTGTGTGAATTGCCATCGAGTGTGTGCAAATTATGCTAAGACAGTAATTAGTTTACCGCATGTTATCTTATATATTTTCCCAGAAGTCACTTGGATATTTACGGGTGTGTCTGTCCGCTTGCACGCATTCACACACACATTAAACTTAGCGTGTGACCTTGTTTAAGCACTGACACCGAGAAGAATCACCCAGCAACTTCGCCACAGTATTTTTAGAAAATCCAGTGGGCAAACAAATTGCATGGTGACCCTCTTTCACCTCTCCATGTAAAAGCTTGACAGGTGTGTAACTTATAGCCTGGTCTCCTCCACCCTTCTGATTACATGCCCCGGACCCCCTCTACCCCCACCTTCTAGTATGTGAGAACCTCTGTCATGGGAGGAGTTCACCTCTGACCCCTATTTCTCCTTGAACTCCACACTTTTTGTGTGTTAAATTGTGCCATGTCCCTTGTGCTGGTGTATCCTACCCTATTTTACAAGGAGGAGAGGAAGAACAAGCCTTTACTTTTTAGCACAAACAGCTTTTTTCCTGTGACATTCCAATGAGACTGTGGTTTTTAACAGGTGGTTTGAGCAGCTGTGTGTCCTAAAAGATACCGCAGAAATAGCCTTTGGTATGATCTATTCAAGGAAATCTCCTGTTGTTTTATCACTGAAATCTGTTTATAATCAAGTTCTTTAAGCTAGTCCACTATTGATAACTACAGATAATGACACTGGTGGCTTTTGGCTGGAGAGCATGTCTGAAATTCATAAACGCTGATTTAAAATATTCTGGCCAGTACTGATAAGCTACAATAATTTTTTTTATTTGATATTAAAAATCTGTACTACTTTGCCAAAAAAAAGGAAAAAGATAATACTAAAATCAGTTATTTTAAATGCTGCAATTAGCAAATGCTAAAATTAGTGTTTTTAAAGTTTAACTTTAAATTACCTTTAATATAAAACTGACCTTGGACTATATGAAATACATTCAAATATATGTCAATGTAATATAATTATTATAATAAAAAAATCTGTAACATCTGCTGCTAACTATAGTACCTAAATATAAATAGTATGCACCCCTCCCGTGTCAGAAACAATATTTACCAGGTTTTCTAGAGGATAAGAGTCACAATGCCTCTATTCTTGAGTTGTAATGTTTGACGTAATGAAGATTTACTGCGGATATTTCTTTCCACTTCAATCATCTTTTTTTTTGGCGTCTGATATCTAGCTATATTGTCTATGGGTTGCATTGTCTAATATTGGATGAATCGTGGCTCTCATGGTTCTTTTCTCGGTGTTGGTGCTGTCAAAACGTGAACTGACAGGAATGTGTCTGATGTTACGATAAAACGCTGAAGTTTCGTGCGTCACTCTCTGGGTATAGTGCTTTGAATGCTATCTTCTCCCTTTCAATCCCAAACACCAGGGAGAGTTGTAAGGATTCTCGGGTGAGGCTACATCTTGATATGAGTTTGGATATGCAAGATATGATGATATTCGTGTATGCGTAAAAAGAGGAAACCCTCCTGCTCGCCGGTCACTTGGGTGAGGCTCTCCAATACTGTTCCTGGATTGTGCCACCCAGAAAAGTATGTGCCTGATAATGACAGAGAGTGCTGTGTTGTTTAAGGATCAAAGTGAGAACATCTACCCAACCTGTGTCTAGCTGCTTTGTCAATATTCAGTGTGTTTTTGCACAAAACATTTTTATTAGAAGCATCTCTGGTGTTCAAGACCTTTTCCAGACCTTTGTTTTGCATATGACGGATTGAGATCACTTAACCAAGTCCCCCAAGCTAAGGTTAAGCTACAATGGTGTGTGGATCACTTTTGGGATCATATAAGCTTCATCAGAGTTACTTGATTCCTCTTGGGAGCACCGCAGGAAGAGGAGGTCAGAGGTTGTTAGGTTGCCCTGTTGTGCTTTTGTAACCCTTCCATTGCTTCACTGTTAGAGCAGTGAATTAACTCTTCACTACTTGCCTTTCCACACATGCTTTGTGGCTTCTTTGATGTCCTTTTGCCAAAGGGTAAGGGCGATTGTTCTTTTGGCAGGTAGGCTTGATGAAATTTCAGAGCCCTTGAAATCAAGACTTATTTTAGGCATTTGAGAATTTAGAATAGAGGGGAAAATGAACCTCAAATGTTCCTCGATATGTTTTTTTCTTAAATAGTACTTTAAGCACTTCAACGCATTTTGATAGTCATCCCATCAGCGATCAAATTACTTCTCATGTTACCGCTGTGGTTTTGTGGGCGTTTGATGGACAACGAAGCAATTGCATAAGAAAGAGTTGCATGTTTATTGGATAAAAAAAAAAAAGATTATCCACTCAACAAAGCTGTTGCATCTCTTTTGCTGTCAAGGTGCATGATGTGGACAAAACCAGCTGATAACATCTTTATTCTTGCAGTTTTGCTTCTGATGTTATCTTCCCATTTCCATGCCAATCAATCTACCCACTCACTGAGATTCTCAGGGATGTATCTTTGCTGCGTTTTCTCACGTTCCACTAACTCTGTGTACAAGATTTTTTCTCATTCCTATTTTTTCCCATAATCAACATTCCTTTTTCCACCATGTTGCTTCCTCCATCTTTGGGGTAGCAGGTGGTGACTTCTCTAACCAAACTGGCACATCTCAAATAGATCTCATAATAATATTACAGTCCATTTTTAATGTAATTGAAATAGTTCCCTACAGATCGTTGGGAATGATACGGTATTGCCAAATAACACTTCTACTCTGCCAGTAGTTGAGTGCTAAATTTGTTTTGTTTTTTATAAGCGATGAACATGAGTTCTGTAGTACCTGTGGAATGCAACAAGAATGCATGGTCCTCATATGCTTGGATCAGAGAGAAGAAAGTGTCTCCGGCTTACAATGCAGCTCATGGCTTAGATAGAGTCTACCAACAAGCCATTAACCTCTGCTATCTGAATAACTTACACTTCATGGTACTGTGCTCACAGGGCTTGATCACTGATCAACTTGATCTCTGGAAGCTTTGTGGTGAAATGAACCTGCATTGTACACACTTACTGTTGCTTTTTTGTTGAGGTCAGCTAATGCAAAAGTGGACATTTATTTTAGACATTCTCCCTGGAATTTCCAACAAGTGATATTTTCACTTCAAGCTTTCAAATTGGAGATTACAGTATTTGAAATAGGAGAAATGAGCATTAGTATTATTTTAGTATTATAATATAATTAGCTACTAATAGTATTGTATATTTCATTCTCTGTAGAGTGTATTTACTCTCTGTATTTTTAATTTATTTGAATGCAATCCACTCGCAGAGCCAAAAGTACATTGTGAAAAGAGACCAGCATGATTAAATTTCAAACTCTGATTCGGACCAATTAAAACAAGTCTGAAAACAGCCTAAAACTGTATTCTATAATTTTATAAAAAAAAATTTTTTAGAAAATGCGATGCTACTTATAGTGATCATATTCACAAGTCTCTGATATGATCTGAACAGTGTCTGAGGTCTGTAGGCTTTTTTCTACTATCTACTAGAGGGGAGAGCCAAGAATTCTGGGTATTTCTGAATACCTGTCATAAACATGGGCTGTAAACTGGACAGTCCATCTGAGAATGTCCTGGGGCCTCTTGCTTGTCTTAAAGCCCCCCACCAGCTGCAGTCATTCCTCTCATTTCTGCATGTCACTTAACACCTCAAACCACTGCAGTCCACCTGGGCCCATTGAAATGCCTACCAGAGGCCTTGAATTACCTTCCTTACTTTCAAACGTGGTGAACGTTATGATGATGTCTTCATTTTCAAATGGCAGTGTATCATATTGTGTAGCTTGATCAAGCTACATTTTATTTGTCTGCTTACTTCTATTACTGCATGTTTAAGAAAAACGATTAAACTTCGTTGTTTCGATGACTAAGGTTTGCTGCCTGTATTATGAGCACTAACTTAATCACAGCAAATCTCATTAAAACGCTACCGGAGTCTAGACTGTCTCTATGAGCACAGCAGCCTTGGCAACACAAACTAACATCACCGGGACACTTACTCCATCCGCCCCCATTTCAGAAGCACTGGCTTAATCCAGGAAACAAAAACCCCCACTGAGGTCACGTAACATCAGCCAGACAATGACCTGTGATCTGCTAGGGGGGGAAAAGTAGGAGCTAGAAACTTTAATCCAGGGAGAAAGCTGTTTTTCCTATTTATACTTGTTTTTTCACTTAAGGGTTTTGTGTTTTCCTGTTTTTTAAGTATTTATCTTTTTTTTTTTTTTAAATGCCCTTTGCTTGATTGGATAGTAAGTCCGATTTGTTGGGAAGGATATGTTCCAGACAGTCAAACGGATTAAATAAACAAACACACTGAACATCATGTTTTCATATCAGAACACACAAGCTGATTACACCAATAGAACAATAAGTCATTTCTTTTTCTTTTTTTTTTTTTACAAAGAATAGTACCTTACAAATCCTAGCAAGCAAATCAAAAAAAATATTTTTGAAGGGACACCACTGGTGATCCTGGCACACGTTCAATACATGAACAAAAGCAAATGATCATTTTTAATTAACTAAGCAGTGTTGCAACTGAACTTGACAGTCAGTGATCATTATGCATTATCACTGTATGGAAAAAGGCACTTCTGACATTTTGACGAGTGACAATTACCTCTTATTTTCTGTTGTGTGTAGGGGTTGGGTAACACACCTGACATCCACTTTTCGAGGAAGCTTTATGACCAGAGATGCGAAGGTTGAAGATCAAGTTCATCATTGAGAGCATCTGGATGTATCCCAGTGGTAACTTATTTTTCAAGTCTTTCATATTTATGCTCGTTATAACCTCTTTTATTCAATGAAATTACCTACAACAGAAGTAGCCAATCATTTATTTGGCCACTGGTCAATACATTTTAATATCATATTACTGCACATTGCATCCTTTGAGTATTGCTTTCATTCACAAGCAGTGAGTCACATGTGTTCTTGTATCTATTGAGTTTATTGTTAGAAGGGCTTGGAGGCCTAAGTGAATATTCTTGAGTTCATCCGGATAACTTGTTCTTGCCCCCCCCCCCCCCTTTCTATAAAAGTAAGGTGCATTGGATACGTGCTTATCCAGCTAACAATAAAACGTACCTACTCCATCAGATCAGCCACCCACGGAGTAAATTCCTGTGTACAAATATTTTCAGGGTCTTGCTTATATTATAACTGGGAAATATGAACAAGGAGATTTTTTTTGCCTTATATTTGTTTTAAAGTTTGTTTGTTTAAGGATATGCACAATTTTGAATCTTTTACCTATTGCCTTTTTTCTCCCAAAGACTCTTCCTCCTTCCTGAACATCCGTATGGTATTTATTTACCATGAGTAGCAAGAGATACTGGAAAAGGTGGGGTGGTGTTTATTCAGAGTTCTGGGAAGTCTGACACAGGAATGCCTGCAGCAAAAGACTAACAATTTCAAAAATTGTAAGTAGGAAAACACATCATGGCCATATTCCAGGATGACAATGTCAAGATTCATCAGATTCATCAAAATTGTGAAAATATTGTTGGGAAGGGAGCATGGAGAATCGTTTCCATACATGAATTAGCACCCGAGTACAGACCTTAAATGCATTGAAAGTCTTTGGGATGTGCTGGAGTAGATGTCCTTCCCAACCATTCTTTCAAAATTTGACCCTGATGAACCTTGACATTGTCATCCTTTAATATGGCCATGATGTGTGTTCCAACATGGTTGTTTAAGAAAATGAGAAGTTACACACTCCATCAATTGAATGAATTAATGATTGAATGGCTTTATTTAGAATATGTTAAAATAATACAATAAAAGCTAATAGACAAAACAAAAAACAAACAATATTAACTTATGTCTGAAAATGAAAACTCACCCCAAGAAAACTTAGTTTCAATAACCCTCTCTATGATATGATATGATATAAATAATTAAATCAATTATTCCCAGTGATGTTGAACTGTTTGATCTGAATCTGTATGAATGTCAAAAAGTAATTGTTTATCTAATTATTATTTTTTTTTGTTGCATTTTTGAAAATTGTGGCAGTAGAAAAACAGGCCTGTAATTTGTGAAGTTGTGTCTATCCCCAGTCTTTCCCAATTTGGATACTTGTATGTACTGTTGTCTCTCTTACATCTTGATGCCCTTATTTACCGTTTGTCAGGCTTAAATGCTCTTCCTGACACATACTGTGAGGCAAACTTTTCTCCTTTAAGGAGGTGTCTGGTTACCTCAGGTAAAGCTATGGCTAAGTCTGTTTTGTTTTGATTCGGGATGTGGGTGACACACTTACACAGTAGTCACACCCTGCTTTAGGCTGTGTAGGTGTTAAGTCGAGAAGCGTGATTATGTGGTGATGACCTCTGGTAGCAGAGGTGGTGTGGGCAAATATTGTGCCTATTGTTTGCTATGTTTGAGCAGTTTTAAAATATTGACTTAATATTAAATATTTTTTATTCTATGTTTTCCATAAGGTAGTGCTGTAAAGGAGGGAGAATCTGGAATAATCTTCTGCCATTACTTGCATCCAAGTAAAACAAAATAATCCTCCTTACCTCAGTTAAGTGAGTTTTGTGGCCTTTCACACTGTCATTTTTTGTGTAAATAAAACTTAATATATTAATGGAGTGCGTTTCACAATTTCAGTATTTCTACTTTTAAAGAGTCACGTTTAATCCAATGTGTTACTTGCTGTTTCTTTGTAATCATTTGTGAAATTCATTTATCAGCAATTTCTGTGTGAAAGTTGTTTTAAAGTAAATCCTACACCAGATATTTTTTTCAGTGCAGTATCTATCTCCAGGGTCTGCATGGTCACCAAAGTCCAGACCGAAGGATTTGACCTTATGAGCAGACCTGGATGACTTCCACGTTAGTGTACCAAATACCATCTGCCCTATTTTTTTCTTGGCCCAGACTACAAAAGTCCTTGGCTCTTGGTACATATCCAACCCAAACCATTACAGTATGTTATTTGAATCGAATCGCGGTACAGTCACAGTGAAAATGACCTGTTTGATAAGATACATGCATTTGTATCTAGCTGTGATTAGAGAATGAAACATTATTTGCATGAAACATTCAAGTGGAACTTGAACTTTGGATAAGGTGTTTGGATATGAAACTACACTTTTTGATTTACCTTGAAATAATACGGTAAGAGACCGTTATGTTTTACTCTGCTACATTCCTTTCTAATTCTACTGTTTATTATACATTCATCAGGACCAAAGTATTGTTTTATACATTTGTGGCTGAGCTGTAAATAGGCTCCTCGTAACATGTGCAGCGTTGAAAGGGTTGCGTTCAGGCACGAGAATGAATACTCGGCTAATGTTCTGCAATCAGAAAGTCATGCTCCCAAAATAAAAGAAAATGCTGTGCAAACACGCTGCTTGTCAAGAGCTCATTAAAGCCGAGAGGCGTTTATAATGCAGTAGAGGCATAGTAAATCACTCTATCCCCTAAAGCCCTGTTAGAAAGGCAGCCTTTTTTAGCCGTGTTTGCCCTCTTACGAGTTAATGTGCCACACCTCTAACCCACTGCTGTCAGACCTGCTGCCACATTACCGCTGAAAGCAGCCATCGAAACAGAAGGATGCATTCAGCTCGCTTTCCTTTCTCTCTTACAGACGTGCGGTCTGCCAACACGCAGTTACATAGAACCATTTGCACAGACCAGGGTCAGAAATGAACTTTTCCATTTAGGGGCAATATTTGCCCCCAATAATTGAGATATACTGTATATATAATATACACTCTCCAGACTTTTTATTAGGTACACCTTGCTAGTACTGGGTTGGACCCCCTTTTGTCTTCAGAACTGCCTTAATTTTTCGTTACATAGATTAAAGGTGCTGGAAACATTCATCAGAGATTTTGTTCCATATTGACATGATATCATTACGCAGTTGCTGCAGTTGATTTGTTGGCTGCACATCCATGATGCAAATCTTCCGTTCCACCACATTCCAAAGGTGCTCCACTGGATTGAGATCTGGTGACTGTGGATGACATTTGAGTATAGTGAACTCATTGGCATGTTCAAGAAACCAGTTGAGATGATTTTGAGGTTTGTGACATGCCGCGTTATCCTGCTAGAAGTAGCCATGAGAAAACGAGTACACTGTGTTCATAAAGGGATGGACATGGTCAGCAACAATACTCAGAAAGGCTGTGGCAAAGTGTGCCAAGGAAATATCCCCCACACCATTACACCATGGATCCATGCTTTCATGTAGTTCTGAGATGCTCTTCTGCAGACCTCGGTTGTAACGAGTGGTTATTTGAATTTCTGTTGCCTTTTTTATCAGCTCATACTAGTCTAGCCATTCTCCTCTGACCTCTGGCATCAACAAGGCATTTTCTCCCACAGAACTGCCGCTCACTGGATATTTTCTCTTTTTCGGACCATTCTCTGTAAACCCTAGAGATAGATATGCGTGAAAATCCGAGTAGATCAGTAGTTTCTGGTAATACTCAATGTCGGGTGATTTGTTATAATACTCAATGTTGCAAAAAAACATGTAAATAAATCTCTGATTCAATGTGAGAAGATCTAAATGTAATGCTGCAAACAACTCTTTTTTTGATTAATTCTCATTTCACATTACTGCAGTCGTAGATAATAGTACAGGGTATTTTTTTGCCTCCTTATCTTGAATTTGGGAGTATTTTTTTGTTAATTGTAGACAGTCGCATTTTCCCCCCAAGCCCCTGTTAACTGACATATATATTGTGGCATGAATTTGAATGGAATTCATATCATCAGATGGCACATTTCTGAACAAACAATGAGCAGCCAGCAGACAGATATGATCGGCTCTCCTCAGCTGATATGAATAGAATTGGATAACAAGCGTGGAGAATGACTGCTTTCTTTTTCAAATTAATTGCTGCTCTGGGCTTCCCTCTAGGCCACACTGTCTGTTTTTGTGTGAGGTAAATTCCCCCCATTCAGCAGCCCAGTTAATGTTAATAGGCATTATTTAAACAACTGTTAAACAGTGGATTAAGTTGGATTTGGCTCAAGCAGACTTGAGGGAGCTGTGTTTTCCCTCTGTGTGTGCTCACACACACATACGTGCAGGGTGACACGCAGGTAGACAAGAGCTTAGGGTGGCAAAAGTCGGGATGTACTACATCAGGTCACCCAAACACGTATCAATAAAGCCAAGGCTTTTAGCTTTCACATGGAACTAATCCAATTTTTAAGTCTAATTATAATATAACATCTTTTTAATTTCATTTTTATGTCCCTGATCAGAATTCAGAAATATTCAAAATCTTTAGGTTTTGTTTTATCATTGCATTAGAAACAAATGGCATTAGAATATAAATATACAAATGGAATGCAAACAAATTATATCTTTTCTCAGAAGTGACTTTCTTCTTCTTATTTTTTTTATTTAAATTTTTTATATAAGTTGAGTTCTCCTCAAGTTAAGTGTGTTAATATAAAGTAAAATAATGTAAAGGTAATGTGTGTGTAGGGTTGTCAAGGGATTACAATTTTTTAATCTAATTAATTAAATGTGCCGATTAATGACTTGAATTAATCACAAATTAATCACACATCAAATTAGGCCGAGAAATTACCCCCAAAAAGATAATTTAAAAGTCATTATTGTGGTAAATGAGAAAAGCATCAAATAGACATTGCAAAAAGTAGCTTTAGAATTAAATATTTAATTTGATTCAACGTAGAATTTATTACGTGGGATGCACAAACTTTTTCCAGAATGAGACCGATACTTTCATTTTTGGTACTTATCAATGGTCTGTATATTCATTGCATTTATTTTTTAAATACCGGTATATGGTAGAGAAAGCAAAAGAATATGTATTATTAGTTAGCTAAATTAATTTAGCAAATATGTATGTCCTTCAGGTATTTTCAACTCTAATTATGCGTGTTGAAATGTATTGTAGGAGCTTCGGTTACTTTCACTGATAATTCTATATTGCTCTATCATATTTAATAGCACAGTGAATATTTAGAGCTGCACCAGAAGGGCTCGATGTAGGATTTTTTCCTACTGTCCCGTTTGGGCTAGTGGTTAAAATTTTTAGATACCATGAAACATCACAATTTTCAGGTACAGAAATTGAATTAAAAAAAAACTAATGTAAAATAACACTCACTGTATAAATTAAATATAATTCCTAGGGGTGTAACGGTTCACAAAATTCATGGTTCGGTTCGATACGATACAGTGGTGTCGCGGTTCGGTACGTTTTCGTTACAGCAAAAAGAAAGAAATGCCAGAGAAATGTACTATTTATTAAAAGAAAGAAAAAAATTAAATTTTGAATTAAATCTTGAAACTTTTAGTTTTATATATGGGGGTAATATTTGAAGGATGAACAAATAATGTTTTCGTCATCACATTAAAAATAACTGTTAAATATGATAATATTTGAGTTTTGAAGTGCTGGAAAAATATGTGTGACTTGAAAGCATTTGACTATTTCTGCCAAACTTCCATGGTTACAGTTAGTGTTACTATACTAAATCCATGGTGAATGCTGCTGATCTGTGGACTTAAAGCCTATAACTAGTTCATTTATGGAACAATGTTTCTCCTGGTTTCCACAAAAGCAATTTGAATGCTTCTCACTAAATCCCGCAGCAATGTTATTACTTCAGTGGCGATTTCAAATGCTTTTATTACTGGATCTCTTAGCGCTGTGTAGTAACAGTGTCACTCGATCAAGATCAGCTCACGCTGAACTGACATTGATGGTCCAAACTGATAAACGGTCTGTGAAGGACAAAATAATGAGTTGTACAGTTTCGTTCTGCTTTCATTACGTTTGCCATTTGATGTTGCGCAACTTTGTGGTGGTTGCGCCAGCTCGAATTTTGGTCGGCAGGAAAAAAGGTTCGTAATGCTTACTAAAACCAAATGCCTCGTACCGAGCGGTTCAATACAATTACATGTATCATTACACCCTAATAAATCCTTATCAAAGTTACAAAATTATTCAGTCAAAAGCCGTGGGTATTTTTCTTTTTATATTTTGTTGTAATGTGGATATAGAGGACAAAGACAGCATAGGGTTATTAGGCTGCTGTCACTTTAAGAGCTGCACATATCCAAAATACTGTTATTACACACAGGTTTTCTTTCACAAATGTTTCTGTTCACTGAAGACATAACTGACTATGTTTCACAAGGAAGGATACTCACTGATATGTGCATTTTGTCTGTTCAAACGCATGAAGACGTGAAAGAGAACTCAATTCAGTAGACTATTCACGCACTGTCTGAAAGGCATGACACAAGCTTCCGACTTTTAGTGATGAGTTGATTGTCAGTATGCTCGTCTAGAGAGCTGTGGCAGGTTATGCACACATTATCTAATCAGTTTGTGCATCATTCACTCTTTGTTCTATCTTCGTTGTCTGACCCTGTGTATACGTTTTTAAGCCAGTTGTTTAAAAGGGCCCATATTATGGATTTTTGAAAATGACCTTTCATGTAGTGTGTAACATAGCTCTAAAAGAATGAAAACCTCCTGCAAAGTTTTAAATCTGAAAGTGCACCGTATATAAAGTTATTGTCTTTCAAAAGTAAGAGTCGACTCTGAGTCAATGAAATGTATCCTTTTTCAGACGAGTCTTAAGCCGGTTCGTTGTGACGTTAAGACGAAACATTAGCATATTGCCCGCCCACTTATTGCACGCAGACACCAGAGAAAACTTGAACGCTCTCAAACCGGCAGCTTATTCCTGTGGATGCTGCACAGCATCATGTCGAGGAGACGCTGTGCTCTACAATGTGAAGGTAAAGCCAGTTTTTTTTTCTCTGCCCATGGACGAGCATGTGAAGCATCTGTGGTTAAAAGTATTTTTTACCACGATTCCACAGCAGTATAATTCTAAACTTTTTCTGTGTTCCCTTTATTTTACTTATGACTGCTTCTGAGTTCAATGCAGGATTTGCAAACCCCTTGCTCTTGAAAGATGGTGTTCAAAATACTTAATTTTTTTTAGTTTTATATTGTGTAGGTCTCCTGCTAACTCATGTTATCACTGTCTTACTGAAATACTTCTGCTAATCAGTTGTGGGCCACTATTTCCTAAAACAGTCTATTAATGCAGATTGTATGTCATTCTCACTACTTTCAGGAAATATTAAGCATGGAGCAAGATTTGTTTTACCAACGTTTGTTACAGGCCTTCCTGTAGCTCAAACAGTAGAGCGTTGGCGCTTGCAATGCCAAGGTCATGGGTTCGATTCCCAGGGAAAGCAAGAATTGATAAGAATGTAAATGTGAAGCTTGAAATGCAATGTAAGTCGCTTTGGATAAATGTAATGTGAACATCAGTCATTCACGCTAGAGCTCGGCTTATACATTGCAAACCTGGACTGTTATTGATACAGTTTCCACGTGTTCACCACAATAAATTGGCAAATAAATTAGTACAAGTAAATAATCAGTTTGTTGATGGACATGTACTTGTTAATGCTGATGGTGAGGAATTACAGTTGCAACATCTCATAATGTACCTCAAACTGAGTAGCGTATCACTGAGAAACGTCCTGCTCTAGTCGTCTTTGCAGTGGAGGTTCGGGTTGAATAACTAGTTCTTTCATTGTTTCATCATCGGCCTCGCGCTCGGATTGATATGGTAAAATCATTGTTCGTTACTGTGTTTCGTTTACGGGTTAGGAAGCCTCTGGACAAGCTGAGCTGCAAGCTGTACGCGGTAGACCAATCACAACAGACTGAGAGCTGTCTGGTATTGATTCGGCAGATTGATTCATCTGACGAATCGTTTGAGAATCATTGAAAATGTGGTGATGTGCAAATGCATATTATGAGGAAATGATAAATGAAACAGTTTTTTTACCATTGATGCATGTAAACCTGTTGTAGGAGACTCCAAAACAACATTAGGAAACTTTAAAATAGTATAATAGGGGCACTTTAAAAGTTAATACTTTTCTTTTGAAGGTAAAACCAAATCGCAAGATTTATTTCCCCTTAATCCTAATTTACTCAAATAATTGCACTGCTTGCTAGTGCTACCTGCATGTATTTGACAGCAGGTAATTCTTGCAAACTTATTTATGTAAGCTAATTACCTCACTCCCACTTGCAGGTATACCGTGCTCTCATTCCCAGTCGGAGTGTTCTGACTGAGAGTGAGATGGCGAAGACTGATCTCTTTCTCTCGCCGACTGGAAAGTGATTTAGGTGAGACTTTTTAAAGGTGTCTATCTGGGCCACCTCGTCACGAGACTCTCGGAAATTCAGCCTCTCTTTCTAAGACGACTATGACCTCATTCTGAGTTCATCGTTCCCCCCCCCCCCCTTCCTCTTCTTGCGCTTTCCTTTCCAATGTGTAATTACAAGGCAGACGTCAGTCAAGGAAATGCTATGATGTCATCACACTCACTGTTTGTTATGCATGCGTTGCCTCTACATATTGTTTGGACATTGATGGTGGTTTAAAATGATCAACATACAGGCAATGTTAAATCCGTGAATATATTTGCTTGTTGTTTTTCATTGTTTTTGGCTCACAAAATCAAAAATTTTACTCGTTATGTAACTGCTGTAATAACAGTAATGATTTTGTAATAATAATTTTGCAAGAATTGTTGTGGAAATAATGCAATAAATGTGTTCTTGCATAATTATGGAATGATTAAGAACTAACAGAGGCGTATCAACTGAATTATAATACCTGTTGTTTTGGGTTGTGTTTTGTCCCGCCCCACTTAATGAACTGAAACGGGGTGGAAATGAGAAGTGAGTGGGGGTGGTGTGGACAGCTGGCCCGTCTGATCCCCTGAGTCTGCTCCTAAATTGGTTTTAGCAGCACTAATAAAGCTGATTATCTCTCTGCTTCCAAGTCCCACTAACCCTGACACCCAGGCAGCTGGGGCTCTCGTACGCCAGCCCGGCCCCAGCTCACCCGCTGCAGTCACTCCGCTTCCCTCCTTTTCTCTCTGCTCTTATCAGTCTAAGCAGCTGCCATTAAGCTTTCATTGATGCCTCCGTTTAGGGTGGCACATGATGCTTTTTAGTCTATTTATATTAGGACTGTAAGTCGTTTAAACTTTAATTGACTTGCATGATATGTAAATGATTTAAAATTTAGGTCAGAATATTGTTTGTTTTTAATCATAGGACATCAGCCTATCACTGGCCTGCAGTCCACATCAATTCTTTTTTGCAATTCAGTTTGTTAATCTGTCTGATGTAGCAGCATAGTCTCCTGCAAATATGTTTGGCTCCTATGACAGATTTCCTTTGTTGTTTAAAATTTAAAAGCATCTGCTAAATGAATACATGAATACATTTAAATGTAAATGTAGACTTGAGGGCTTTTCTAACAGGAGGCGTTCTGAGGCGTGTATTGTTTTTATTTATTTTTATAATATATTTGTTGGTCTATTTACACTTGTCGATTGATGACTTCTGGTCTTGTCACTGCTTTTCTGCATTTAATGCCATGAGCATTGTTTACATTTTTTTTTCTTCACATTATTGTAAAAAAAAAAAAAAATTGTTACATTTACTTAATTTTACAGATTTACATATAGGGCCCTATTTTAACGATCTGAAACGCAAGTATCAAGCGCGAAATACGAGTAACATTGTGGGCAGATCTCAGGCACTGTTGCAATTATACCGGCGGGATAAATGACTCTTGCGCCCGACGCAAATCTAAAATGGGTGTGGTTTGGGCATAACGTGAAATAAACCAATCAGAGCGTCATCTCACATTCCCTTTAAGAGCAGACGCGCTTGTTCCATGGCGGATTGCTATTATAACGGTGGATTTGCCAGGCGAACGCCAGGAGCGGTTCACAGCCGAGGAGACCGACGTTCTCGTCAGGGCCATAAAAGACAGAGAGGTGACATTGGGGATTGGAGAAACCCACCCAAATTAGCTTCGGTTAAACAGGCGTATAATAATTTGGGTAAATGTGTAAGCTAGATTTATTTTTTCACATCTTCATGGACACAACAATGATTTCCCTCGTGTGTTTATATTTTTCCTTGTAATGTATGATCTGCAAAAATGAATACTGCTGCGTCTCTGTGTAGATGAGAGAATCAAAGTGTATGCGCTTTGTGCACACTCTACATTATGGTCAAGCATGCGCCCTTAAAATACCATATGAATAACACGCGTTGCGGAATTTTTTTCTGGAACTGCAAAATAGCACCAGGGAACGTTTGCGCCGAAACGCATCCTCTTTTCGCAGAAAGATTATTTAAAAAAAAAAGAAAAAATAATATTTATATTTAGCAAGGATGCATTCAATTGATCAAAAGTGACAGTAAAGACTTATAAATTGTTAAAAAAAAAAAAATTCAAATAAATGCTGTTCTTTTGAACTTTCTATTCATCAGAGAATCTTGAAAAATCTATCACAGTTTCCACAAAAATATTAAAGGGATACTTCACCGCTGGAAAGATGAATGTGTATTTAAATTGGGCCATGTATGTAGTAGAAATGTGAAATTATTTTAGAAGTTGGTGCCTTCTAGACTGAGTAAAGCCAGAATATGTATGTTTGGCTCATGTGGATGAAAGACAACAACTCCCAGAATGCACTTTCTTCGCTGCCCTACGAGGCCACGCCTACCGATTAAAGAGGCCAGTATCGGAAGAATTGATACAAATAGGTTACTAGTTGACTCAAAACGGAAAAGACGGCGTTTTATCGTAAATCTCCGTGACAAGTCTCCCCGGGCTCTTCCTCCTGACCATCTCAGAGGTCTAGCTCCTCTCCTGCAGCGGCTGCTCCGGCCACCTCTTGTTCCTCCATCGTCCGTGGCTGTGTTGCGGCTCGTGCGGGTGGCTCGTCGGATTCGCGCGCCGGATTTCGGGATGTCTGGGATTCGGCTTTTGGTTTCTGCGGTCGCCATTCATTATGTTTAAATGCACACCTTTTGTTTCAATCGGACGGAATTCATTCAGTGTTTTGTTTTACATTTGTTTTGTAGTGTTTACATGAACGCTAAACAAGTGATCGGTTGATGTGCGTTTTAGCATTGCTAAGAAAATTCCTGTGTTCTCGTCTCGGTCGGGATCCGTGAATGAATGTATGAACTGCAAAGCTGGCACGTTCGTGTCAGTGACTAATAATGTAGGCGTAGTGAATGGCGACTGGAAAGCAGGAGCCGAGTCCCGGACATTTTGGGCGATCTCGAGGTTTGGTGCGCGGGTCCGATGCTCGTGGCTGGCTGTGCGGGCCGCAGTTCAGCGGAAGAAGTTGCGGATGGTGGACGAGCGTGAGGCAGCCGGAGCAGCTGCTGCAGCGGAGGAGCGAGACCTGCTTGGCCGTCGGGAGGAAGAGCCCGTGCAGTCCCGGCTGGACATGTCCGGGAGAAAGAGGACGTATGGTTACACCTACTAACTCAGCTTTCTCCACAGAGCAAGAGTCTGTTAGCTTATCTTAAAAAAAAGGTGGCTGACACTATTTGTACATTCTGTGAGTGAGATCCCACCCACTATGGGCGGGTTGAAAACATGCGGAACTAGCTCCTACTACTGGCTGTAGTTTTTAGCCTCTGTCCAGGAAAGCCTCCGATGACGCAAAATTATGATTTTTGCGTCATCAGATGATTTTTTTCTAGACAAAAAATACATAAATCTCTCGTCTCAGGGGGACATGAGGGAGGGAAGCACGGTCATTCGAAAATACTACCGGGTTTCTACTGATACAAAGCTTAATGCTAATCTGTGAAGTATCCCTTTAAGCCGTGGTAATGGAGTAATGGCTGCTGAAAATTCAGCTTTAAATATATAAAAATTTGTTACAATTGTATTAATATCTCACATAAATATTAGTTTTACTGTATTTTAGATCAAATAAATGCTGCCTTGTTAAGCATGAGAGTTCTTTCAAAAACATCTTACCAACCCCAAACATTTTTAATGGTAGTGTACTTTCAATTGCGAATCTATTGAATTATCTTTTGTCCTAATTACTTTCTAATTTGTTCATAAGCACTATTAGATATTACTCATCCTACCATTTACAAAGCATTTATATACCAGTATCTGTTTTTTTGTGTTTTTTTCCATTTTTGTTTTTCAACGTGTTTGAAAACTTTAACTAAAGATAATCTTCATAGTTGATGTAGTTTAAAAAATAAAATAAATACAAAATTGTGGTTTAAAACTCTCCCTTATGATTAAAATAAATGATTAAAGAGAATCCAAATGGGAAATTGGATCTGTAGTGGCTGTGTCAGATATGATATAACTTGCCTTAATTCCTTCCCTTAATTACATGTGAATTGTTAGAATTATTTCTTGTAAGTTTCATTGGGTCTAGTGACGCACGCATCCAGAACACATGGCCTTCCGTAACACCCACATGAAGGTCTCACAGACAATCCTCCATGTTAATAAAAACCACAGATATCCCAATCCCATTCAAATTAGTGCATGAATTTGCAGGCATCCAATGTTAATAACTGTAACTCAAACAGCATTTGGAAAACAAATTTAGTCCGATAAGTGCTTGAGAACAAGTTCATTAGCTATAAGTCACATGTTGGTTAATTGAAAGGTTAGGAATCTGCTCATTAAATGTGACTTTCTATTTTAATTCACAGTGAGATTGTAATTGTAACACCGACTGTAGGAACATCATGTGCTGTTCTGTCCTTCCTCTGATACACCCTCTGAAAATGAACTATAGTTCATCCTTCTTGTTTTGCAAAACATTAAAGGCACCCAAAAGGGGCTTTCCATGACAGACCTGGCTACCTAGTTTTGCATTTATTCCTTTAATCGCATTCTATCCCGGCACATTCTGTCTCCGTACTACAGAATTTACATTCTCATGTCGGACATTTTTAATAACTATTTTGATAACTGGTCTTCACAACATTGTTTTTCCTGATTAAGTAGTCAAAATTTGCTCTGCAGCTGTTCTCTGACTGAAATCAGCCATCAGTATTTTATTAAACATGTAAACAGAAAATTACATCGTAAACATGCCACTTTGCTTTGACATTTTAATGAGTACACGGCTAGACGCAAGTTTCAGCTGTTTATAGAATATAGTCAAATATACCAGATGCTCTACGTTCTGCAGTTGAATCAAACATCTTAAAATGGTTTCATGTTGTTGTGTTTCCTGTAACTGGACTGTGAGGTTGCCGGTGGCCTATAAAAAAATAAAAAAAGAAGCACATTTTTGAAAGCCAATTCCGATAAATAACTGTGATTTATCGAATTAGTTCAATGGATGGTGGTTTTGCTCATGTTTGGGGAGATTGTGGAGTACTTTACAGTAAAGTGAGGAGGAAAAAATAAGATATTTGGGTAGAGGAAGGAGAGAAAGGGGAGTAAGAATTTGGACCTGTTGGATTGAAACCCAAATTGCCCTTAAGAACGGGAACTGCCTGGGAGCAGGAAACAACTTCAAAGCCTCGGATATGTCTCAAACATTTGTAGACACCACAATTGCAATGTTCTTTTCTCTGCTGCCTGGTTTTTATGCTGGAATGCTGGGAAGTATACTTGGCTGTTTGACTAGCTTAATTGACAATAAACGGATTGTGTTTTTGTTTTGTTTTTTTCCCCACAAGATGTTCTAAACGACTTTTCTTACACTAAATGGGACATAACCAGAACCAGTGCACAGCAGATGTGGAGTCAATGGCTGACTCTTGTGAATTACACACAGGCTGATATATGGTCAATCTCGAAAAATTTGAATATTGTGCAAAAGTTCATTTATTTCAGTAATTCAACTTAAGGTGAAACTAATATATTATATAGATATAGGTGAAATATTTCTAGCCTTTATTTGTTATAATTTTGATGACTATGGCTTACAGCTTATGAAAACCCCAAATTCAAAATTAGAATATTGTGAAAAGGTTGTCATAGCTGTAAGCCATAACCATCAAAATTATAACAAATAGAGGCTTTGAACATCTCACTTAGCATGTAATGAGTCTATATAATATATTAGTTTCACCTTTTAAGTTGAATTACTGAAATTAACTTTTGCACAATATTCAAAGTGTTTGCCTCCTGTATGTCTTCTGAAATTGTCATTTTACTCTCACTCATTTCACACTTTATGAGATTTTGCTTTTGTGTATACATGTGAAACTCTCATTATGTTCATCTTACTTCCCTCATAAATTTGGAAAGTCTGATATAGCAGGGGTGAATAAGTATTTTCTTTTGGTTTATTTATGGCTTTTAAAGATGCGGGCAATCTGTTGTTGTTGAAGCAGACTAATCTAACTTTCTACCAAGATTATATATTGTACACATTAAAAAGGTATAGGAAGAAATTATTAGGATTCCAAAGATATTGGAAGTGTTTTCTCCTCTCAGTTGGAGCAAAAGAAATCGGCATATTTGAAGTTTAATCAACTACATTCTCTCCTAGAAAAAAACCCTCTTAAAACTACATTCCGTGACACAATAACATTAGTATTTGTAAACTTGTGGTGGGTTTGCTCCTGTCACGGTTTGGGTTTTGTTCCTTGTTCCGGTTTCATGTATGTCATGTGATCCCTTGTTCTAGTCATGTGATCCTGCCATGTGTTCCCTTGTCTGTTGTGTCATGTTGTCATTGGTTCATTGTTTAATTGTTCACAGGTGCCCCTTGTCGAGTTGTTAGTCTTGTGTATTTAACCCCTCATGTTTGCCCTGTGTCTTTGTCTAGTATTGAATGTTTTTTCTTCTTCCAGTTTCTAGTTTCAGCCTTTGTTTTATGTTTGGGAATTAAAGTTGCATTTGGGTTCTCAACCAGCTTGCCTCCAGTAGCATTCGTAACAGAATACTAGACCTCAACATGGACCCAGCAATCCGTCTTTTCTGCTTCAGTCAAGGTAACCGTCCAGTGGAGGATTACGTTGAGGAATTTTGTGAGCTTTGCCATGGGGTGGACTTTAATGATGCCGTCTTGAAGGATATGTTTCGCCATGGAATAGATGAGCCTATTTCTTCCCTCATGCCTGCCAATACCCCTCACTGCACACTGGTGCAGTATATGGACTTTGCTCTTTTGTTGAGCGGCTCGTCATTTGAGGATGAGGAGCTCCGCAAACCCACAGTATCCTCTCAACATACGCCTAACGTCAGTCCTGCCGAGCCTGAGCTTCTTCACGTCAGTCCTGCCGAGCCCGAGCTTCTTCACGTCAGTCCTGCCGAGCCCGAGCTTCTTCACGTCAGTCCTGCCGAGCCTGAGCTTCTTCACGTCAGTCCTGCCGAGCCTGAGCTTCTTCACGTCAGTCCTGCCGAGCCAGAGCTTCTTCACGTCAGTCCTGTCGAGCCTGAGCTTCTTCACGTCAGTCCTGTCGAGCCTGAGCTTCTTCACGTCAGTCCTGTCGAGCCTGAGCTTCTTCACGTCAGTCCTGCCGAGCCTGAGCTTCTTCACGTCAGTCCTGCCGAGCCTGAGCTTCTTCACGTCAGTCCTGCCGAGCCTGAGCTTCTTCACGTCAGTCCTGCCGAGCCTGAGCTTCTTCACGTCAGTCCTGCCGAGCCTGAGCTTCTTCACGTCAGTCCTGCCGAGCCTGAGCTTCTTCACGTCAGTCCTGCCGAGCCTGAGCTTCTTCACGTCAGTCCTGCCGAGCCTGAGCTTCTTCACGTCAGTCCTGCCGAGCCTGAGCTTCTTCACGTCAGTCCTGCCGAGCCTGAGCTTCTTCACGTCAGTCCTGCCGAGCCTGAGCTTCTTCACGTCAGTCCTGCCGAGCCAGAGACTGTTCACGTCAGTCCTGCCGAGCCAGAGACTGTTCACGTCAGTCCTGCCGAGCCTGAGCTTCTTCAAGTCAGTCCTGCCGAGACTGAGCTTCTTCACGTCAGTCCTGCCGAGCCTGAGCTTCTTCACGTCAGTCCTGCCGAGCCTGAGCTTCTTCACGTCAGTCCTGCCGAGCCTGAGCTTCTTCATGTCAGTCCTGCCGAGCCAGAGACTGTTCACGTCAGTCCTGCCGAGCCAGAGACTGTTCACGTCAGTCCTGCCGAGCCAGAGACTGTTCACGTCAGTCCTGCCGAGCCTGAGCTTCTTCACGTCAGTCCTGCCGAGCCCGAGCTTCTTCACGTCAGTCCTGCCGAGCCTGAGCTTCTTCACGTCAGTCCTGCCGAGCCCGAGCTTCTTCACGTCAGTCCTGCCGAGCCCGAGCTTCTTCACGTCAGTCCTGCCGAGCCCGAGCTTCTTCACGTCAGTCCTGCCGAGCCCGAGCTTCTTCACGTCAGTCCTGCCGAGCCCGAGCTTCTTCACGTCAGTCCTGCCGAGCCTGAGCTTCTTCACGTCATTCCTGCCGAGCCTGAGCTTCTTCACGTCAGTCCTGCCGAGCCTGAGCTTCTTCACGTCAGTCCTGCCGAGCCTGAGCTTCTTCACGTCAGTCCTGCCGAGCCTGAGCTTCTTCACGTCAGTCCTGCCGAGCCTGAGCTTCTTCACGTCAGTCCTGCTGAGCCAGAGCTTCTTCACGTCATTCCTGCCGAACCTGAGCTTCTTCACGTCAGTCCTGCCGAGCCTGAGCTTCTTCACGTCAGTCCTGCCGAGCCAGAGCTTCTTCACGTCAGTCCTGCCGAGCCAGAGCTTCTTCACGTCAGTCCTGCCGAGCCAGAGCTTCTTCACGTCAGTCCTGCCGAGCCTGAGCTTCTTCACGTCAGTCCTGCCGAGCCTGAGCTTCTTCACGTCAGTCCTGCCGAGCCTGAGCTTCTTCACGTCAGTCCTGCCGAGCCTGAGCTTCTTCACGTCAGTCCTGCCGAGCCTGAGCTTCTTCACGTCATTACTGCCGAGCCTGAGCTTCTTCACGTCATTCCTGCCGAGCCTGAGCTTCTTCACGTCATTCCTGCCGAGCCTGAGCTTCTTCACGTCAGTCCTGCCGAGCCTGAGCTTCTTCACGTCAGTCCTGCCGAGCCAGAGCTTCTTCACGTCAGTCCTGCCGAGCCTGAGCTTCTTCACGTCAGTCCTGCCGAGCCTGAGCTTCTTCACGTCAGTCCTGCCGAGCCTGAGCTTCTTCACGTCAGTCCTGCCGAGCCTGAGCTTCTTCACGTCAGTCCTGCCGAGCCTGAGCTTCTTCACGTCAGTCCTGCCAAACCCGAGCTTTTTCACGTCAGTCCTGCCGAGCCCGAGCTTCTTCACGTCAGTCCTGCCGAGCCAGAGCTTCTTCACGTCAGTCCTGCCGAGCCCGAGCTTCTTCACGTCAGTCCTGCCAAGCCAGAGCTTCTTCACGTCAGTCCTGCCGAGCCCGAGCTTCTTCACGTCAGTCCTGCCAAGCCAGAGACTGTTCACGTCATGCCTTCTGTGTCTTTGGACAAGATGACTTGTCCAATTCTAATTTTTTGAGTTAGAATAGAATAGAATAGAAAAGTTTTATTGTCATTGCCCAAGAAATGAACAATGAAATTTAGCAGCAATTTCACTTAGTACACATAAATGTAAGACAAAAACAAGAATGTACCTAGTAAAAAGATAAATAAATAAAAAAGCACGCAAGATAAAATAGAACATTTTGTACACTGACATAATTTTTGCACATGGACCATATTGTGAATGTGTGTGCGTGTGTATGTGTGCGCGTGCGTGTATGTTTATGCGCATGTATGTGCATACGGGTGGGAAACAGTTAGTGACCATGTGTGTTCAGTTTCACCTGTGTGTGTGTGTGTGTGTGTATATATATGTATGTGTTTTTTTATATTCAGTACTTTCATGGTTTTGCTAATGTGTCATTGTCAATAAATAGTTGCTTTAACACATCATTTACAATATTAATTATATTCATTTGAAAGGAATTAAATGAAATATGACATTTTGGCATTTCATACTCATGAACATCATACAACATCAGTTCAGATCAGTCAAAACGTATCATGGCTCATTAAGTCAGCAAGAAGTTTGTAATTTATCTCTGAAGACATTTCCAGTCTGTAGCTTATGTATGTCTATCAGGGTGAACGTGTGTGGTGCAGGTTACTAAGCAGAACAACAGACGTAACACGTCAGAACAAGCACGTTTCAACACATCTTGTTGGACCCTAAGATTAATATGCCATGGATTTTAACATTGTAATTTCAAAGTAACTCTGAGCCTGAACTGTTCCCCTTTTGAATGTGATGTCTTCATCATTATCTTTTTTACGATGGCAAAATACTCTCTCCTGTCCAAGTTTAGCACAGAGTAATAATTTTATGTAAGCCATTTGTTCAGAAAACCCTGGGCTCAAGCAAGTGATTTTTCAAAGCAATGAATTTTGGGGTCAGAAGACCCTGCATTTTGAATTAGTCAACATAATTTTCTATTCTGCACTCTGTTTTGAGTGTTGTGTGGCAGCTGAGGTTGTGGGCAGAGCCTGACTGAGTCACACTGGCAGGAGCTCAGAGTGGCGGTTCACCACAGTCAGCGCTGAGAGCAGAGAAGCACAGCAGGACCTATAACACAGTCAAACACCAAGTGCAAATGGCCCAGAGCTGTTAAATGTTTAATGTCTAACACCCTTCTCGCATGTGAAAAAAAAAACAGCAACAAAAAAAACAAAGTCCCGTTGAGAGCCAAAAGCTACTGTGTAAAAACAAACCATTCGGCCCCCCCTTTACCCCACAGGGCTTTCAAATGATTACATATTTTAATCAAATTTAACAATATGCTATCATAGTTGATTTATTAGATGAACTGCATATCAGCAGTGCTTAGAAAAGCACCCAAAAGAAGACACTGGAGCTGAATTGACCTTACGCCAAATAATTTTTTTATGCTATAACATTTTATGCAAGTTCATTATAATAAAGTAAACAATCAATTGATTTCTATAAATTAACTTTTTTAATTCCTATAGACCTTGGTCAGGGTTGGGCCTTATTTATTAGTTTGACAGGAATGAAAACAAGGCTGTGAGGTATATAGCATGTACTGTACAATAGCATGCGCTGTATAAGTTTACAACTTTTGAAATGGTTTGGAGTTTTTTTCTACACAAAGTTATTTTGGAAAGATGTTTTGTCAGCTGAACAATTGGCATGTTGGTAAACAACAGTACAACCCATTGAACACACTGTACCTCACTGCCTCGTTTTCATTCATGCAAAAAAAAATTAAATATGGCCCTACCCTAAGGTCTATAAGATTTACAAATTGACTATAGAAATGTATATTGTTTATTTTCTTAAACTGAATTTACAGCTGAAAGTGTGTCCATGGCTAGTCCATTTTGCAAATGTGTATGTTCCTGTTCTTTTTTTAAATTGAGTTTCTTTCTTTTTTTTTAGTAATTGTTTGTCTGTCTCACATGGGCATATTTGGACATTGCATCAGCTGATTACAGAATTTGTGATTTAGGTGGCACTTCAAAATTTATGTTTTTTTATTTTTTTTATTACAACAATTTACAGTCCGATTAAATTAAATGGGTTATTTATTTATGTATGTAATTAACTTTTTGTTATATAAATATTTATTATCAATTTGTTTTTGCAATATTTTTGTAATTATTAATTAAAATGAACAAGATTAACTTTATAATTAGACATGTGATTGATATGTTACTATAGGAGTCTGTGTTTTGTAGGATTTGTGGTTGGTTTAGTTTGGAAATGTGAGAGTTTAATATCCTCAGGATAAAAAGAAACGAGAAAAATGAACAAGCTGACTAAAGCTGATTTCGTACGTAAGCAACCGTGATGAACGGTTTATACCAATGCCCTTTATTTAAAGTTAGCAAACTAGAACTGATGGCATTATGATTATCCCACACTTGTGCTGTTGCACTTCAAAGGGATAAGCTACTTTAATAATTGCTCAGTTATACATGTAAGTGTTTGCTGTGCAGCAATACATGAAATCGTGGGGCCTAAAACAAAGCTTCTTAAAACGGTTTTCAGTGCTAACACACTTTTTCCTCCCAGCTTAATATGCAGAGATAACTGAAAGTAAGCTATTCGTAGATTGATTATACAAAATTTGTATACACTGTGTACCCAATGAGAGGATTTTTGGGCGGGGCTATCTATTTGGCCGACCAATGACTGTGGGTTCTAGAAACATATTGTAAACAGTCTTTATTTTTCAATTTTGTTTAGTGTCTTTAAACACAGCTGCATGTAAAAGGCCCATTAAAATGATAAAAATGTATTTATCCCACAAACATTCTTTCCTTGTATGCACTGGAATTCCTTCCCTTGCTCTGTGTTTGTAGCTTTTATTTCGTGTGTCCGTGTTGCTGGCTGTTTATGCATGTGCATTCATGTAGCGTGTTTTCTTTTCAGCAGCACTATTCCTGTTTTTAGCACATAACCTTAGATAACTATTTTCCCCTTTGATTTCTTAGCTGCAGGGTACTTATGCTGTCTTTGTGATAAAAAAGTGAATACAACTGCATGAACAAAAGCCAAGTTGGTTCGTTCTGTTGTGCTTGTAAAAGTCACATGACACTGTTAATTTAACTCAATTGAACTTTGAGTCTGATCTGTGCTGATGTACAGCCAATGCCATAACAATCTATTTTAGTGATCCATGGAAGAAAGAAACAGGTTTGGAAATAACATGAGGGTGAGAAAATATGACAGGATTTTCATTTTTGGCTGAACAATTCCTTTAATGCTTGATCTATCTCATAAATCTCAAACAAAGACTGATCCACCATGGATGGGTCATTGTTTGCTAAGGCAAAAACCCAACAACGAGTAGCATTTGGGAAATGAGCCATTGACAGTAATGTCCAGTGCCCACATTTTAGTCCATATCCAGTTTGATGCTTGCCTGTCCTCACATAACTTTGGTAAAACCAGCGTGGCTTGAGCAGCAAAGTCCATTGAAAGGTCACCCATCACATCTCAGTGATGTAATTCAATGCTGACACATCTGGAGCTTGTCAAAGTATGTGGGTGTACGTGTGTGCACATGTAAGTGTGAGCATGTGTTCATGACTTTCATACGTGTTTGTGCATGCCTTGAAACAGAAAAGTGTCACTCTTCTGGTAATGTGTGATGCTCTGTCATGTGTGTTTGGGACGTAGAGAACACAGGGGCGTAGCAACCATTATAGCCGCTTTTAGAAATGTCTTAGTTCATCCCTCTCACTTTGAAGGGGATAATCATTATATTTAAGAGTTTCGTTTTGCTTGACTGCAGGGCAAATAAAAAAATGTACTGTAGCTGGTCCTGTAAAATTCTGACTTTTATAGAAGCCTTAGCTGGTAGTGCATTTTTATGAATGCTTCTTTTGTATTGTTTTGCTAGGTTTGATCCTGTACTTTAGTTTAGATGTGTGTCTTTAGTAAAAGTTAAAGACAGTAATATGTGATGCATTACAATTTAATAATATATGTAATGCATTTTAAAATGTAATTTATTCCTGTGATGGCAAAGCTTTTTTTTCAGCATTATTACTCCATTCTTCAGTGTCACATGATCCTTCAGAAATCAGATTTGGTGCTCAAGAAACATTTCTTATTATCAGTTGAAAACAGCTGTGCTGCATGCAACATTTTTTTTTGTGTAAATGATGTATATTTTTTCAGTCTTCTTTGATGAATACTAATAAAAGGGGGGTCTCGGTCTCGGAGGGGTTCCCTCCTTGGTCTCGATCGCTTTCCTTTAACCCTCGGTCCTTTCGCCATGTCCTCTACGATTGTGTCCTCTGCGATTGTGCCCGTTGCACCGCCCTAAGGACGGCCGTTTGCACATATACGTTTTGTTATCCATCTGCACAGACATGGTATAAGAAGTCTTCTTAATGGCTTGAGCAATAGTTACAAAAAATCCCCTGACAAAAGAACTAGTAATTCAGTGTATGATACTGTCCCATCTTCAGTTACCTTATGGCAATGGTTCAGTCAGAATCTCAAGCATGACTGATGGGTCTTTCCCAAACAATGTGAACATTGTCTATTTACCACCGAAAAAACAGCTCACACCATTGGAATCAGAGTCAAAGCCAAGTGAGAGCAACTAGCTATGTTTGCTTGTCCTGTCCTCTTCCCTGCATTGCAGTGGCTGCTGCTCTGTTTTTGGATCTTGGATCAAACACTGGGGAGTGGAGTATATTTAGTCCATAGATCTCGTCTCTCATAATGTGCTGTCATAGAAACTTTTTTAAACGAAAACTAGTTGCGGTTACTTATTCACCTTTAAAGGGATAGTTCATCCAAACCAATTCAATTTGCTGTTAATTTACTCACCCTCAGGCCATCCAAGATGTAGGTAACTTTTTTTCAAGTAATGACACCCATTGACTTCCATTATTCAGTATGAGTCACCAAGGACCACGGTTTCGGCTGAAACTCTTCTTTACTGTTCTATTGGAGAAAAAAAGTCAAATACATTCTGTATGGCCTGGGGGTGAGTAAATTAGCAAATTTTCACTTTTGGGTGAACTATCCCTCTAAAGGTTATTTCAAGTCATTTTCAAGTTGAAAAACAAATGGATCGTCTTTGAAGTGCACTACATGGCCAAAAGTATGTGAACACCCCCTTCTAATTAACAGGTTTGTTTCAGACCCTTAATCTTAATGCTACACCATACAGTGACATTCTAGAGATTTGTGAGCTTCTTACCTTATGGCAGCAGTTTGGGGAAGGGTCTTTTTCTGCTCCAGAATGACAAGACCCCTTTGCAGAAATTGCTCCATTAATACCCACGATTTAGAAAATTATATGTTCGACAAGCAAGTGCTGTCCAGGTGTCTAAATACTTTTTGCTATATAATTTATAACTGTTTCAGATATTTCGTTGGAAGATGACTAACTATGTCGCCATCAACAAACTTTGCAACAACAAGGTCATCAGTATAGCAACATCTGATTATGACACTGGCTTTTCAGTGCTTCATAGTGGGAGAAACACCCGCAGAACACGTTGTTCACCATCTCTGCTTCTTAAAGGGTTAGTTCCCCCAAAAATGAAAATGATCACATATATATATATATATATAACTTTCTTCTTTCCGCCAAACATAATCGGAGTTACAGTATATTACAAAATATCCTGGCTCTTCCAAGCTTTATAGTGGATATAATTTGGATTTTAAGCCACAAAAAGTGCATCCATCCATCATAAAAGTAATCAATTCAGGGGGTTAATAAAGGCCTTAAGCGAAGTGATGCTTTTGTAAGAAAACAAAATCCATATTATAACTTTATAAACTATAATCAGTAGCTTACGGCTATTGTCCTATACTCTGACCAGACGCATGACGTAGGATGTAGGAGTTGCGAAAGTTTAGGTGAGAGTAGACGCCTCTCGCGGTTCAAACAAATAGGGCTGGCAACAAATTCAAGCTCCTCCAACATTACTCTTTAAAAAATATCGTGAGCGGTGTTTTGTTTTGCTCTATCCTCTACCCTTCAGCGTTCATCATTGACATGCGTCTTGGTCAGAGGTCACTCTTCGGCCGGAACTTGACTCTCGTTACTGGAAGCCAGTGATTATTTTATTCATTAAGGTTGCATTAAATTGATCAGAAGGGACAATAAAGACATTTATAATGTTACCAACAAATTTAAATATGTATAAATAGTGTTCTTTTGAAAGAATCGTTGGGGAAAATATGTATTCCACAAAAAACGGTTTCCACAAACTATTTTCAACATTTCAAAAACAGCAAAATGTTTTCAACATTGATAATGTTTCTTGAGCACCAAATTTAGAATGTTTTCTAATGCAATGCATGCAGAAAATTCACCTTAATAAATGCATTACAGTAGTTATTTTAAAGTGTAATATTTTACAATATTGATGTTTCAACTGTATTTTTTATCAAATAAATGCAGCCTTGATGAGCATGAAATACTTCACTCAAAAACACTAATAATGATACAAAAAAAACTTAAACAAAAATATAATTATATGATTATAAGATCTTGAAGTTTGAAATGACTTTGCTAGATTTCACACTGCTGGCTTGTGGTGTAGTTTACACTGGTTAATGTGGTTCAGTTAGCCTCTGCTGGTAAAAGCCGTAACTACATCTTTATGCTACCAGAACTTATCTGTCATTCAAAACTATTCCTGTATATTGAAGAAATTATTTTTGGGGTTGTGTATGAATTGAAAATATTTCATAATTATGTTTTGCCTGTGACCATGCCAATTTTGACATGCCAGCTCAGGTTTAAGAAAGTTCGCCAATCTGCATTACTATTACTTTTTTCTGCGGCTCCAGAATAATTAGTCAGATGGCACTTACAGCTCAGGTAATTGGTTCATAAAGTGCTGTTATACAATAAGCAAAGATGGTAGCAAACAGGTTGCATTCTTCTGTGTGTTTTTTTTTTCATTTCTGGAAGAATCAGACATTTGAACACATAGACAGTGGATCAAATTTGGTCTGATCCCACTGTAAACTCTGCAAACTCTATACACAAATCCAAGCAGTGGAGTGGATTGTCAATTTGCAGATTCATGATTAACCAATCAAAGAAGTTCTGAAAGAGAAAACCATACTAATTTGAATTGCAGTGGGACACAATGTTTCCTCATCTGTTTTTGCAAATGAAAAGCAAAAGTAAGCAGATCACTGTTAATGGTATGAAAAAAATATATTTTGGATGACCCTTGAAAGCAAGCAACTGACTCCTGTGTTTATGGAAAGTGGGTTTGATAAAAAAAAAGAGGCATCTGTCAAGTTGTGGTTTACAGAAAGACAGCAGGATATCCTTCAGCTTTAGTGAGGACAGAGTTAATCAGGAAAACCGCAGGAGTCTTGGGCTCTGTAAGGCCGCACCGCATCCTCAGACCCTTCATTGATTCCTATCTGATGGAAACAAAGACTGCTAATTGGGATTTAATCTTCCTTTATTGAGCATGAATAAATTCCAGGACTTCTCTAAATGATTCATTTGTAAGATAAGATTTTAATAGCTTAATGTTTTGGCAATTAATCTCATAAGAGGTTCTTTTTCCCCATCCCCTCCTGTTAAGCATCGAGAGCTTCACCATCAGGAAACCAAGCTGAATTAATCCATTACATTTGTATGATGCTTTTTTCTTTTGGTGGGTGAGATTTGCAGTCTGGAGTTGTTGTTTTTTAAACCATTTTATATATTATTTGTGATCGAAAAGTCATTCAATAATTCAATTAAGTCAAAGGATAATTGTATATAGGACATTAGTTAAATTTGGTTTGTTGTCAACAGAGTGTGTTTTGTTATATTAGTTTTACTGTTTTGTTTTTAACTCGTGTCGCATAATGCAGCTGTTTTTGAACTGATGCCAGACTTCAATTGTTATGAAATATATAAAAAAATTGGTTTCTGCCCATCAAGTTTTTGGTCACATAACATTTTGAGCATACCACCCACATATAGTCAACAGGCTTGCCTCAATCTGTTCTTTAAAGATTGGTGTTCCTGGAGGGTGAGGGTCATTAAATGAGGATTAGTCGGAGAATATAATTTTCTTGGAGATTAAAGAAAAAAGAAGACAATTTTGGATTATTTTTTATCATTGTTTGATTTGTTACTATCCCAAAGCTGTGGTTTCATTTTATCCATTCACTGTGGTCACTATAATGTTTATACCTAACCCTGATTATGTTCAATATTGTCTCATTTGTTGCTTGATTGTTTGTAATAATCAAATATTGTCACTCATTTACTAATTTAGACCTGCAGTTTCCCACCTGTGGAAAAAGTCCATATTAGTGTGCTTTTCAAGGGCTTTTGTCCAACAGGTGCGCTCTTAACCCAAACTAGTTGACTTTAAACCGGTTCCACTAATCCATTTTAGTTTTTACACAGGGTGAAACTAAACAGGTTAAGATGTATTAACATAGAATCTTAAGTGGGTGCAGTACAAATCAAGTTTACATTAGTAGTCTTTACTGAAAATCATTCGTTCACATAAAAAAAAAAAAATTGAGTATAGGTTTACTATTAGGTATACCCAGCATGTATTGCAACATGAAGCTTTTCATTTGAGTGTCACCATTATTGAGATTCATATGCTGATTGTTGATCTCTGTGTGTGACAAAATATCATGGCCTTTTTTCATATTTTTCTGCATAATCTTTTTTAAATTGTTTAAATTATAACAATTCTGTTGGAGTTCCTGCTGTAAAATCACTGGAATTTCATAATCAATCATATGGAAAGACCCAGACAATAAATGTTTTTACTCTAGATGAAACTAGGTGCGACTTATTGGTGTAATTAAGTCAGCACTGACATATTGACAACATCAATACACAGCCATAGTCACTGGATCACTTTACTCTTGGCTTTTTTGCTATAACAATTGTGCCTTTAAAACACACAGGTAAAGCAGCCAGAGAAAACCGAATGTTCAAATGTCAAGGGTAAGAGCCCAACTAAAGCCAACACTTATCACCATCATGGTGACTACAAACTAAACAATCAATGATCAACATCTAAACCTCTGTTAATTCTCAATAACTTCTCAAAGAACTGTAGACGTCTGACAGAAATAAAGTCTGGTTAGTAATAAGTGAAGCCGGTAATGCTGTTTGTGGAGTTGTTTAATCCTCCTCTGCTGAGATCTTCAGAGATGTAATGTCTTCTTTTCTCTTCAGTTGATTTCATCTATAAGGCTGTGGCTGGAAGTCAGTATAGTTTACTGTCAAATCTAAGTCAAATGTATCAAACAAAATAAGTTATTTTCTGTGAATGTATTTATGTGAACTCAATGACTGAGAGTAAATTGTCAAAAATCCCCGTTTAGCGTGCAGCATTAGCCAGGACGAGTAAAGTTAGACTCTTCAGTTCAAACTTTAAACAGCGCGCTCTGCTCACTGTCACCTGTTTAAATAGGCCCCGCCCCTCCCTCCCAGAAGCTTACATACTGAGTTATCTCAGCTTAACATGATCATAACACTCAATATTTCATCTGATTAGTGCAATCAACTAATTTGATTTTGTAATGTCAAGTTTTTTGTTGTTTATTAAACAACAAAGAATAAGTAATGACCACTTAAATGTTTCATCAACACAAAATCCGTGTTTAGAGTGGCAAATCCCCCATCATTTGCTTCAGAGTATGGACATTTGTTTTTAAGAGAGTTCAGAAAAACATCATATCCTGACATAACATCCAAAAGATACATTTTAAATTGGACTTAAATTTAAATGGGAATTAACCGATTACAGGGCTGAGCTTTGATGGCATATTCCAGCCACTCTAATGGTGTTTGGTTGTAAATTGAGTCTAAAAAAGAGATAAAGATGCAGGGCAAACATTTGGGATATGCAGTAATCCACAACATGCAAAAATACTTCCTGATCTTTTCTTGTGCATGGATAAATAGGTCAGAAAGAGTTATGTAAAAGAAGTTCAGCAAAGTGCTATAAATATACCAAATCTGCATGTTTTGAACGGAAGTCTGTGCTTCTGGGAAAGCACTTAGTCATTGCAATGACATACTTATTTTTCCTTAATCCGATATGCCTACAAGTCCATGTCGCCTTGAATGATACAGTACCACATCCCTCTAACCATTTTAATCCTTAAAGATTCTATCCAGAAGCAGAGATGTCTCAGAATAGTCACAGACATTTAATCTTTTACCAATATTAGTGAACATTTTTTCTTTCACGGCAGTCGTTTTTATTCTCAGGGCAGGTTTTGCATGACTGCAGCTCCGATTTGCCCTTCCGTAGTCAATTATGTTCCGGTCAGGAAAATACCCCCCACAGGATGCTTTTATATTGCTTTGAGGTTAAATTCGGGCAGAAGTGGCAAGGAGAAAGGGTACAGCATGGCGGATGGCCTAGAACAACAAATTCATTGTGGTTTGTGCAGGGCTTACAAAGCCAAAGCTTATGCTTAGACCCTTTGTCAAATGTACAACAGATCAGATTCCTCATCCCCTTTACCAAAATGCCACTGTATGTACAATATGTCCCAACTTTACTGTTTTAGGTTTGATCAAATCCCCCTGAACTGACTGAACAGTTCTGTTATCATTTACTCACCTTACATGCATACAAAATGACTTTTTTTGTCCATAAATGAAAATCAGTGTTCTGGACCCTTTTGACTATCACTGTATGGGGCAAAAGCATTTGAAACACTCTTCAAAATACATATATTTTGTGTGTTCTTCAGAGAAAGAAAGTCCTAATGGTTTGAGTGTGAGTAAATGATGATTTTTAGGCAACTATCCCTTTAAGTGTACGTAGTGCTAATTACAGGATATCTAATGATGCTTATGTAACATAGCTGTATTATTTGTTAAAACTTGTCTTGAGGAATGCTACCATGTTGTGTTGATACCATTTAAAAAGGTCCTGTTTAGGATTCCTCGTGGAATGTGAGGAATGGCAAAGCAAAGCAAACATCGCTGCCGACTCTGCGCCCTAAAACAACATAATGATTGATGCAGCAGTTTAATGTTCGGGACATGTGGCAGAGATTAATTCTCATTTGGCTCTTTGTGTAAATGCTATCTCATGCATCTAAGGAGCCTGCTCATTGTCTCACCATACTGGCAGGTTTTGAATGATGTGCACTTGTGTCTTTGTCAATGTATTAGGTTGAATCTCTCGGTCCATTCACAGACATTGTGATGAATGAAACAAGACTCTTCCGGGCTCAGAATCTCACACCATCATCCACCATATTGGCACGCGATACAATGAGATTTAGCGCGGAGGCCCTGCAGGTGCTTTCTGCCCTGTGTTTCCCACACCTGGAAGGGCACCAAAGGGCATGGACACCTTACACGCCTATTCACCGCCGTGTCTCACAGGCTCCGCCCACTCTATAGGATATACTACTCCCCCAGCGTGCTAACAATGAGCATCGCTATCACTGTCCATCTATTCAACGTTGGGCGGGACGCACTTATCATAAAGGCTCCTGTCATTTTGATGGCCGTTATCATTGAATACGCCTTCATGAAACCAGACATAAAAAAGACTGCCACCTTGGGAGGCCCTGTTCCGAACCATCTCCAAAGGAAGAGAAAGAGTCGGGGTCAGAACCTCCACTTTTCAGTTGTCATTTATCACGTCAATAGAGACTGTACATTACACGGGCTTAATCGGGCTGAATTGAGGCACCTTGAGGAAAAAGGATATACGGGACGGCTTGAAGATCAAGAGATAAAAGAAAGTGGTAAAGAAAGAACTATGGGATTTTGAGCCCTTTGAGGGGTGGCCAATCTGGCACAGAGTAGCGGCGCCAGCGCCAGCAATATGTCTTTACTGTATTATGAGCCGTGTACTGGAAAGCTCAGTACTGTCATCAAATGTCATTGTAAGGCTGTAATTGTACGGCATCCTTAGGCTTTCGGGTCAGAGATGGCAGAAGCTAAGCGTGTCGGATTTGCGTCCTCGGATGGCCCCGTGTAGAAATGAGCAAGCTGATGGCATGCAGTCATTATTTCCCCGCCACATGCCTGCCAGATTAGTCTTGTGACTACAGCGGGACTCACAGGCCCCGCTGCGTCCACTGTCCCCTTTCTTCATGTTCACTGGTTTGAACATCTCTTTTTGAAATGGTCACATGGCAGTTCATTTACTGCCATTTATGACATCATTCCTTTGTCACTCGACTTGCTAAACAGATTTTTTTTGTGTCTAAATGGGAGCTTATAAATGATTTGGGGTGGTTTGCTGCAATCTGTGTGTGTTTTGGAACATACAGTACCTGTGCTTTTAAAAAGAAATCCGGAAAACTTCCTGCTGAAAACACAGAGGAGCCTTGTACTGCAGTAATAAGATCTGTTTGTTAATAGTGATGTGTGGTATGAAGTGTGAGAATTTAAATTTGTCCTTTTAGTTTTAGGATAAAATGTAGCTACTAAGTGTAGTAAGTTGTAACAAATGTTATTTTGACTGTAAGCGTATTGCAATATAATAACTCAACTGTACGTTCAGTCATTTGTTCTGCTCTCAGTTCAGGGAAAGGGGAGTTGGGTAGAAAGAAAAGGATTTTATGTAGTATTAAAATGGCTATAAATTCTTTAGGAAATTCCATTAGAATGAGATTACTGTTGTCTCCCACTTGTCCTTGAAATAATTTGGAGGAATTTGTAGTTATTCATTAATGCAGTAAACCCAAATGTGAATAAAATGCATTATAAATAATCAAACACTGCCAAATATAACAGGTCGTAGCACTGTAAAAATAAAAAGGGAAAAAACACAGGGAAATTCTTGATAGATTTATACAGCTGAGTCACAGTGACTCATGTTCACTAATGTTCAAAAGTTTACTGTCAGTGAGATTTTAAAATGTTTTTAGAAGTATTGTATGCTCACCAAGGCTGCATTTATTTGATTTAAAAAAAAAAAAACAGTAAAACAGTTATATTGTGAAATATAATACAATTTAAAATAACCGTTCTATTTGAGATGAAGTTCTTCTACAGTGCTTCAGACTTGGATGGCTCCATTGTTGTGCTATGTGTGCGTGTGTGTACATAAAGCTCTTCTTTGTTGACCTTCTAGAGTAATAGTTTCCTTGTGAAATCTTTGAATTAGTCCTCCCTTCCACTGCCTTACACAATGCAAGCTGTTGTACTCTCAATCAGAAAAGGGTTAAGAACGTGTTAAACACATATGTGACGTCAAACACTTATCTGAAAATTAAATGTCTCAAAAAATGCCCAACTTGTTTACATTGTGTAGATATTTATTTTTCCCCATGTGTGCCAATGTCAATGAATAATATACATACAGAATATTGTTTTTATTTATTTAGACTTGCTTAGTTGGTCTTTAAAATGTTTTTTTTTCATTAACTCTCACGACCAATTATTTCTCTGAATTGCTAAGCATGGATGTTTTTCTTTTTTGTCTTTAAACGATTTTAAAAAGTTATTTTTTTGTAGGAAAGTAGCTACTTTGTACAGTACATGCTTCTTTTGACTTTTAATTGAGCGCCTCTGTTCTCTTATAATATTTGTCTTGGATGTATGCTTTAGTTTTTTTTTTGTTTAAAATCATTATTTTTATCAATTTTATTTAAGATTTATACATAAAATATCACAAATGTCTTGGAGCAGGTTACTGGATTTATAACCTAAACAGATATGCCTATATCAAATTTCCAAGCAACCCATACTACTATATATATCTTAATGCCCTATTTTAACTGGGTTATGCAGTTTGTTTAATTTGTTACTTTGGTTGCCTGTTGAAACATTTAAAGGTGATTCAATTTACATATGTCTTAAATGGGCCACACCAATATTTCAAAGTAATTTATGCCCGTGTACACCCTTGCCTTCATGTAAGGCAGTGACTCATTCACTTGTGATTAATGTGAAGGAACATTATGCTAATTGGTTAGATATTTCCCTTGTCTTGACAAGACCTTGAGGAGCATGTATCTTGTTATTTCTCAGTATTAAGTAGTCTTGTTTATTAAAGCGTTATAGTGCAGTGAAAACAAAAGGATACAAGGATGAAATCCATCCACAACAGTGTCTTGTCTGTAGATACAATGTATAATCTAGTTCATGGGAATGCCCAGTTTTGGCTTTACTCCCAGGGTCCCATGCGTCATATTGAATATTTAGATAAGACACAAATGTGATGCCCCTTTCTCTGGCAAAAGAGCCAGCCATGATGTCCTCATGCAACATTTTGCAAGTCTTGTGTTCAACCGTGCTAGCCTAGACCTATAATGAACTGCAGAAATCTGCACACAGACACATGTGATTGTGTTTCTTGTTGTATTGAGATAATGTGTGGAACACCTGTAGCATTGGTTTGGTCTTAAGCCTTCATAAAAGTCCAGCTGGCCCAGCTGGGTAAGTGATGTCAAGATCCTCACAGACTGTTTACTCTATCTGAGCCTCTCGCCACTCTCTTAAACTTCTCTTGAACACTTCTCTGTAATTATCTGAGCCAGACACTTGGATTTAAACAAGGGCTGTGATTTAATTACACATTGTGCTAATTAATTAATCCCATTCATTGCAGATTAATCACATGTATAAATATTTGCTGAGAAAACCCCGCAAATGTCAGTGTATATATTTTTTCTCTCTCAATTTAACCAATTAAACATTAAGAAGTCCCTTATAAGGCTGCATTTACCGTATTTGATAAAAAAGTTGTCCTCTTTTTTAACATTATTTTAAAATGTAATTTATTCCTTCGATGGCAAAGCTGAATTTCATGTTCATTTCTTCATTGTCACATGATCCTTGAGAAATCATTCTAATATGCTTATCTGGTGCTCAAGAAACATATCTTATTATTAATGTTGTAAAAAGTTTTCATGGAGACCGTGATACGTTTTTTTATGTAAGCTTGTTTCCGCCACAGAAAAAAAAAAGGTAATTGTGACTTTTTATCTCACAATTCTGACTTTTTTCTGAGTTATAAAATTGTGAGTTATAAAAGTCAGAATTGCGTGATATAAACTTGCAATTGCGAGAAAAAATGTCAGAATTGCGAGTTTACTTTTTACTTTATAACACACTATATCACACAATTCTGAGGTAAAAAGTCTCAAATACCTTTTTTATTTTTTATTCTGTGGTGGAAACAAGCTTCCATAGTTTTTTCCCCATTATTATTTGATATACATTGACTGTCACTTCTGATCAATTTAATGCATCCTTGCTGAATAAAAGTATTAATTTCTTTGAGAAAAAAAAAACTTTTGAATGGTAGTGTAAGTCTCTATCTATTTTGCAATCTACTTCTTGTATTTTGACATCACAATTATAAAAAAAAATTTGACAATATACTTTAAAGTATACTTTAAGTCGCCATTGAATTTTTTGCTGTTTTTCAACTTTTGCCATTAGCAAGGCATTTTTAAGGTGCAATGTCAAATTAAAAAGTACAGTTTTCAGTACAGGTGCTTTGAATCCATATTTTTTATTGCATTATTTAAAAACAAAACAAAAAATTACGGATTGTTCTCCCAAAAAGATTAAAATTCTGCCACCATTCTGTCATTTCATAAAAATAAAAAAACTCTAGTCATGATTGTGACATTGATTACAGACATTGTTGCGTGTGTTTGGTGGATCCTCACGTGTCGGCAGCAACCTCCTCTGTCTGAAAAACAGGAAGCCTCGTGTTAGCTCAGCAGTCATTGGCCAAACCGGAGGATTGTTTGCTTGCGATGTCAGGGGCGTCTTGGCCTTGATGACCTCTTTTTTTTTCTTTGCCCCCTAATAAGTCTTCCTTCTGCAGCAGTAACAGAATGGTCAAACATATGTCAAGAGTAATCAAGGTCCAAATGCACCTGACCTGATATAATCCCCTTTGAATGGGGCTTCCAACTGTTTACTATTGTTAACAATGAGTACACCGCTAAAGGAGCTTCATAATGAAAATAGTTTTATTGGAGCAGTTTACCCCCACATAAAGTGTCTCATAAGAAGATGAGAAGGGGAAAAAGGGCTTAAAGGGATAGTCCAAAATTAAAACTTGTGTCACCATTTACTCATGTTGTTACGAAACCTGTATGAAGCACAACAAGGAAACATTTTTGGTCCGTACAATGAAGTCCATTGTTGACTTTCATAGTGTGTACAAAAAAAGTTCAAGCATTCTTTGAAATAACATTTTTGTGTCTTCTGCAGAAGTAAGGCATACATGTTTGGAACAACTATGTTTTTGCATTGAATTCTCCTTTAAATCAACAGATTATGTTCTACCTCTTGAAATCACCTCGGTTCTTCGGAAGTAAATAAGCAAGAAGGGTCCTGGCTTTCACGGGGGGTCAGAGGGTGATACTGAGGCGTGCGAGTTGCTCAAAACGCGCACCTCTCAAAACTAGCATTATTGCAGACTCCCACATCGTTCATCGGCTATGCTATGCCTTATGTCAGCCTCCATTACCCCTCCACACTAACTTACACGGTCCAACCCCCACCGCTAGCTCAGTTTTGAGGGGGTTGGGGTGACAGACCGACCTTGCATGTCCACTAACGGTCACTTTAATGCACTGGGGGTCAAGAGATTAGACCGGGAGGGCTCACCTCTCTCACACCGCACTGATAATGTGAATGAGGTCAGTGTCGAAGAGGGAACCAGCGGAGCCCAAACTCCCTCCCTGCATCTCTTAGGGCAGCAGCAGTCATGCAGAACTCACAAGTGAACACACAGAGTATGAGCTCATAGGATTAGGTCACTGAATAAGGTCAGGACACTTCTGTGACAAGGCTTGGAATCTCTTAAACCTGTTCTATTGACAAAAAATGGTTTGTGTCATGCTGGTGGTTGTTAGGCAAACGGATTTTACTTGAATTCTGTGGTTTAGCACTTAGGACTTTTTAAGTCATTGGCTATTAACGATAGAGAGAAAGAGAGGAGAGAAAAAAGTCATGTTCATGTTCAAAACTTGACTGTAATTTAAGCCTGAGTATTTTTCCATATCAAAGGCTTGATACTTTACTTGTTATCCCTGGCATACGCCACAACAAATACTTAGCTCATTGTTCATTCAATGTGGTTTACCAGTCGTACAAGACAACATGATCTTGCCCTATAGCTATCAACATATCTCTAATCCCCTTTGAAATACATGATCTAGGCTTCAAACATGCCTGCTGTCAGAGAGGCAAGTCTCTTATGATAATACAGAACAAAAACACAAACAGCCATTTTCAGGGCTGACATAAACAGCGATATCACGTCTTGTTAAAACATGCCGGAAAATAACACTGCGAGAACATAGCTCAGCATACACATAGGACGTGACATAACTGGTAGCCTTCACATAAAAATGATCAAATGGATGTTTTTAATGTGTGTATAGTAAATGTGTGTGTAAATATGCATATGTATGTATATAATATATATATATATATATATATATATATATATATATATATATATGTATAACTTTGATGAAAGGTTTTGATCCACTTAAAATGTTAAAATGTTGACTATATATATATTATATTATTTATGTGTGTGTGTGTGTGTGTGTGTGTGTGTGTGTGTGTGTGTGTGTGTGTGTGTGTGTGTGTGTGTGTGTGTAAAATATTATATTATAATGATATTTATTATCAATACACTTATCTGTTTGGCTGTTTGACTGACCATTGGAAGACGAGGGGAGAAACATGAAACCTGTCGGGATACAGTCATTATTTTTGTTGTTTTGTTTGGATGCTAGTGCACTATGGTACATAAATTACACACTTCAACTTTAACTAGTACCCCCCCCCCCCCCCCCATCTCACCCCCCGGGAATCTCACATCTTATGCATGGAAATGAAAAGATGTAAGCGTTTGGCGAGGGTCTGATCTGGGATCAGCGACGAGGAAAGAGAGAGAAAGGTGAGGGAGTGTCTTGAATAGAGTGAGGGGCTGATGGCTTGTCCTTTCAGTCATGTTCTTTGTTCTCTTCAGAGCGGCTTATGTTCTCTGGCTCCACTCATGACAATCAACAGGGGACCGACCATGTACAAGTGCGACCTGCTTCTCTCCCGCCATAAATCCCATCAGGGTTAATACACTGCTCCGTGCCGATTCATTAGGTGGGATGTGCAACTATCACAATTTCATTTAGAATTTAAACAAGTATTTCCCATGGTTTTGACGTACGCAATGTTAAATATAAGAAGGGGCAGATGAAGGCATGTTGAATTTTTACTACAAGGTTTGTTAAATCACCATTTCTGTGATTTAAGCCCCAAGGTAAACTCAATGGCATTTGTGTAAAATGCTTTGAGCCATTCATTGAGGACTACAGCTTAGGTTTCTTAATACAAAACTGTTTCAAATAAGTAATCGGCCTACTGAGTTAAACCTCTGCTAAGAATTGAGAGGGATTTCTAAGAACGCAATGCAACTACTATAGCCTAATCTTATATTGCAACTTGAAAGTTTACACCATATAATACATTATAACTGTGACTTTTTATTTGATTTATTTTAATCTCATGTGAATAATTTATTCAGGAAACTAAAGCGGATGAACATGTTGAGACCGACCCCTAATTAGGACTGCATTCTTTTATTATTATTATTATTATTAATTTTATTTTGAAAAACAAAACAAAAAGGGACAATACATATTAATGAACATTTTCACAAATGTAAATATGTCAGATTATAGCCTTAGGCTAATTTCCATCTGCAGACCCCCTGGCAGGTTGGTGTTACACACAAATGAATACATACATACAAATACACTATATACAAACTATGTACAGAGAGACAACGACAAGAACAGTGATCACATCATGTTAAAACAAACAATAACAACAAGAGTGGACAACAAAAGACATATAGAAAAAAGAAAATCATCGACTGTATTGCACAAACCACAATTTTGCACATGCCCTGACTGACCTAATATTGCACTGACCCATATTACACCATTCTATATTGCACTGACCCGCATTGCACTAACCCCTATTGCACAACCCATGTTATACTGACTCTTATAGCACAACCCGTATTACACTGATAATTGTATCCCCCTTGTAATGCATTTACTCTGTTTTACGTTTGATATATAATAATTAACTAAACATGATTACATGTTTGTGTGTCCCTCAGCCACACTTTTAAATTACTCCTAAAGGTAGGAAGACTTGTGCTTTCCCTCATTAACAGTGGAATACTATTCCAGAAACTCACTCCCTGATATGACAGGACGTTCTGTGAAAAGGCGGTCCGCCTAAATGCCAAGTCACAATCACCTCTCATAGTGGATCTAGTCACTCGAGACCCGGCAGCACTGCTAGACTTTTGTTTAATAAAATCACTCAATGGTGGAGGCGCCAGACCATGTATAACCTTGTAGATTAGACAGGCTGATTTAAATAATTTGAAATTAGCAAAATTTAAAAGCTTATATTTATCTAAAATTTGACAATGGTGATATGACGAAGGTTTCTTATCTAATATTTTCAATGCTCTTTTGTAGCATACTTCAATTGGCCCAATAGCAGCATGACTCGTATAGGACCAACTTGTGATACAGTACTCAATATGAGCCAGTATCATAGAGTGCAGGAATGTAATCGCTGCCGTATCCGTTAATGATGTACGAATATGTCTAAAGTTCCGTATATTAACATTTACAATTTTCACTACTTTTTTAACGTGTTTTTTAAAAGATAATTTCGAGTCTATTAGCACTCCCAAATACTTAAATTCCTCAACATTAATCAATTCTTGTCCCCCCAAGCAAACTTTCACTGCGGCCACGGTTGTTTTAGGTTTACTAAAAAACATTGATACGGTCTTTTTTACATTAAGGCACAAGCATGAATCATTCAGCCATTTTTGTAAGTCATTTAAGGCTAATGTAAGCTGATGGGCTGCATCATCAGCCCTTTTGGCTTGTGTAAAAATTACCGTATCGTCTGCATACATAATTGTGTCCACATTTTTGCACACATTGGGCAAGTTATTTACATAAAGTGAAAATAGCAGGGGACCTAAAATTGATCCCTGAGGGACACCATGCGTATAGAGAACATAGGGTGACTTACTATTCTTTATTTGCACGCATTGATTTCTATCTAATAAATAAGACTGTATCCATTTAATGGTTTGATTGCTAAAGTTAAATGTTGACAGTCTAGACAAGAGCTTAAGGTGATTCACAGTATCAAACGCACGCTTAAAGTCAACAAAAACAGCCGCAACACAACTGTTTTTATCTAAATAAGACTTCACCTTCTCAACAAAAACACAGACAGCCGTTTCAGTTGAGTGAAGAGATCGAAATCCGAATTGCATAGGGTGCAAACCCGGATTGGAATCATTAAGGTGTGCAATAATAGAGTTAGCGACCCACTTTTCTGCTATCTTTGAGAAGATAGGGAGTATGCTAATAGGTCGATAATTAGCAGGGTCTAATTTATCACCCGATTTATATATTGGAATGACATTTGCCACCTTCCAACTCAAAGGGACGACTGCCTGCGTGATTGATAAATTAATAAGATGGGTCACAGGCACCAAGATACAAGATGTATAATGCTTCAGAAGATTGGTATCAAATCCAAACACATCCCTTGCTTTAGAACTTTTCAATTTAGAGATTATGTTTTCTACTTCATTTTCTGTAATTATTTGAATATTAAACTTTGAATTTTGAGTTGAGGCATCCATATGGTGGTCGGTGTTACCAGTATTTTGTTGAGAGTCACAAGAATTAGAAAACAGTTGTGCAATCTCATCAATGGTACTTTGGAAATAATAATTTAATTTAGTTGCTAGGCTGAGAGGCTCTGATACCAATTCATTGGCAAATTTGAGTTCAAGGTCTTTATCAACATTGTGCCTATTTTTACCAAGGAGTTTGTTAATATTTTCCCAAATTAGCTTACAATTTCCTTTGGCACCATTAATTACAGTCATGAAAAAATTAGCTTTTGCCATTCTCAAAGTTTGTGTGACTTTATTCCTTGCAGTTACAAAATGTAATCGATCAGTAGTTAATCCAGATCGTAATGATTTTTTAAGTAATTTGTCTCTGAGTGTCATAAGCTGTTTACACTCACTATTGATCCAAGGCAAGGAATAAACTCTTTTCTTTAAATGGCCTGCTTTCTGAAACTGAGACAGAACCCCTTTAATAGAGGAGTATAGTAGATCACAACATTTGTTAGTGTCATCACAAGATAGTATGCTAGACCAATCAAAATTATTTAGAGCTACAGTTAAAAGTTGTTCTTGGCTCTTTGGAATAAATGTTTGCTTAATATTAGTGCTTTTACTGACACTTCTCAATCGTTTTTTAGTCAGCTTTCTAGAGAAGAATATGGCATTGTGGTCAGACAAGCCAGTCAAGAAATTGTATGTTTTTAACATTCTATCTGGTTTGTTAGAGAACACCAGGTCTATTAGAGTTTTAGAACGATTTGTTATTCTAGTGGGATCACTGATCATTTGTGTTAGTCCAAAATTATCTGTAATTTCTTTCAGTTTCTTTCTGTCACTTTTGTTGTCCCAATTTACGTTTAAGTCTCCCATTAGAATAACCTCATTATTAAAGTCACAACAACTCAAAAGTGCCTTAAATTGATCATAAAAATCTACTTTTGCTGAAGGTGGGCGATAAAGACATAAAACAGTAAATGACATTTCTGCTGAGAGTGACACTTTAACTCCAACACATTCAATTGGGATTTCATTAGGCCAAATTATTTGTGTACATTTTAAAGAGTCCTTCATATACAGTAACACCCCTCCCCCCTTTCCTTGAAGCCTATCCTTTCTAAATATATTGTAACCTTGTAATGATACCACTGCTTGTGGGGAAGATGGTTTAAGCCAAGTTTCTGAAAGTCCCAAAAAATCTACATTTGAGTTAATGAGAAGATGCTCCAATTGCTCCCTCTTAGGGGCCATACTGCGTATGTTCAGATGGCCACCTAAAAGCCCTTTGTTTTTACACTGTGGATCCCATATAGTTCTGGCTTGATTAAAAGTCTGAAATAACTTACACGATCGATGTTTTTTAAATACAGGGTTCCTCTGTGTACGCATGCGTGTGATGGGTTGTGGTGACATACTGGTCTTAGTTGTAATAGGGTCCAGCAGTGGTGGCGTTAGCCCAGGAAGCTGCTGTAGCCCCGGTAGCAGAGGTGGAATTAGCCCAGGAAGCTGCTGAAGCCCCGGTAGCAATGGTGGTATTAGCCCAGGAAGCTGCTGTAGCCCAGGTAGCAGAGGTGGAATTAACCCAGGAAGCTGCTGTAGCCCCGGTAGCAGAGATGGAATTAGCCCAGGAAGCTGCTGAAGCCCCGGTAGCAATGGTGGTATTAGTCCAGGAAGCTGCTGTAGCCCAGGTAGCAGAGGTGGAATTAGCCCAGGAAGCTGCTGAAGCCCTGGTAGCAATGGTGGAATTAGTCCAGGTAGCTGCTGTAATCCAGGTAGCAGTGATGGTATTAGCCCAGAGAGCTGTTGTAGCCCAGGTAGCAGAGGTGGTGTTAACGCAGGGTGTAGCTGTAGCACAGGACTTAAAACAGGTCCAGGGTTTTGCTCAACATCACCAGCCAGAAGTATTATCATCAAAAGATTCACAACCCCAGGGAATGATCTAGATGCTGTTTGATCAAATTTACCTGGGGGCGGCCTAGCATCTCCACAATCCAGGATTCTTGCATACAGAAGATGTTGGCTACTCTTTGCTGGATAGAGAGTTAAGTTATCCATTTTCCTTGGACACGTTAAACTCAAGAGGAGGTAGAAGGACAGAAGAAGACCAGACAAGTATGGCAAAATCCAAGGGTTTTTGATATACTTTTGTGGCAGACACACAGGACCTGCCAAACACTGTGGCTGCACCCTGGCGGCCATCTTGAAAGGCTCTATTTGAGTCTCTTCTTTGAGCTTGTGAAACACGTGAACCTGTGGCATTGTGCTTTATCTGATTAAACAGAGCTGCAAACATTTACTCAGAGGAACACAATTCTAAGCTATTGTTTGTTTTGCTCTATGCTTGTTGAGCGTGGCGTGGACAGCATGCATGAAACTAAGCAGTTATTGCTAAATTTGCCATATATACACCTTGTTATTATTCTGTCAGATGGTCATGTCACCTTTTTTTCATTCTCCATAAAGGAGCTGTTGTGCTGAGCTTCTGCTCTCTTGCTCCTGTGTGTTCCCATGTTTGTTTTAACTGCAGTTCACCATGTTTGGGTTATGGATTGTAATTTTATAATAGTTGTTTGGATAGCCCCAGCTTCTGACACAAGTAATACTCTGGCTTATAGAGATGTTTAACCCAACAGCTTGACAAGTTTACTTGGTCAAATGTATGTATCATTTAGCTAAAAAAAACTTTTTTTTTCTAGTCTCGAAATGTAAGACAGTCTTATATTAATACACTACACAGTTCAAAAGTTGTGGGTCAGTAAGATGAATAAAAATAAAAGATATTGAAGATTAATATTAAAAATATATATTTTTAAGTAAACTAAAGACTTTTATATTATTATTTAAAAAATATATTTTAAATAAATGCTGTTCTTTTGAACAACAACAAAAATAATGGTTTATACAAAAATATTAAGCAGTATTAAGCATAATATTTTCAACATTGATGATAATAAGAAAAATGTTTCTTTAGCACCAAATCAGCATATTAGAATATTTTATGAAGGATCGTGTGACACTAAACACTAGAGTAATGCCTGCTGAATATTCAGCTTTGTATTACAGGAATACATTTTAAAATATATTAAAATTAGTGTTATAGGGATTATATATAAATTATTAAATGTATATATATTGTATGTCTCACATATATGTATATACATATATACTATATATATATATATATATATGTAATAATATATATATATATATGTAATAATATATATATATATATATATATATATATATATATATATATATATATATATACTATATATATATATATATATATGTAATAATATATATATATATATATATATATATATATATATATATATATATATATACATATATATATATTATACATAAACACATATAGTGTGTATTATGTAAACATACCCTTTATGTGAGATGTGATTAATCACGATTAATCGTTTTGACAGCACAAAAAAAATAGAAACGGTTATCTTAAATTTTTTACAATACTACAGCCTCGGTGAACATAAGATTTTTTTATTTATCTTACCGACTTTTGATTGGTAGTGTACATACAGGCATACATTTATTTGTTTATTTACTTGAGTACTGGTAAAACCATTTTTGTAAAAATATATTCATATTTACTTTTAGACATCCAGTGATGACCACGAATCAAGACAATTTTGCTTTGATTGTCGTCAAGCAGGTGTTTATAAAGTGTTGTGGTGGATTCTCTAGTTGTTTAGTGTTGCGAGAAAAAATTAAATCAAAAGACCTTTTCCCCAGGGGGCCTTCAGCCCTGTAATACCTATAAAATAACTTATTCATACTCTTTGTATCCCCATGTGTCTGTGGTTATGATACTGCAGCGAGGTCATACAAAGTGTTTTGCGTGATTTCCCTCCCTCTATCCCTCCTCTCAAACATTCCCCAGTCTCCATCAAATAGTTCCACACTCCCTCTATAGAGCTGTAATGGAATGAAAGTGGCTGTAAACTGTTAGCATACGTGACTCTTCTCAGGAAAATGCTTCTTTTTTACACCTTGTTCTCCGTGGCATGGGGGTTGCAAGAGGCAGGACTTCAGGAATTCAAAGTTTATTCATCATACCAAAAAGGCCTAAACCATATGTGTCCTTTCCTTTTATGAATGGTTACTTCATTAGCATCATAGAATGGCTTGTTTTTGGTAATATCATGAATAGAGCTAAACTAAATATAGTGTTTCCACTTTGCACCTGAAAACAGAAGACAAATAAAGCAAAAGAATTGAAAAAAAATGTAATAATGATAGGCAACAACAAAGTGTCCAGACCATCAATTTAGAGCTAATCCTAAAGTCTGAAAATGCCCATTTACCTTATACGATTAAACCCTGAGAGGATCCAGATGTCAGTGTTTGTGGTGTTTCATCTCTTTTGAACCGACAGTTTACTTTTGTGCTTTATGCTTCTCTGTCTATTCAGCTCATATGAGACAATAGCGGTTTTGTTTGACAAAATCAATGCTGTCTTAGTGAAGAGAGGGAGAGAGGATAAGGTTCCATTTATTGAACAAAAAAACAGCTGTTCAAATTCAGTGCAAGCAACAAAAATATAGAGCAACCGAAAAATGATGATCAGCAACAGTGCATGTTAAGAAGGGAAAAGGATTTTGTTATATATTTAGAGATCAAAGTGTCCAGTTGATCACTGTTAAGCCATTGATAAATCATGCTTGAGGTATTTCTGTATTCTTGATTCTGATTGGTTTAAGTTGCATTGAAATTGTCACAAAGTATTAAACTTACAGACGTAATTGGAGGCATAAACAAATTGTATTGTTCAAAGTTTGCTTTTTCAGATGGCTTAAAGTAATTGTTCATTAGTTAACATTAGGTAATGTTATAACTAATATGACCTAACAATGAGCAATACATTTGTTACAGTATTTATTCATCTTTGTTAATGTTATAATAAAAATACAGCTGTTACTTGTTTGTTCATGTTAGTTTACAGTGCATAAACTAATTTTAACGAACACAACTTTTGATTTTAAAAATGTAAATGTTGAAATTAATACTAACTAAGATTAATAAATGTTAAATAAGTATTTGTCATTCTTAGTTCATGTTAACTAATGAATCCTATTGTAAAGTTTTACCAGGCAATTCTAAGTTGTATCAAATTGCCATTTATGTCTATTAAATCAATTAATGATGACAGGATGTCAGATTATTTGATCTATAAGAACATGATGAGAAATGTGAGTGAATTCATATTGAAATCTATGACAATGGATTGACTTTGGCACCTTAACAAATCTGATCGCAGTGTGAGACATCTTTTCTGAAACTCTGAGAGACAAGACATTTTGAGTGCCTTTTTACAGCAGAAAAATCGATTAAAATGTCGGTGACATGGGTCCACTACTTGCTATCTAATCAATTTTATTGCTGTCTGGAAAAAAGAAGAAGAAGAGATATTATTAAAAGGATCTCGTTGTGATTTTTATGTCGTGTGGGCCCAGAGGACATTTTTGTTGCTTTTACATAGCTCAAAAGATCTACAGTAATGCAGTTATCATGCTTTCATTTCATTTGAGTCAGATGTTTCTCCTAAATCTTCTTAAGAGAGATATCGAGTTGCACGATTGTGGATCTCACACTTTAGGTTTTAACTGAATCTGAGGATAAATGTTTCATACAGAAATCTCTGCAGACTTTTGTATCTTGGCAAAATTGAGCACACTGTGAGACAACCTCCCAAACTGTTGAGACACAAGCAACATTTAAGATTATTAAGGAATTTTTTTTTTTGTTCAGAAGAAAATTCTGAGAAGCTTGACCTGCTAAATCACCATTTTATTTATATTAAACCATACTGTGAGAAACAATAGAGATGTTAAGGAGGTTTTTAAGGAGATTTGTCACTTTTATTTCCCTGGCTTCTTTTTTTGAAAGACACAGATGCTTGATCATTATTCTGCCTCCAAATAATTTTGTCATCTCCCCATTATGCTACGTGTAAGAAGTTTATATTATGTTCAAGACCCATCATAGGGGCTGGGCAAAGAGCAGAAGATTCTTCCTCTGAAGATAAATGCCATTTGCTCACCCGCCATGCTTTTCAATGAAGAGGGACCAACTACCATTCATAAACAACAAGGAGATCAGTGGTGTTGGGCAGGTTGTAGAGTTCAAAGCTGGGTCACAGCACATATACACAGAGGAGAGATGAACCAGGTGTTGGCTACCTCAGAAAGCCTGTTATATGGGCCATGAGGGCTATTTTCTGCATCTATTCAGTCTTAATCACACCTGGATTTGTTAGCACCCCCAGAATCCAAATCATCCCTGAAAAGATCAAGGGAGAAGGATCAAAAGCCTGCATGGTCAAGACCACATGTGCCTTAGAAGTATCTGATAAACAATAATTTTTCATGCAAGTGGGATGTTCTAGCAGCCTAAAATGAAGCATAATTTCCTCTTCAATCATTAATGAAACATTTCCTCACTGTCTTTGCTATGAAAGACTGTAAAGATGTATGACTTATGGGAGTGTTTTGCAGCAGTCCTCCATGTTGCATGTTTCTTTCAGCCTAACCTCACCTTTATTCCATATATTTCTCATTTAGATGCTGAAAACCTCAGCAAACACAACACAGAGCTGTAGCGTTTGATTAATGCGTCTTTTATTGACACGCTTCCTCACATGTGGTTTGGCCATTGTATCACATGTGGTTAACCATGATACAGTAGGCCTTACATAAAGCAGGACGCAAGGCTCCAGCAGGAGACGGTGGCTAGTTTTAATCCTATTTATGACATTGTCGTCCTATAATAAAAGGGCATCATATATGAGTCTGTCATTATTATGTTTTCTGCTCCTTGCATCGGAATATAAGGCCATGAAACTAAACAGGCCCTCGTGGGGAGCTTTCGGATCCTATTAAGAAGTGTGTCTTGACAAAACCATGACTAAAGAATTCTTTGTCAGGAAAGAAAGCTTATTTTGGCTTTTTTAAATATAGATGGCAATATTTTCCCATACTTTATTGGATATGGATCTTCAAGGGATCCTTCTTGTATTATGATCTCTTTAAAAACATTGCAACACTGCAACTTGTATAGTTAAGATAGCAAACTAATTAATTACCAACCTTTAAAATGAAAGAGAAAAACTATTCCCGTATATTTTGTTGTTGATTGCAAAGGCATTGTATAAAACTTGGTGCAAATTCATCAGCCATGCATGACGGGAAAAATAGGTGAAACTTTTTTTTTTGGCTTTAAAATATTTTAAATGTGTAACTCAGTAATTGCATTAGATCATTTGATTTTTTCCCAAAATATTTATTCCTCAAAAGCACTAGTATTAATGGATAAAAAAACAGGCATTTCAGTAGTAAAAGTTTGCAACATAGACATCGTTAGACATAGAGTTTCCAATGATTCTAGATTTTATTTGCCCTTTTATTTGCCATTTGAAAGTCACGTGTCTAGTATCTGTAAAACCAAATTTTTCCATCTTAAAAATATATCTAAATTACACCATTTGTTGTCATTGACAAATGCGGAACAACTAGTTCATGCGTTCAAGACATCAAGGCTAGATTATTGTAATGCTCTACTGGGTGGTTGCCCTGCACGCTTAATAAACAAACTACAGCTAGTTCAAAACGCAGCAGCTCGAGTTCTTACCAGAACTAGGAAGTATGACCATATTAGCCCGGTTCTGTCAACATTGCATTGGCTCCCTATTAAACATCGTATACATTTTAAAATATTGCTGATTACTTACAAAGCACTAAATGGTTTAGCTCCGCAGTACTTGAGCGGGCTCTTAACACATTATAGTCCTTCACGTCTACTGCGATCTCAAAATTCCGGCCAGTTAATAATACCTAGAATATCAAAATCGACTGCTGGCAGTAGATCCTTTTCCTATTTAGCACCAAAACTTTGGAACAGTCTTCCTACCATTGTCTGGGAAGCAGACACACTCTGTCAGTTCAAAGCTAGATTAAAGACACATCTCTTTGACCTAGCATTCATATAATACATTATTAACTTCTATAATTCCATGTTAGGCCTCATAACAAACCTGCGCACATATATTCAAATGCGCATAACTATAGAATTAATTATTAATGCGCATGTGAGCGGCATCAGCTTTTCTCACAGGTTCGCGTTTAAAGTCTGTTTAGAGAGAACGGTGTCGTCTTAGCGGTCTCTAATTTAATAACTAATGATCGTTGCGACGGAAGTGAATCAATCAAAACTAACTTTAGCTGGAAAATATATTTATTCAAGAACCGCTATAAAGCCTTGACTTGACTTGACTGACTTGACTTTGCATTTTAAACCTGTCAAGCTCCCCGTTTCTACACAGAACACATTGTTTCGTCATAGAGGTCATATTACTGGATCTACTGTCTAGTGCAGACCTAAGTACAGAGTGAGGCCAGAGTTCATAGAATGAAGGAGCTCTTGTAGATCCACTTGAGCTCGGTTCAGCACGGCATGATTACAAACCGTTTTCTGCCCAGAACTCTCTGCACGGTTGGCTAACCAGGAATGGAACGGAACAGAACAGTTAAGCGATGAGAACGGTTTGGCCCGATGATGGAAAAGCGTTGTTTGATAACAGTTGAATGTGCGGTTTCAGCTTAGGTATGCTAAACATCTTAGAAATCCTTTAACTTTGCTTGTCAAAAATATTGTTTTGGCTTAGAGCAAATCCTTTGATAGTGATCTTATCAAGACATGATTTACAGGGCACGACAATCACAAGTGTGCTGGTTCGTTGACCAGGCTTGTGTTCATTTATAGATTCACAAAGAGGCGAATTAGTATGATCTCTAAACAACATGGATCATCAACTCTGTCGGAACCTCTCAGATCTAACGTTGATAATGCACACTTATTGACACTCGCTTTGTGCTCGTCATTGACCTGTGTAGACACAAGCACGTGTTGGGATGTGACCCTTGATATGGTCAAGGCTGTGTCAGAGGGCACTTAGAGGAATGTGCCCTGTTGCTGAAGGCCATGTTCCAGATGCATTTAACAAAAGCATTATTATTCAAAAAAAGCTTTTGACTGTGAGCCTGCAGCATTAATTTGAAGGACTTGCTGTTGTTTCCAGTTGAGGCTTTGCTATTAAGGCAAATGGTGCAAAATGGCATAAAATGAGCTTGTAAAGCTCACCACATTACAACAGTGGAAAGTGTTGACACAGTCCCTGTTGATCTTTACAAGCGAATGCAGAAATAAGTGCACAGGGAATCATTCATTTAAAGAGGCTCGTTCTTGAGTTTCTCTGCTGCCTGCTGTGTCAATGAAAATGAGCTATGTGTGTGTGAATTTACACGTGGACAGGCCTCACTGTTACCTATAAAACACTACAGAAAATACAGATATTGAAACAAACTGGTCATTAATGTTTCAGGATTTATCTATGTAATAACATTTAGGACTCTATCATACACCCGGCGCCAGGCGTGACAGAAGTGTTTTTTGCTAGTTTCAGCCCGAAGAAGTTACAATTTTCACGTCCTGCACAATGTTGTTTAAAAATGCATTGGCGCCCATCTGATCGTCTATGGGCCTACTGGTCTGAAAACAACTGTGTTCAGGCACATTTGTTGGCGCAATGCTATTTTGCTAATACTATTGCAATGCTATTTTGCTAATAGCAATGGTATTTTGAAGCAACAATTTTGTTTGTTATTTAAAGGGTGCATTAGTAATATGAGCCTAGGCGGGAGCACAACGCACGTACACTCTGCTTAGGGACGCGCAGCAGCACACAAACATGCCAAATATTTAAAATAAAAGGATTACAACAATGTAAAAGATTAATATTGCCATGTAAATAGAAAAACCACCAATCAAGTGCAAGTGCATCTGGCTTTTAAAGGGAATGGGAGATGAGACTCTGATTGTTTTTTTGCATGTTACACCCAAAACACACTCATTACTCATTAAGAGAATAGGGATGTAGCAAGGTTGGATGTTATGGGAAGAAGGAGGCGGGAATCGGCGGACATTTCAACAACTTCAATAAATAAATAAACAAATACAAAATGAAAGTATAAGAAACAACAGAAACAAAACACAACATTAAAGCAGGCCTGTTCCTCTCTCGATCTTCACTGTCGTCGCTGCTCCTTTTATGCTTCTGCTCCTCCGTGAGAGATACGAGACCGGTGCGTCGCGCAGGTGTCGCTCATCAGTATTCACGCCACCGGTCTCGCGCCGCTCTCACGTCCCTCGACCTCGTCCTGCTCTCCACAAGGGACAACACTTTTAGACCCCTTTGGGTACGCAGACCATTTTTCCCACCAGTAAACAAGCAAAAGTGGATTCGGACACACCCTAAGTGCACTTAGTTAGACCATATGCTTAGATTGTTAAAATAGGGCCCTTAGATTCTAAAATTCGGTTTTAAAATAATAGCCTATTTTAAACTTTTTTTTCCCCTGCACAGCGCAAAATCAGTTATTCAGCAGAATGCTCTCCATACAATGAAAGTGAATGGTAACCACAGTTCAAACACTTCAAAACAGTGTTACTATTGTTAATTAAAACTATTAAAAATATCATTTTGGTGATTGAAATAAAGCTGTAATAAAATAACACAACACATAAAATACTTAAATCTAAAAAAAAAAAAAAACTTTACCTTGCACTGTAAAACAAATGTAACCTCTCCAAGTCAAAATAATCTAAATTAAATTAAAATAAATTAAAATGAAATAAAAGTTCATTCGAAATATGAATAATAGTTTATAAACAATACTAAAATAACACTGCTTTAAAATATGTTGAATTTTAAGCACAAGACAACTTTTTTTTATTTTGTTATGTTTAGAGTTTGACAGCCTCTGGTCCTTCTTGCTGTTTGACAGAAGAAGAAAAAGTCACACAAGATTGGAACAACAAACAGATGAGCAAATGATTACATGGTGATAGTTGCATAAGTCATCTTTCATTCACTGATTCGTTTTGATTTGAAGTAATGATCCTTTTTTTTTGTCTGTGTGCTGTATTGATTGATGTCTTGATTAACATGGTCGGGCTGCGTGTAACCAGGTACCTGCTGTGTGCTATGTAGCCCCAGTGTCTTGTGAGGCCCTCGCTCCGTTTTTACCAGCCTTGAGCACTGAGCCGTTGTTTGACTTGGCAGAAATTGGGCCCTCCCAGGAGCCTTACCACAAAGGAGGTTCTGTTATTCACTGGAGAGCTTATTGTTGAAAAATTACCCTGAGGAGAGAAAAGAGCATGGCAGAATACAGCATGAATTATTTTTTAGCCAATGATATCTTCTTGGCCGGGCCAAACACAGATTGGTCTCTGGTGGGCACTTGGAAAGGGACATGAATCAACTGGCACTGTCAGAGAATACGAGTGGCCTATTCCTACTAGTGTTTTGGGGTCATTCGATGGGTTGGTCCAATTTATCCTTGATTGTCCTGTGTGTGAAGAGATTTCCAGGTTTTAGAGTACGTTTCAGCATAATCTCATTAAAATAGAAAAAAGGAAACTTTCTGACTTTGTTTTTTGCCATGATTTTGTTTTCTTTCTTATTTTATTAGTATTTTTATGCGTAATCGAACAAGAAGCAGGATACATTTTCTTGCATTATAAATAATGGTCAAAACAGTCTTTTTGTTTATCCAAACTCAGATCACGTGTTACGTTTAATTAGTATACATGGTGTGTTTAATTAATTGTGTATGACCAATACTGGTTTTCCCATAGACTTAATTACAGCATGTGTAGTGTTTAATTGTATGCATTAGTGAATTTTCGATATGTCTTGCTGATGAAAAGTTTTTAAAAGATCAGATGCCATCGAATTGAAGTTGCAGATTATTTACAAAAAAGTTGAATTTAGCAACATTAAACTCAACTTTCACGAGCGTATTTAAAAAAAATGAAGGTCCTGTATTGTTATCTCGATTTCCATGTAAAACCTTTAACATCCATGGAACCTTTCCATTGCACAAAAGTTTTTTTACATTGGAAAAAATGGTTCTTGTAAGAAACTTTCAATCAAAGCTCTCACTGAAAAATTCGAGTCGACTGTGTGAATAGCCATGTTACTTATGTTTTGGATTCACGCTATGTGTGAAGTTTTGTTTTATAAGAAAAAAGAAGGATCGAATGTGAATCTGTTTGTTTCTTCAATGTTTAATTATTTTGGCATCCATCATCTAAACCTCATCCAGACGGGAAAGGAAACCCACGAAAAACCCACAGTGATGCACAAAGTCCGCTCATTCTGGTTTCCCTGGCATTCCAGATCGAGACCTTAAAGTGACTCTTTTGTCAACATTAGAGGAGTTCTGGTTTTTAAAAGTGTCAAGATCAAAAGGCACTTCTAACAATACATGTTTTTCTTATTGCTGAAGAGACCATAAGCTTTTAATGTTGCAAAGCAATTACTGTAATTTAGAATAAGCTTTACAACTCTTGAATCTCTGCAGAGGCTTTGAGGAGAAACCGCAAGCAAAAAAGAAAAAAAAGAAGGAAAAAAAAAAACAAATGACGATAAAGGGGACTGCATATAAATACAAAGTTCTTTTTGCGGAAGAGTAAATATAAAGCTAGACTCAAGGGTCTCTCATCCATTCAAAGGGTTTGGGGCTGAACAAATTAAAGGGAGCGTCGCTCAAGCATGTGTTTACAGTGAGGGAGGGGGGGGGGGGGAGAGAGAGAGAGAGTGCTGGAGAGGGTTGGGGGGAATGGAAGAACGTGTGTATGAAGTTGTTTCAAATATCTCTGACAGACAGTGTGCTGTCAGCACTCCATTACTGATCAATTAGAAAGGGGCCATATTGTTGGACTATATGGGATAAGTTGTCACAAATTGGGACAACTTATCCCATAGGTACACGTAATTATGTCACCTTAAAATAAAGTGTAACCTAAGGTTTTGCAGAAAAGACTATTGTAACAAGTATACTATTGTGACTCACAATACTTGTTACAATAGTCTTTTCTGCAAAACCTTAGGTTACACTTTATTTTAAGGTGACGTAATTACGTTGTACTTCCTCAAATAAGTATTGAGTAATATTAATTAACTACATGTACTTACTAGAGTTAGGTTTAGGGTTAGTTACTTGTAAGTAATAATGCATATTGCAAGTACATAACATGTAACTAATTCTCCTTAAAATAAAGTCTTACCAAAATTAATAACAGGTAAAAGAGTTCATAAATGCAAAACATTCAGAAAGGAAGAACATTGGTTTGGACAACATATGTAATTATTAAATTCTAGAGTTTTATAGCATTTAAATGTCTAAAATCCTCAAAAATATGATATAATAATTGACAATAATTTTTTTATCATAAAATGACATATTACATAACATATTATATATTATTATTATATAATAGCCTATATTAAAGATGGATTTAAATAAGGTGTTTAAGGTGTATCTCATTCCCCTATGTACATATCGTATACACACACACATTACACATACAACAGTTTTTCTCTTCATATAATGATTTTTTATATTTATTTTTTTTACATTTCAGACTGCATGATTACACTACACTGCAATGCTGGATTACAGCATTCAAGTTGATAGGCAACAATATCTTCTTCTTTTTTTTACATTTTAAGTTCTTGGAACTCTTCTCTCTCTTTTTTAAACCCTGTATTTTTGATAGCTAGTTTACATGATTTCAGACATGATCATTTATAATAAATAAATTAGTTAGTGGGAAAACATCTACTATAATAAATATCTGAAATTTGTTTGTTGCTTGCTAAACATTTTATTTTGCCATACACATGCAGCTCCATATGGAAAAAAATGCCTTTCCACCAGAGAGTGTTTAGCTGCAACATCTACAAGCAGGGGCGAATCGGACCATGCTGAAACCTTGACCCATTGGCCCAATAGTGTGAGTTTGGGGTGGGACTATATTTTTATTCAGCCAATATTAGGTATAGCGCGCTTGAGAAACCATATGGAAACAGTCTTTTTTTCAATTCTGTGAGGTGCCAGTTGCATACTTCATCTTTAGTATACATTAATATATAAAGAAGAATATCATTAAAAATATTTAATTATATAAAATAGAGAGACTTGCATCCTACATTTATTTTAAATTGTTCTTGACACAACAGAAAATAAAGTACACAAATTTTGTAACATAATAGACCACTGAATGTAATTTATTCCAGAAGTGCTGCCGTTTCAGGTCAGAGCTATTCTTCAGCCTGCCTTGGCGGTCTCTGTTCCCCTCTACACTAGTGTGGACCACTCTGAAAGCCTGTCTGCGCTGACCCTGACCTGCAGTCATTGTTCATAGAGCTTGGTATTCCCCTCGCAGCACGCTCCAGCCTCTAAAGGATGGCCTTTTAGGACCAGTGTTCAATTCAGTCCCCCCTACATTCACTTTACCAAACTTTGCAGGCTTTTTCTTTAACTTGCACTTTTACTTTTACACAAACTCACATTTAAGTCTATTTTCGCACTACCTTGCACTGTACCTGAATTTCTCTTTGTTTGTTCCCAACTTGCCCTACCTTTTGCACTAATTCGACACAGATGGGACACGCTCTTAACCAAGAAAAGCAAAATCTATCAATTATAGCCATGTTTTCTGGGTCAGTGAAGTGTAAGGGGTCACAATGGAAGGCTTCTGGTAATCTTGAACAATGCGTAGATATTAATAAGTGACAGATATAGATTGTCAGTCACAGTTTGACCTAAAGACACACACATATCTGCCTTAACAACATTGCAAATATTCCTCCCAGAAGGAAATTGTTTTCAATTTGAAATGATTTGGAATTTGGAAAATCAATTAATTTCTGGCTGCATTTACAATATACTGTAGCAGGAAACTGTTAAGAGTGAGGGTTTCGCCTATGTAGGTTTGTTGGGATACAGGGAAGAGTAGTGAGCATTGCAGGGACGAGGTGGAGACACATTTACAGAGGAAGTACCCTGTCTGGCAATAGCTGTGGAGGGTCTGTTCTGTGTTTGTTTATTTGTCTGAGATATCTAGACCCGGACCCTGACAGTGTCAACACATTCAGCCACTGGTGCTGATTCAACTTGAAAGTGGTGAAGGCAACCAGATTATGCTAGACAACTAACATGTTTTATAACAAATTTCAAAAAGAGCTTCTGTCTGTTTAGGTGGTCACCTATATTTTGTTGATCCTGGAACAATAGTCCTGTCTGAAAAATTTGTCCTAACCCTGTCCTTACCCTTAAACCTAACCCACCCATAAGTTTTCCCTAAAATCAGTGGGGAGTGATAGGTGAATAACACTGATTTAGAAGAAGCCTGTAAGCCTAAACTTGACATAAACCGTAAACTTGCCCTCCAAATCTGATTGGTTGATTGGAATGTTGTTCCAGGATCAACAAAAATATTGATCCAGGAACAATTTGTACTTGGTTAAATCATGTTCACACTGTTCAAGTACCATTTAAATGTTAGGGGTCAGTAAAACATTTTTGTTTTTGTTTTGTTGAAATTAATTAATACTTTAAAGGGATCCTATTATGCCCTTTTACGAAGTCTTGATTTTGTTTTTGGGGTTGTACTAGAATTTGTTTTCATGCTTGATTGTTCAAAAAACACATTATTTTCACATATTTTACATTATTACACCCCTCTCTTCCCAGTCTATATATATATATATATATATATATATATATATATACAGTATGTATATATATATATATATATATATATATATTTATTTATTTATTTATTTCCTATATATTTCTTGTGATTGGTTAGCTGACCCAGTGTTGTGATTGGCACCTCTTAGTGGGTATTCGGGAAATGTCACTCCCCTAACTAGTAGGCGAGCTGAGGCAAGCTTTGTCCTTTATTTACATCGTAGCAACAACATAAAACTTATAATTGGAATTGTTAATTGAAAACACAACTACAAATAATGAGACATACTCACAATTTGTGATCAATGCGCAGCACACAGATAAACGCTGGGGTTATAATGTTCAGGAATAGTATTTAAAATACATTTGAACCTCTCCAAGTTCATCATGTCTCTTTGATAACTCTAATGCAGCTCAACCAGGCCTCACTTTTTTGTTGTTGTTGCGTATTCCATCGGTGGAGATTATTTAAATGAGTAATATTGTGTCACAAAGCTCGGGAAAAGCACGTTGTAGTCCAAATGAGTCGAACAGCAACATTACACACTAACTAAATTTGAAAAAGTGAAAAATCATAATAGGACCCCTTTAATTCAGCAAGTATGCATTAAATATATAAAAAGTGAAAGTAATGTTTTACATGGTTACATTTTCTATTTCAAATTAACGATGTTCTTTTGAACTTTATATTCGCCAAAGAATTCTGAAATTTTTTTATCATGGTTTCCTCAAAAATATTACGCAGCACAACCATTTTAAACACCAAATCAGCATATTAGAATGATTTCTAAAAGATCATGTGACTGAGTGGACTTAACATTAAAGGAATCTTACTGACCACAGACTTCTAAACAGTAGTGTATATTTCGTTTTTATTTTATTTTTATTTTTACTGACATAGTCGTGTCTAAGCAGTGCACTGCAAGCAAATTGTATAAAAATGTAATATAATATATTAACTTGTGTTGATTATCTCAGTATTGTTAGTTTAGTGAAACCACGTAATTGTACAGAATTCCACAAACTGCACATGTTCTTTGTGGCTCCGAGTGCATGTTTTATAAAGGGGTCTAAAGCTTTGAAGCTATGTTGAAGATCTGAGAGCTGTTGATTTGAGACTGAACAATATGGTGTACACAGTTGTAAAAAATTGTCAAAACGGTATCGATTTTTTTTATGGCACAGGAAGGGCGTAACACGATATGTAATATTTACAAAGTTCATTGGAAATAAACAGGAACTACAGCTGTTGGTTTAATCTCTTCATTCCTGCCATTGTGTATAGAGCCAGAAAATTGCATCATTTCACAGCCAACATTCTCAGCTATGAAACGGACTTACTGGAGAATTTCGAAGGAATGTGAAGTCAAACAAACATATATTTAAAGTAGCTATAGGCAAATCTATGTAAGCGGGTAAAGGTATTCGGCGTTCCCACCACGAGCTTGTATAAGCCCCTTAATGAATTGCACCGTGCAGTGGGGCCGAGCGACTGCCTTCTTGACTGATGGAATCACTCATACCAAGAGATTAGTCAAATGCACACAGGGGCCTTGACCCCGAGGAGTGTTGTACGCTCTGCCCTGCACCATACCTGAAGTGAACATGCAACAGCAGGCACAGGGTCCTGTCTGAGCCTTTTTTACGGATCAGAGCAGGATGGCTGCACCATTCCGGCATCAGCCCCGGTCAGGAATGCTGAGCTAATCTTCAGGTGCTGGAGCAAATTCCAGCCTTCACTTTCTTTCTTCTTTACAGGACCTTGTCATACAAGTTAACAAGCTAAAAGTGTTTGTAAGTGCTGGGGGTTTGATGAACACTGTGTACCAAGATGACTGGAGATTTAATGTGCAGCTGTGTTTGGACGAGTATCATCGCTCATACACAGAATATGTGTGATCACAAATTTGAAAGTGAAAAACGGGCGCACATTCAAAAGTGAATTCACTACGTTGGCTACAATAACTCCCCGCCCCACCCAGTGTTATCTATAATATTGGTGTTGTCACAAGTTTATTAAAGTCCTTAAAGTGGACTTGCTTCTATCAGTTATGTCTCCTTATTTAACATGTCTGGGGGTAATAGGGTATGTAACATAGGCATATAAGTGATAAAGTTAGATACATTTTGAAGATAATAAAATAAAAGAATCGGGTTCAGTTACTGATGACTTGTGTGGTGAAATGAATCAGGCAGAGACAGATTTTTTTTTTTTTAAGATAATGCACTTAATTGTTTTTACAGTGCAATTATGAAACTACATAAATATTACAGAATATAAATACAAATAATAAAACAAAACAAAACACGGGACAATGAGCGGTGCTAAAGCGAAGAAGTCAACAAAACTTTCATTTAATGTATAAGAAAAAAGTTAAACTAAACCATTCTAAGTAACAAACATAAATAAATGGGGTAGTATCCGCTCCTTACCTGGTGTATATAAACAAACACGATCTCTAATGTGTTGCATTCTGTAGGTCACATGACATACTAACTATCCCTCCTCTCTAGGTCCGGGAAGATATTTCAAATGAACAGTAGTGTCATGTCACAAATTAATCAAACAATACAAACTTTAACATAAAGTAAGTTTCACTAATAAAAAAAGAAAGAAAAAAAACAATAACCGAGGAGGCTAGCTACAAACAGCAATTCCTAAGACAAACGAAAGAAAATGCGCGGCTCTAGCCTCTTGCCACTTCCGGGTCTTTATACGGAGAAGGCAGTTTCGGATTGGTTTCTTGAGGGGTCAACTAATGATGATTCACGAGATAACCAACCAATCGCGAAACCATTTAAAACTAAACATATTTACAACAGAAATAGTGCTATTTATATGGCAGGATACAGTTAGGGTCACGAGAGTAACAAATTCAGTAATTCAGAACAACCATTTGTGTAAGTCAAGTCACCTTTATTTATATAGCGCTGTATACAATACAGATTATTTCAAAGCAGCTTTACGGTGATAACAGGACAATGATTCAATGATGCAAACAGAGTTAATTTCGGCTGTACAGCAGCTCTAAAATAAAATAGTGTCATTATTCAGCTGAAGTCAGTTCAGCGTTTCATTGTAAATATCAGATAAGTATGATTAGAACCATGCCAATTCAATTCCACTAATGCCAACGTAATCATCGAGTCTATTCAATCATGAACTGGAAATCCTTGCAGATATAACTTCTTTCTAAAAAAGGAACATAGGTGTGAGGATACTGTAGTAATCTTTTTCTTAGAGTACTTTTGTAATTTTTCTACAAAAAAAAAACAATATAATTTTAAAACAATCATTTTAGAAGCAATTGCTTCTCATCTCTTTTTTCTGGAGTCCTGCCTTTGAGACTTGTTAGCTTGTTAAAATTTTCTAAAAGTTGTCTACATTCAGTTCAGAAAATTTTTCATTTGATAATTTGTTTACTTGTGTCTTGGTGTTCCTTCCTTTAAATTGTCGTAAGTCATAAGTTTGATTTTTTCCCCATTGTAAACTTGACATTCCTTCTTGGAGTGCCTGTATTAGTTTTTTCATCTTCCTTTTTGTTTACCCAATGTAAAAATAAAAATAAACATTTATTATGTGCGAATGCCACAATGTTCCATATTCAGAGCTGCCATGATATAATCTTACAAATAAACAGTAATGAAGGCACATATCCAACATGGAAGCCTGTCGCTACGGTCAGTTTGTAGTCAGATGTCTTCACAGGCGCTCTCTGTGGTCTGCTGGCGCAGGGATGAGCAAATCCTGTTGGTGAGTCATGGGACTTTGCAGAAAGCTCCATTCCTTCCCTTATCTCCGTTGTTGTTGCCAGAGTTTTCATGTTTACAACTGGACAGCTGAACATCTGCTGTGACGAATCCTCCTCCCTTCACTGTGAAACTGACTCACTCAGTCAGAGGCTTGATATCAAGTCTGAGTGACTGGCTTCAGAAAGCAAAACAGAGATGTATATATGTCTTGTATTACTGGATACAAACACACTTTTAGACGCTTTATTTTAAAGGGAACATTAACCAACTAGATTTGTTAAAGTATTGATTCTGGAAGTTTAGATTTGCTTTGTAAATTGCTCTGGATTAGGGTGACATTTTTAAAGTCACAAACCGGGGCACAGATGGTGTCCATTCACACTTTTCTAAAATAATAATGATGATAAATTCAAATCGGAATTACGACTTACCACACCTTCCTGTTAATGCACTTTTATGTCATTAGTAATATCAGCCAATAACATTATTCATGTCATATAATAATACATATAGTTGTGCAAAATTGAAGAATAGGCTCCATTTAAATCCATGAGTTGGAATCTTTCTGTCTGTCTAATTTATCTATCTATCTATCTATCTATCTATCTATCTATCTATCTATCTATCTATCTATCTATCATCATGTCTTATCTATCTATAACTTAAATTATTTATTTTTATAATTTTAAACAAGACTTTAAAATTTAAACCAAAATCTGCCTGTATGTGAATTTCATCAGAATTAAATGTTCTTATTAAATTTTCTTCCATTAAAACTCTAATTGCAATTCTATGTTAATTTTGCTATAATTCAAATTTAATTTAGGAATTGAACTGTAATTTAAAAGGCATTCAAATTTCGGGATATCTGGTCAGGGGTCTGGTCACCATCGGCACAGATCCTCACCAAAGACCACAATAACCATAAGACTAATTTTGTCTCCATACTGGTGTGGTGAATCCAAACTTTAAGCAAACAGAACTGGATGAATGCTACAGATAAACAATCTGAGTTGTGTGATGCAGCCTGAATCAGCACACCGTCTTTGTTCATTGTCCAGAGGAGAACTGGCTCCCCAACTGATCCTAGTTTCTCCCAATTTTTTTCTCCATTCTGTCACTTGATGGAGTCCGGGCACCTCTGGCTTGCTAAGTTGGGGACACTTATTATTCAACAATACTATTGTTTTGACTACAGTGACACTATTGGATGAGAACTGAACTGAGCTGGACGATGACAACACTGTTTTCTGCAGAACTGTTTTGTTGATGAAATGAACTTATCTGATAATTGATGATCTTTACAACGGAACTGAATCAACACTGAACTGACTTCAGTTGAGCAATAACAACACATTCATTCTTTTAGAGCTGCTGTATAGCCAAAGTGAAATCTGTGTGCATCATTGAATCATTGTCCTGTTATCACTGTAAAGCTGCGTTGAAACAATCTGTATTGGATAATAATGTCTCATAATCACCTTAAGGGCCCTATTTTAACGATCTGAAACGCAAGTATCAAACACGAAACGCAAGTAACTTTTTGGGCGGATCTCCGGCGCTGTTGCAATTATACCGGCGGGATAAATGACTCGTGCATCCGACGCAAATCTAAAATGGATTGGTCTGAAGTAGCTTCATTATTCATAGGTGTGGTTTGGGCGTAACGTGAAATAACGTTTCACGTTTAACGTTTAATGTTTCCACGTCTGTGGAGGGAAAAGTGTGCTGTGCGTCAGGTGCAAAATAGGATTGATAAATGCGTCGGTGTACAAAGTCAATTGTGCTGGGCGAAAGATAGGGCCCTAAATGTTTTTCATCACTTATTAACATGCAAAAGCAAGTGTACTGAATTATAACGGTTGCTATTTTTCAAATGAGACATGCCTATAACATTTATGAGGTTTCCCTACCTGCAATCCACAAATCCCAAAGGTTTACTCCACCTTTAACATAACATTGCATCAGATACATACCACGTCTGGATCTTCTCACACTCACACACATTACAGCACCATGAACTTAGCATTGGAGGCAATTTCATCTTTTTTTGTGAGTGTCTATGTGTCAGTACCGATAGTACGGCAAAGGCCTGCTGTTCTTGAAGCACACACTGCATATCTTTCTCATTGGCTCTCAGCATGCAAACAGCTGTCCAACTTCCCAATCTAATCTTGACCCTGGCCTGGTACTCGGTCGCCTGTCTGCTGGCCCTCACATCAGCTGATAATTGTGGTCAACATGAGGAAGTGGCTGAGATAACTGAGGGATTATTCAATGCTTAAGGGCATTAGGTAAGATGTGTGGAATCCACAGTCATTACCTCAGTCAGTCGTGCTTGAGCAATCCACACCCAATGCCACCTTTTTTGGGCAAATGGCTCATGTCATCATTGTGGAACTGGGAAAAACAGCATTAAAGACTGACATGTGCTTTGTATGGTGGGATTGAGCTTTGGCAGTTGTTGAGCTTTGGTTGCTGTAGAGTGGGTAAAACAATCTGAATCACCACATTATTATGCCTCACCTTATTATTGAATAAACGGGGACGAGGCGGACAATGAATATGAATGTATCATTCAAAGGCAAACATTTCCTAAATAGAAACTGTTATCTTGTGTTGTGCTTGTATGCCCTCTTCACAGCATTCCTGTTTCTGTTTCCCCCCATTAAATAGTTACCTGTGGCGAGGTTCTGGCACAGGCCTTTGGAATGTTCTGTATGCACCTGAAAATGTCATCAATCAAAGTATTTACATTAAATCCCACAATGGGATCCATATTAAAACAGAGGCTTTTGTTGCGTTCGCTTCCTTGGTGGTAGATTACGGGCACGCTTCCAATCTCACATAGAGCAGCCTTTGAGAGTGGAAAAAATTAAGATGGTATCTCGAGCCAAGGCATCATCATCAGAGGCATTGGAGAACCACACGCTGTGTGTGGTTCTCATTCCCTCTTTGACTCAGCGCTCTGTGAAATTCATTTGAATCGGGTGATAACCGTAGCCTTTGACTTGTGTTGTACCCCCGAGGGGAAAGCCCAAAGTCTGACAGATATAGTCTCGCAGAAGTCCAGCTCTCTGTTCTTTGATGCCGTACTGTCCTTGGGTCCCTCACTGCTTTCCAATTAACATCCATTTTGCCTTTATCGCTGTGTGTTGAATCAGATAACGGTGGAAAATAAACATCCTCCTAACATTGTTCATATCTCAAACTGGCAGTAACTGTTCCTACATGTTAAAAGACATGATATTGCTTTGCTGCTGTCTCTTTAAGAGGACTGCGTTTATTGATTATTTTGGTAATTGATGAATCTGTTGATTATGTCTTTGATTACTTGAATAAAAAGCAACATTTTGCTGATTTATTAAATAAAAATTATTATTTCACATGTTGTCCTTTTTATAATTACATTTTATTATCTTGTTACAGGTACTGGTCCCGGTCCCATAAAAAGGCAATAGATGTATTTTAAGCAATTTTTAGAGTAGAAATTTTGTATGTGATTACTGTGTTCACACTGAAAATTTCAACAAGACAAAGTGCACTTTAAATGCCCTGATAATACATTTATTTAACTCAAATGTTGTACACCCCATGCACCCTTATTTTTTCTTTTTGGCGCACAGACCTGACAAATACATGAAATTCTTTCAGACCTATAAAATCCAGCATGTAGGACAATCTTGGATGCACTGTAACCTGTCCTGTGTGAGAGCTTTAAGATTCAGGGAATCATTCAGTTTAGGTCAGTCAACGTTTCATTTATAATTCACAGCTCAGGCCTTTATTAATGAGGCTTTGTCCATGAGAAAGAAGCAGCGTGCACAACTGTGGCTCACTTGTCAATTTTGAAGTTAGGCCTATACATTGTCTCCAGACATATTTTGATGATATGATGCCTAATATTCCCTTCCATGTGGAGCATTCCCTCAATATATATTGACTTTGTCCACATTCATTAGCGTAGAAGAGCATGTCAAGCCTCTGTGTGTCTTTTCATCTGATCAGGTTGCCTTCTCTTTGTGCCTTTGTTTCTAGCTTCCTTTTAACCAATAGGCGTGTCACCCAAGAGCGACATTCCGCTACTCTTTCCACTGCCCTTCTCTCTTACACGTCTCTTCCGACATCAGTTTCTCCTCACAAAGGTCTTCTTTCTTCCATTCGTGATGGAGACGGCAGCATCTTGAGACGCCCACAGTCAGCATCTCTGTTTTGGTCAAATCATAAAAAAATCCCCAAAGGCTGAACAATGGAAAACAATAAGGCACCTGCAAAATAATGAGCCCTCAGTCAGCCGTGATGAGCCACGCAGGCATGATGGCTCGCTTTAAAGTGGCCTGCGATGAATGTACAACCACACCTGAAATCCCCTCCAATGGAATTCCCCCTCTCACAAACGCACAGTGTGCTCGGCGATGCAAATATGCCCTTATTTCCCCCCATATTTTCCTTGTGTTGTGAGATCAGAGAGTCGCAGGCCTTTGTCTGTGAACTTGAAGGCAGAGCTGTGCTGCAGTTTCACTTGTACGCGTCATTGTCACTATCACCGTCAGCGGTTTCAGCCCTTGCATGCACCACGTCACATGAATGCGAGCAGAAACTCTGCCTGGCTGAACAAAAGGCCAGCTGTTTGCTCTTGGCTCCCCTTTTAACTGTGGCGTACGCGCGGGGAATTACTCACAAGTACAAGTCTTCTTTCTGCCTTTCTTCCGTTCTCCAAAGGTTAAAATAATCCCATCCTTCAGAACACTGCCACAAAAGCAGCTTCATTTAGCTCAGCCAATGGCCAGACCAAAGCCAACATCAACATCGTGTTTGGCTATGATGGATATTAAATGAGTTTTGGATGCCAGACAGAAGGTTAGGGGTGGTTGACTGTGGGCTTTCAGTGTTTAGTTGCCCTTTTTATGCCATACACTGTACTATCAGCTCTTTCACAGTGGCGACTCTCTCCTAGGTTCCCTATAGAGGTGACCCTCGTTGATCCCTGATCCCCCAGTCGGTACTAGGTAGAACCATGGCACAAATGGAAGCTTTGTTGGCTTGAATGTACGCTAGTGCTCAGGGAGTCAAGGGGTCAATGTGGAGGGGAGGAGGGAGGTGGAGAGTGACAAACCTTAGGTTGTTTCCTTGCAAAGTAAAAGGTGTTTCCTTCGAACATGGCAGTTGGGAATGATCTTTGATCATTCATTTTAGATTTAGATTTGAGCTTTAAAGTCTTTAAACTTTTTGGTTTAGTTTGTTCGTTTAAATGTTTGAAGTAGCATAAGTGTGCAGACATTGGAGAATTGCTGGATTAATGAACCTTCTGCTCATTGGGCCACTCAAGTATGCTTGCAAGTTCTCAAGCTTTTTTACTCTGGCCTGTAATCCCTCTGAGTGTTCACAGGCCTTGTGCAGGTCAATTCTAGGGTCAAAAATTCTGTGACAATAAATTGCATGCATGTTAAAATTTGGAGCAGGATAAATGTGTAGTTATTCATTAATGCAATAAAACCAAATGCAAATAAAATGCATTATAACAAATCGAACATTGCCTGTTGGAAAACACGTCATGGCACTGTAAAAATAAAAAGGGGAAAAGCACAGGGAAATTCTTGATAGATTTATACAGCTGAGTCACAGTTACTAATGTTCACTATATCAAAAGTTTACAGTCGGTAAGATTTTCAAATGTTTTTAGAAGTCTCTTATTTATAAGGCTGCATTTATTTAATAAAAAATATGGTAAAAGCAGCACTATTGTGAAAATATTATGAAATATATTTAAAAATGTAATTTCTGATGGTAAAGCTGAATTTTCAGCAGTCAGTCTTCAGTGTCAGAAATCATTCCAATATACTAATTTGAAGCTCAAGTAATATTGCTTATTATTATCAACGTTAAATGTTATCAAACAGGTGTGCTGCTTAATTGTGGAAACCATTTTTTTAATATAATTCTTTAATGTGAAAAAAAACAGCAGTTATTTGAAATAGATTTTTTTAACAATGTGAAAGTCTTTACTGTAATTTTGTACGTGTATGTACATACATTTCATGTTTTTTACAATTTTGTTTTGTTTTTAAAAAATCATGAAATTGATTGACACAGAAACACCGTTTTAGGAACTGCACTTCAAACTTCGAGTGCATGTGAACCAAGTAGATCCATAAGTTTGCTTATGAATGCATTTTTACCCATAATAATGGTAATTTTGATGACAAATTATGGCAAGTATGCATCTATATGTTGTTTTACATTCAATTTGGTCCCCATAAATCTCTTAACACCTGTTAACCTCAGATGTTGTGTACAGATTGTATTGTATGTGTTTTGTCATGTGAGATGGTTTGAGGTGTTTTCTTAACGTGTGTGTGGCTTCACGAGTTTGCCTGCAGCGTAGCTATGGTGTCATTAACATTCCAGCAGTCATAGCGGCACCGTTAACACTCCGCTACATGACGGGACAGCTCTGCCTGTACCTCTCTACCTGCTGCTCCTTCTCTCCGAACGCCTCTCTTACTTTTCTCACGCCGAACACCCACCTACACAAACAAATACATACATACCAACCTCCAAAACTATTTTTGTTACATGTGGGTGTCAGTTCTGACTCATATCTATCTTGTGCTGTCATTTGGAGATGACTTCTACAAACAAGTAATTTTTCACACCACTTTATCTGCCTTTCTTGACAGATGTTAGACAGGTACACTTCAGGTAATTATCTGACTTGGGTTATGTGGTATGTTTTGAAAAGTGCTTGTTGTTTTGTAGTGTTGTACCAGGATTTGGCTGAAACGCCCTGACCGTTGGTAGGTGTGCTGGTCTGGTCTCTGTTTGCCTAAGGTTTTTTTTAGTGCCGCATATTTTGCATTTATACCTGTAGGGCTCAGAAAAGGCAGTACTTGTTGATAGTGCTTTCAGGGGATCCACTCTGATGTAATCAGTCTCTGTGCCTACACGTTGTTCAGTGAGAGCCCTCTTGACTCTGAGCCAAGAATGTACTAAGAATGACAAATATTGAAACCATGGAGCATTACATTTATTAACTGGTGTATATATAAGCATACTGATTTAGCATATGCTGATTTATAAGCATATACTGAAGCATATACTCCATTTGTTTATCTATATCTCAGTGTGTGGTTTAAGTTAAGGCAATGTGTTCCTCAAATTATGTTAACCAAGCGCACTTGCAGAACTTCAGCGGTTGCATGACTCAGAATTATATATGCAGACTAACTTGGGTAGGGGGTATATTCTTTTAAATGCATGCAGCAGTCAGACTGTCAATGAACAATCTGTATTGTAGTTTTGATACGCTGTTAAAAGCAATTTGTTCACAAGGATGCAAAGTAAGAATTTATTTTAAAGTTACAAAATATTTAAGAAAGAATATTTTTATTTTACATAATCTGTACAGAGATGACATCCGTTTAACTATGACTTTGTAACAACAGCTAAGAAATAACTCTTATTAAATAGAAGACTGGAAAATTAAAGACAAGGAAGAGATTGTTTCATCGGTTTGCTGTACATAGTATAAAAAATTAGACAGAGCTACAAATGGAATCCATAATGTTGTACCCTGATTATTAGGCCTCTTGAGAAGGATAATAATTATTATCAATAATTATTTTACAAATATTGGAATGGCCTTGCCACCTTATTATAATAGCTAAAATATTGGCCTCTTTGGTACAATTAATTAGGTACAATACATTTTTCACAAAATTCAGTTTTACTATAAAAATAACATTTTCAATGGCAGTTTTTTTTTTTTTTACTAATCCCGCAACTTTTCAGTGCAAACATCGTAACAATCATCCGCTTTGGAAAGCAAGCGAAAGATCACATTTCAAGTATTGATAAAGATTTAAAGACAAGCAGAAAGAAGAATTCAGTTTGACATAGTTCAGGATTACTATACATTGCATAGTTCGTGCGGCACTTTATATTAAAAGGACTATGGGCAAGGGTAGGTCCACCTCTTTGTACCCCTTTGAAGGCTTTGCATTATGCAAGTGCTTTAAATTGTGCATTTCGAGAGTTTTCGCAAGTGCTGTACTCCCTGTAAACCAGCTGGACAGAATGGAAGTGGCTCCGCGGAATGCACACCGCTGCAAGCGTTTGTCAGTCTCAGAACTGTGCAGATGAAGGAAGCGGTGAAGTTTGTGCTGTACCGGTTAGACCTCATGCTCTAGTTATGCAGTCGAGACGTGCACACATTAGTAGAATAGCAGAAGTAGTTTCAAGATGACCTTGTCCAGAGGTGTTATGCAGTTTGAGTAGAAGCCTCACAATGGTTTAACAATGCCGCAGATAACTAGAGTCATTGCTAAGGGAATGCCTCTGGAAAGACTGGGATGATGACATGCACTGATTTTGAAATCTCCCCCTCAGCTGGAATGATTCGTCATATTGTCATAAACAAGCTGTTGAAGTGCTGGTGTTCTGAAGTAGAAGGGACATTGAGATATGCCAGTGCTTGTAAAACAGTTTCTAAGTACTTGTATCAAAGTGTGACACCAGTTTGTCTCCTTTTTGCAGTTGGAGAGGAAAGTATTGAGCCATTTTTTTTAAGTCTAGAAATGGCAAACTAGAAAAAAAAACAGGTTGTTGTTCCATTTCCCTTATCATCCCAAAGCCTTTTTGTTCATTAGAAGGACCCCCCTGTCATACATCTGATGATCTACTGCTTGATGCACACACACACATGTGCGTGATTGTACTTTGTGAGTGCACAAATATTAACACAATCTATATGCATGTGGTTCAGAAAGACCATAAATATGACTGTCACTGCTTTCGTAACATGTCCTAACATGGATTATGTTCAGGCACAGCCACACTCCTCCACGATCATGTTAGGCACGTCGCGCTTGACGATGTTGTACTCATCATCGAAGTAGAGCATGGACATGGTGCTGAGTTTGGTAGGTATGCAGCAGGAGTTGACTGATCCAGGACTCATGCCTCTCATGCGGTACTGGTTAACCACTGCCGTGTGAAACGACGAGGCAGAGCCCGGAACACCTGCCATGTAAGCTGGGCAGCTGCCTTCACAGTAGTTCCCATAGTACCCTGCTGGCGCGATGATCCAGTCGTTCCAGCCAATGAGCCGGAAGTCAATGTAAAATTGCTGTCGGCAACACAAACCGCCATTGTTGCCGTCACACTCCAGGCCACGCTTTCGGATGCGGTGCTTCCCTTCTGCCTGCTGGGCGCGAACCACCAGAAAGGGTCTGTGTGAGGGGTCGCTCGGGTCCACCAGGATGGGCAAAACATTGGCAGCTGCGCATCCCTCACAGTGGATGTCGAGGTCCTGACGTCGACCCCCTTTCGCCAGCATTTCCCTTACAGCCTCGGACACAGGGAAGGTGTGCCAACCACTGCGTTTCAACTCCACACGTTTTTCCATCACGGGCCAGTGCATGTTCTGCCCACCGGGCTCATAGTAGTGCACTCTCACTGTCACTTTCCGTCGCAGTCCCTTTTCCTGAGCACCTGGCAACAGCTTGAAGTACAGCCACAGGTGTGCCTGCAACACGTAGAGGTTCTGATTCCCCTCATTGGAAATCAGGAAGTACAGGCTGGACTTAGATGGAGTCACATCATCTGTAAGAGACCAAAGAAGTTTGTTAATGGTGGTTCTTTCTTACAAAACAATCTTGTTTATGCCTTTTGTCAGATTTGAAATAGCACAAACTGGTTGTGATTCTGCTGACGACTACCTCTCCTTAGCCACATTCACTGACATAAACTACCCAACTTGTCAAGATTTACTAGATGCCACAGGTCTGGGCCCAAGTCCAGTTGGCCTCATGGTTTGGGCTGAAGATGCTGGACCGGGTGAAAGGATGGGGGTTGTCGGACGTGGGCCTTGCCCCAGGGGGTTCATTGAGTTCACAGGGAGAACTGTGAAAACCCAGAGCTTCTGGAGCCTCAGAGACTGACAACACAATGCTCTGTGAAAGGTATTAGGAGAGTGCTGTGGCACAGCCTAGCATTGAGCGTGTGCCCTTCAAATGAAAACATTATGAGGCATTTACATGACACTGGCCACTAGTGAATTGCGTAGTCCAAGATGCAAGAGTTAATTTGTGTGTGTGTGTGTATATATTATTTGATTGCAATGATTTATTTGACCACCCGATATAATTAGGGAAATCTATATTGAAAGCCGCACATGAATCATGTTCTCTGTAGTCCTGATTTGAATCAGAGCCAGAGCTGTTTGGCACGTTTTGAAATAGTAAAACAACCATGTTAGCAAACAGATTAGTTTGGTTTAATGTCAACAACTTGCCACAATAGGTGGCTTCTTCATTTCATAGCTTGATCTCACATACAGTAGCAGTGCCTTTACATGCACTTGGCTCGCCCTGCTTTTCAGAACATTTAAAAAATTGTCTTAAATGTTTTCAAAACTACAAACTAATCATTATATGACAATACTGTAAGGCTTAATTTTCCAGTAAAAGTGTTATAATAGTTATTCTAGCTGTCAACATTTCTGATAAACCCTAACCAAGTTTGTAAAGAAAAACTTTTATATCCCACAGTGCAGGCACATAGTCAAAGTTTATCAGTGACAGAGAATCAAGCCCTGGAGAGGTGTCAGGTGTGAACAAGTATGTTCTATGATGATAGGGAACACATTCACTGAACTGATTACTCCACTATTTCACTGTGTTACCTGCCTTTATAAGCCCCCTGGATACACATATACTTGTATGGCCATGTGCTTGAGTGTCAACCTGCCTCAACAGCTCCTGCTAAAACTGAATTTAACAGGGCAAGGCCTTGTCCACTTTGCACTCTCCATGGCAATGCGAAAAGGGAGACAAGATGCAGTATGTGTTGTGGCATACTTTCTCTCCATCAATATCAACACTTACCTACATCACATTGTCATCTTTGCCTTTGCATCAAATAGCTTTTAATTAAATCAAAACTGTCAAAACATTATTTTAAGGAAATTAATGGTTCAGCTGTTAATTTCAAAATATTTCAAATATTTTTTAAGTTTCAGTATGCTTGCTGCTTCTGCATCCTGTGGTTCACTGTCTGCGTTTAACTTCTATCTTCTCTGATCTAGTTGATTGTCAGACCAGGCAAAAAGGTAAGTTATCTAATCAGTCAGCATGACAAATATTCACTTCATCAATGCATTTCACATTTCAAACAGTTATTTCTGTTATTGTAAAACACTATACAATTTTTTTTTTTAGCTGCCACTTCCCAGGTAATTATATTTTTCATTGGTAGATAAAAATAATTTTACTCTAGATTTGGAGTCATTTCTTAACAATGTGTTTATTAATCAATTAAGCTCAAAAACCAATAGCCTACAAGACACCAAGCATGCATAATACTGTCAAAATAAGCACGGGCGACTGTACTTTTGAGAAAAAGGACGTTAGGTTTGTTTCTGTGTTTCACTGAAGATTAATCTCGTGCTTTAAATGCTTAATGTGAACTACTTGTTGAAGATCAATAAGATCAAGACCATGGCATGCTGCCTGATTAGATTTTGATTGTCTGCCAATCAGTTAGCACTACAGGCTCTAATTTCCCTGCTTGGATCAAATGTCAAAAAAACAAAGATTTTCTAAAGAGATCAGTTTGGCTCTTTGACCTTATGGACACTGTGCCACACTGAATAATGTCTAATAATGAAGTCTTAATACCCCGTGTTGAACTGGTCCCGAAGAGTTCAGCGAGTCCGAATGGTTACGCTGACAAATGAGAAGCGAGCATCTACCGCTCCGCTTCTGTGGCTACGGGACACCAAATACTTCTGAAATGGCCCATAGGACAGTGTCAATAGAGACCTGAAATTGGCAGCCGTCCTCTCCTGTACCTTGGCAGTCCTCTTCTTATTGCTCTCCTAAAACATGGAGTGAGATAGGAGCCACCTTCTGGCTTGCCACCATAGCGCATAACAGCAGGGAAGAGCATGCAACACGTGAGGCAGCACAATTGCCTGCAGCTGCAGTGATTTGCACATTGCATACCTCACAAATTCCTCTTTTTGTACCTCTGAGCAGAATAGATCTAGGGTTGTCCTAATGCTATGCCATGGCTGGCAGCCTTCACTTGAGGGGTTAGTGCCAGCTGGCCTTGAGGCAGATGGGGGTTCGGAGAGCCAGTTTCATGATGCATTGCTGCTCAGTGGTTCAAAGGTGTCGTGAATAATAGGGGACACTGAAAAGAGGCCTGATAGAGCTTTGATATTTGAAATGCATTTTCAGAGTAGGATATAAGAAGGCCATCCCCCCACCCCAGCCTCTGTCACCCACAACGACTCAAATGTCTCATGCATTATTCTGAGGGATTTCTTTTGTTGTTTTTGTTCCCAATGTTGACATATTGGGTTTAGCAAGAACGCACAGTACTCGCTCAATAATTGCCTTCTTTTGTTGCGCTGTCATGAGTGTGTTCAGATCATTCTTATTGGAGCAAGAAGTCCGGATAATGTCCAAGCTAATTGTGCTGCAGTGTGTGAGACTAGAAGATAAAGAACCGAGTTGTGTAAGCTCGAATGTGCATCAAACCCAGATATTGGAAAATGTATTAAAAATATTATCCTTCATAATAATGACGACAGATTACGATTATCTCTATATTAAAATCTGCTTCTATTGTATAATTGTGTTTATGCAAATTTACAGAACTTAATGTGCAAAATGTTATCCATGTTTTTATCACTCTACAAGCTCCATACATTTTCCTGTAAATTGAGCTGAACCGCAGAGCTATAATAGATGAACTGGTTCAAAAAATTAAATCCAGAGCTGCTTCTCTTTGCACTGGAACTAATGGGTAACTATGCTAGTTACAGGGTTCCCATTCCTTTTGACCAATGCATTTCCATGACTTATTCAGGTGTTCAGACAGGGTTACTTGCTGCATAAGTGTTTTTAAAAGTAATTGAATATACATTCACTATATTTCCATTACTTTTCAGACCATTTCATAATTACGTCACATTCCAGGTTACCTATGACCATGGGAACTCTATTTAACTATTTAAGTAGTATACATTCCTTTGAAGTAAATACAAAGGCATTAGTTTTATTAATTTTAATTCAAAGTTCATATTCATTTCAAAGTTTTTTATTGCTATATTGTCTGTCAATAAGGCAAAAGGCGTGGACATGTTCTTGCCCTCTTATTAACAAATTATCTGTAATACTTTGATTGCCATGGTTTTGATGCTCTTTTGGCGTTCCCGAAGATGATCCAGGATTTTAATTTTCTCAACAGCCACCTAGCAAAGGTCATCATTTGACAAACTACTCATTATTTTCTGTCAGCACATCTAATTGTATGTTAAGAGAGGGTCATGTATTCTAATTGCTCCAGTTACATAATCATACAAATAGTAGATCAAGGATGCATGTCTCATTAACCCTCAAAGACCCACAGTAGCAAAATTGCAACACTTGTTTAAAGCAATTCAGTACTGTAATTTACTGCATCACTGCAAGAACTTTGTCATGAAAATCTTGTATTGGCTAAATTATAATCACAGAATGCACACAGTCACACACACACACACACACACACACACACACACACACACACACACACACACACACACACACATATATACATATATATATATATATATATATATATATAGAGAGAGAGAGAGAGAGAGAGAGAGAGAGAGAGAGAGGCATGCATGCATGTGTGTGCATTCTGTGATTATAATGATTAGCCTACATCTTTTCTTTTTTACTATAAGCATTACATCTAATCTATTAAAGATAGATAGATAGATTCCAACTACACATGAAACAGCCTATGAAACTGGAGAATGTGTTCCCTATGACTGCAGTGGTTTTGGAACAGAAACAGACCCACTGAATGTCACAATTTACTAAAGTCAGACAAGGAGGTCACCGTGGCATGTACTGACACCATGGCAACACTTTATTTTAATGTGTCCTTGTTACACGTTATTTACTATAGTAATAACTATAAATTTGGCATAATTACATGCAACTAACCCTAAACCAAACCCCAATCCTATACCCTAACCCTATAGTAAGTGCATCTAGTTAACTGCTAATACTTTTGGTACAAAGTATTGAAAACCTGTGTTGATAAATTGATTCGACCTGTAAATGAAATATTTCATCTGTAAAACATTTTTAGTGTTTGATGATTACATCCTCTAAAATAAATTCCCTCCATAAATGTAAATTACAGCAAGAAATTGAAAACCTTGTACTTAATTATGCTTAACTGTGCTTAAATTATGTTCAAAATATGCTTAAATATGATTTCATAACTAATATAATAAACAATATCAATACTTCTACAATTAAGGTAAAAGTAGCCATGCAACATGCTATTTCTTGTACACACCTGACTCGGCGAAACTGATTATTTCCGACGTTTCTTCTTGCACCTCGTTGTAGGCAGCATGTCCATCTAAGTTGGGAATTTCAACCCTCCCGTCCTCCCTAACTTTACCCGCGTGAAGTTTGCGCAGCGCCGTTACCATGGCAGCTTTGGGAATGGGATGAGTGATATTTGGTCTCTCTCTCATCTGCAGTCGGTTCAATATGTGCCTTTTAACCGCCTCCAGAAAGTCCGTGTCCATTCGCCCCGAATCATCCGAATGCCCAAGTCCACAAGAGACACACTGAGACTCCTGAGATACTGTCTCAGCTCCCAGACTACACTGAACTGAGAGCATGCAAGCCATTACACAGGTTAGAGAGAGGATGTAAATACTCATTTTCTTAAATAACGTGTCCATACAACAAACAAATCAGTTCATTAATTAAATTGATCTATAAACAAGAGAGAGTTGTACTTCCAACAACCTCCTTTGACAGATCTCCATTCATCATCATGCTTGCGGTCATTTTTTGAGAGACGTTCACAGAAAGTGTAAACACGGTAAACGCATTGATTAATAATGAGGGCTAGTCGCAAAAATATCAGTCTTATTTGACGCCAGTTAAAAAGCGCGAAAACTCCTCATCTCCGGGGTAACTGACAAATTGACTTGTGTGAAGAATCAAAACAAACCGGCTACTAGTCGTGTATTCCTTTAAAGTTCAGTGTAGTCAAAACTCTTTCTTGTTTGAGGACAAAATTGCACTGAATGTCAAGTGCTCGTGCTCCTCTTCTCTCAGTAATATTGTTGTAAATTGTGTATGTTCTCTCGTATTTCTTCAGCCTCAGGAGGGATGTTGTCCTTTGGTCTTTTCTCTCGTAATCACGACACTAAAAGCACCTCGCGCTTTAACTTTTTTATACTTCAAACCACGTGGGACGCCCAGCCAGCCAACTGGACGCGAGAGATTAATATACGCTAAAAAAAGCTTACGCTATCCAGCATGACACTGGATCTGCAAATGATAGGCTATAACAACCTTTTACACATGGACTTTTTCAATGTCAATATACAAGACTGCAGTGTTTGTCATAACCTAGCTTAAATCTGTTTCTTTCAAAAGGCAGAACAATAGGCTACATTTAAGTAGCCTAAATAAAAGTAAAGTATAGCCTACAAGCAGTTGTTGCTTTTGACGTCAGTAATGCATTGTGCTTTTTTATGTAATAAAGCAGCACATGTATGGTTTGATGATGATTATAATTGTCATTCATTTTAGATTCAATTGATAAAATATACTCTTAAATGATGGGGACGCTTTTGCAAGGCCTGAGACAATTTTTAATAAATTTCTCTCAAGTGTCGCTTTGTTTGGCAAATGAACACTGGTTTATTTCAGTGATAATCGCTTTTTTGTAGTGCGGGTAGGAGCGGGATTACAATGTAACGTTGTGGTGATATGGCGCCATCTATCGCTTCAACAAAATAAATACATGTTACATTGTCAAGGCGCACCTCGGTATGTCTTCATTAATTTGTAAAGGTTATTATAATTTAAAGAAGAATTTAATAACATTGCTTTTGCATTTGTAATTCTTGTGTATTGATGCCATCTCTCTGCAAAAATACACAACAGGGCTTTGTGCCACTTCAGAATATATAACTTGTGCCACTTCTGTAAAGATGACTTAAGTGGCATTCTTCATATGGATTATCATCAGCATATATAAACACTTTTTACCCACACATGTGGTTTCTCCTAATATATAACAATTGTAATTAATTCCCAACAGAATGCAGTTAAATACTATTTAAAGATGACACATTGTCTTGTGTTCAGTTCTTTGATGTCACTTGCAATGGGATAATATCTTCGAATAGTCACATTTTTCATAATGGAATACCATTTACTTGGTAAATTATCCATTTATATTGTGGATGATAGTTAAGGAGTTAAAGTGATTGTTGAATATGCTAAATATCTGTTTGATTTGTATATTTGTTGAATTTCTGTATGGTGCGACTGGCAGTTTGTCGCCCTCAAATGGTAATAAATAGGCTACTACATGCATGTAGAAATGTGTACAGGTCAATTTATAATATAATTGGTATTACAGTCAAAACAAAAATTATTCAGACTCCAGATATAATTTTGTACATTGTTTTACTAGTGGGTGCAGGACAATATAGTTCATTTATGTAAGTGAGGATAGCTAAATAAAGTAAACTGGCATATTATGCCCAATAATTATTCATTCAGTGGACAAATGTATACAAATTTGGGACCAAAAATTATTCAGACACTTTGACCTGACCATGTTTTGCCTAAGTGTTTTTTCTTTAATTGATAATGTGACCTTTTTACACCACATACTGAACAAAATTAAGCATTTTGGGGTAATTTGTTGACCTAAATTGGTATTATCTAATTGTGTACTTAAATTTAACAGCTGACAGCTATTCAACCTAATTCATTTGTGAGACCAGTGAAATATCAACTGATTTGATAACTTCTTGTCATATTTTAGTACCATTTTCTAAACTATAGCGAATAAATATAGCGAATGATAATGTGAGAAATGTTGAAGGTGTCTAAATAAATTTTGGTTTGACTATATGTACTGTATATGCATAATTTATATATATTTTTAATATAGAACTATTTTAACTATTTTTAGCTAGCATAGTTTATTTAATACATGCTACAGATTTAGTTTTCTACTGTATGAATATGTTTTTAAACCTTTCTAGATTACTTTTTAAATCTAAAAAAATAAATAACAATGATAACATACTGCTGTAACAAATTGTAATTGTTGAGAATGGATTCCACATTACTCGTGTAATGCATTACTTATTAAATCATTTAAGTGCAGCCATCTTGAAACAATGTGAAGGCATGCAAGAAAATAAATGTGCAAAGGTTGCATGATGCTACTGTTCTGCCAGCAATATCCGTGGATCTTACAAAACACACAGAGAACATTACAAAATCTGACAATGTTTGGATTGATTACTATCATGTAATAAAATTCAAATTAGCAGTTTTGACCGGTATTTCACAGAAAACTTTGATACACAGTAAAATAATAAGGTTAACCAATGTAGTGCGGCTCTTACAGAAATTACACGTTCTGTAGAAGTTAAAAGCCCCAATTGGTGTGTTTTTTTTCAGAGTAAATGTGAATCACAGTCAAGAAATATTGCAGTCTGTGTCAATGAAACATACAGAGCAATATTCTGATGGCACCTCAGAGTGCAAGTATTTACATTTTTCAGGGAAATCAAGCTACAAATATCTAACTTATAGTTGTCGATTATTGTCTATACACAATCAATTTGGAGGAGAAAGTATTGTACCATACAAAATGACAAACTTCACCTTCAAGGTAATAATTACAGACGCTGTAAAGAGTTTGTACATGACTGAATTCCATTTTAATGCAAACGTTCTCCTGCAAGGATATGGGTATTGCTGCTAATGCCTTTTCTTTTCTCACAGAGAAAGTAGAATGCACTGAAAACATCAGATTTATGCCACTGTCATATGCCACACTGAAATCATATGCTGTCCTTGTAGGGGTTTACCACCCAGGACTAACAGCAAGTCAGGCATATGGAGAAACATGGCGTCCTCGTTTTCCTCTGTCAGGTCACCACTATTCCCCTTCTTGCGAACAGCCTCCTGATTCTCAAAGGTAAGACAGCTTCCTTTCAGCTTAGTGTCTTTCAGTGCAGTACTCAAATCTGGTAAACACTTATTGTCCATGTAGAAAGTCTGGAGCTCAATACAGGGCTCTTGCATTGTGCTGCGGGACGGTTGGCACTTGTTCTTAAATGGTCTCAGCTTGTTATTGATGTTGTGAGAGTAGGGTATTTCCCTGAAAAAGATGTTGTTTGGTGCTGTTGGCTGGAAACTCTGGCCTAGGCCAATGCTGCAGTGATGGATCCGGCACAGAGAGGCAGATCCAGGCAAGAATGCAAGCTTCTTCCAGGTCTCGGTCTTCAGGTTGAACCTCCACAAGCTGTTTTGAGGGGAACTCTGGGTTTCCCATCCACCAAAGATGAGCATGCTGTCTTTGAACAATACAGCAGAGTGACCAACCAGCCTGGAGGGACCAGAACTGCAGAGGAAGAAATATGTGTTTAGATGCTTCTGATTAGTTCTTCCTCAGTCGCTTTGGCTCATTTTTTGAAACAGAACTAACATTCTCTAAAAACTGTATATCCAATTGCACAGCTGTTTTATGGGACATCTCAACTATATCCTAAATATGTTGTTAATTGGCCAATGCCACCAAAGATTTTGTCATAGCATGAGTCGTACAGGTCAAAATGGTTAGATGTTTTTTCACCATGGAGTGTATCCTGGAAATGTTCGCTATATACAAATGTTTTTTTCTACTTTTTTGTTAATACTGACTGCTTACCTTACTATTCAAGTATGTCAGTTTTGTTTAGATGAATGCTATTGTTTACCACACTGAGCTTTTTTCAAAACAATTGAATTGAATGGATCATTTTACATGTGACGGCTCACACGATAAAAGAATGTTTAGAAGTTGTATGACAATTTTACTGAGAAAAAATAGTCAGCAATTGTGATCATGAAGCCAGGGAATATAGATGGATATTACAGACAGAATTAAAGAATGAAGGAATGATGAATGTTAATAAAGAAACTCACTGGAAATTGATGCGGCTCCAGGTTTGACTGGCAAAATTCCAGCTCCACAGGTCCTTCTGTTCCCTAAGGCCCTGCAAGCCACCGAAGAGGTACATACAGTCCTGGTGTGTCATAGCTGAGTGACCATGTCTGGGACCAGGCCCACCTTGTGCACTGCTTAGTAGTGACCACATCCTGGAATCTAACATGCAGTAAATATAATTAGTTTGGAAAGGTCATTCAGCTATATGTAAATTACACAAATCCTCCCTGAGGTGGATAACAGTAATGGTAATGTCTTAGGAGGTGCTTGCTTACCATAAAGCATAAATATGTAATAACACTCACCAAAATCAAATTTCCAGAATTCTTTTGTTGATCCTCTTATATCAATGTATCCACCATAGACATACATAAATGACCCATAGATGACAGCACTGTGCCCTTTTCTGTTTGCTGGTGTCACTCCCTGGAAAAACAGTTTTCTATCATAAAAGGACTTTAAAGTGTTTCAGCTGTAAGTCTTGTAAAATCAAAGATGTTTACCTGTAAAGTTTCACTCCATGTTTTCCAGTTAATCCAGCACTCTTTAACTGCAGAGAATATAAAACTGAAGAGGTGAACAACAAATTTACATATTGCTGTGGTAAAACAAAATCTCCATTTATGCTACTCAAGTGCTGCTGTCAGTAAAGCAAAACAAATAATAATAAAACAATCTGAAATTCAGATTAATTTTGATCAATAAAATTGTTATCTTAGATTGTTATGTTTATAATTTGTCATAAAATTGTAGTACAAATTGTAGTAAAATTCCACTTGAATGAATTTATGAATTTCCCCCCACTGAATATGCAATAAAAAATACCTATATCAAACACCCAAAAAGGAATTTTTGAGTTAGTATACGATGAATCTTGCATTCCTCCGAAGACATAGAGAAATTCCTAAGAATAAAAAGTGGAAATAATTATTTGATTATAAGAAATATGATATGAAAATTTAAATCTATGTAAATATATGAAAATGTACATTCTACAATGCCACTGTAACGTAGTGATCCACTGGAGGCAAGTTTGCAGAACCCAAGTGCAGTTTATTCAAAGATCCCAAACATAAAACAAAATACAAACTACAAAACAAAGACTTGGCTTGGCTTGACTTGGCATAACATGAAATACACGACTCCCTGACAGCGGCTACTCAAACAAACAAAATACAAGACAAAGGCTACGTTTACACGTGGACGGCTATTTTCATAAACGGACATTTCACCCCTCTCCGTTTTCAAAAATAACATTGTGTAGTGTACACCTGTCAGTTTTTAGAAAAGTGTTTGTTTAAAGTGTAACGAGAAGCTCAAGCCCACGTTAGCCAATCAGAATCCAGAAAATAGTCACATACTGTGACGTCGGCTGCCTAAAACTCAGTTTTTCTCAGTTTACATGCAAACTAAATTTTCCAAAATCTCCACTCTGCCCGGAGTTTTTACAAAGGATTGGTTTCAGAGGCGAATTCTCTGTTTGCGTGTAAACAAAGGGAACAAATGAATGGTAAAATTATTCAAAACAACCATGTACGTGTAAACGGGGCCAAAGACACATGGCAAACATGACATGAGGGCTTAAATACACAGATTAATGACAAGACAAGTAACACCTGTGAACAATGATCAGACAATAAACCAATGACAAGACACATGGCATGATCACATGGCAAACAGGGAATCACATGACAAGGACATGACTGACATGAAACAAAAACAAAACAAGACAAGATGTTACAGCCACATTGTTCCTTATAACTTGTGAACACCCAATCCCCAACTGTGAGTTTATTATTATTAATAAATTAATTTATAAATTACCTGATGTGCTACCATGGTGTGCTCCTCCAGTTCTTCAGGTGCTTCTTCACTATTACAAGGAAGCTCGGCCCACTCATTACAGACTAAAAATATAGACATTTCCCCTGAATTATAATCAGTAAATGCTGCAGGAACCATATGCTGTGCAATAACAAGTGCAAGTGTCCAAAGCAGCAGACAGACACAGATAAATAACAATAACATACATACCCACATTATATTTCCAGAAATCTCTCAGTGAGCATTTTTCTCTACCACCTAGTAAGTAAACATGTCCTCTGTGGGCACAAGAAGCATGCTTGTAACGATCAGATGGTGCAGGGCAGTTCTGCGGCACTGGGGTCCACAAACAAGCACCGCTCCCCTGGTTCATGCTTGGGCTTTGAGAGTCTCATGGGTTAATCCCTGTGAAGACAAGCATGAAATACACAAGGGCTACTAATGAAGTCAGGTTAACAATACTTTCTAGAATAGCAGACACAGCAGAACAAGAATATTGCAATGAAAGGGATTTTTATTATGCGGATAGGTAATACATTAGGTTAGTGTTGAGCAAATATTTGACTAGAAAACAGGTAGCCTATCTAGTAAGCAACAGAGATTTTAGACCATAAAATATTATTTTTATATAAACAGTTTAATACACAAAAGAGAAAAATACATTTTGACACACTATTGTTACAATTGTCTATTTCACCAACAAAAATAGAGCCACGGAATTAATTGAATGACTTAAAGTGACTATCTCACCCAAAAAAAGTTACTTGTTGCCACTACTGACATAATGTATACTGTATGTATATGAATATACACAGTAATTATAAAAGGAACCAATCATATGCTTACCAACTGATAAGGGAACAGATGTTTTTTCCTGTTCTTTCATTTTTGTTTTTGTTTACAGACAACAATAGTTTCCGGCATATGTATCTTCTCATTCACACTCTTTTCTAACTTTGTACAGAGGAAATTGTTGAAATGTAATGTTTGGTTATGGTTTAATATATACAAAGTATGCTAATTGTTTTAAACAAATGTTAACTTTTTGAAAATGAAATATCTTCCATCGTTTAAAAAACACCTCACATTAAACCTAAAAAACTAAAACTAAAATAGCCTATAACTAGACATGTGACGTTAAGTAAGGGATTCGTCGTATTAATCTTAAAGTAAACTATAAAGTAAATACAGTAGATCTAAAGGGCCACGTTTAGGCTATGTGTTGCTCACCACCGCGTGATCATTCTTAACACGTAAACGCCCAGCCCCAGCCCGTTATACATCTACTATTGACATTTAAAACGGGCACGTGAAAGTAACTAAGATACATTTTTACCTAATCGCTTTACAGTGGTCGCTGAGTAATTACTTGATTAAACCAGAAAATTATATGTGATTTGTTATTAAAGAAAGTCCTCAACGTGTCACATGACCGCGATGAAGAACTGTTTCAAAACTGATAGCAACGAGTGGAGAGGTCGTCGAGAGAAGCGCAAATATTTTTGGCTGACTGTAATGTAACCGTTTATATTACGTTGTTTACTAATAACTTACCGCTAAAAATCGTCGGTGAATGTCTGTGTCCTCCCATTGATCGATCTTCATCGGAAAGATAAACGATGTTGTGAAGTGTCGCTGCCAGACAGAGTAGAAGAGAAGAAGGAGGGGCGAAGAACCTTCTGTTGCGTTAATTCTCTCTCAAGAGGGTCTGACTGTAACCCATAGACTGTAAAAAAAGAAAAGAAAAGAAAGAAAGAGTCTTTAACCTCGCGAGCACACGAGCTTGTAAACTCTGAGGCAGCCTGGTCTGTGAAACCTACCAGAGTCTTCCTACTTAATTTATGACCAGTGTTCCATTTCCTTGCATACCAGAAATTCCACGAAATGTGCTTAACACAGCCAGAACATGCCCATGATACAAACATGTTTAAACCTGTCACGTGTGAGCTGTGAGGACCGAGGAGTAGCCTATGTCATCATCGGTCACATGCCATTTCAGTAAGAAGATTGTCATAGCCTCATAATTCCCCAATCCCCACCAACCAAAATGTCTTGGCTAAATACAGACATTTGCTCCCATGATGCCTACAGACAGAGCCACTCAGCTGTGGATGAAGGAGAGGGTCACGTGAAGACACTTTTGTCATAATGCTGTGCACTGACTTCGGTTCTTCACTCATTATACTTTAAACACGTACCAGTAAATGACTCCATTATTTTACTTAACACTACACTCTGCAACTGGATCCTTGATTTCCAGAAAGCAGGGCTCTCATGTTTTATCAAAAGTTTGGAGTGAGATCTGTTAGGGGAGGAGCTACCCAAATATTTGCAGCAGCGGCCCCTCTGCCCCACCAAATTCGCTTAAATTTTGTTAGTTTGTGCCACAGTTTAGAGAATCGGATCTGTTGGATTTACAACACAATTCCTCCAGTTTTCACGAAATACATGATAGTAAGTGGCCGGTGAACTGGGAGAAGAATAGGGTAAAATGTAAAGCTACTTAACGTTACACAATGTGTATCTGATGAATTATTATAATGGAAAGGATTATTCTTGCCGCTTCCATATACATCAGTGTGTATTTTACAAACTCAAATTCATTGGTTTGCTAGTATGCTACTTATGTGATTTTAAATGCCTGAAACCTAAACCAAACATTATGTGGTTGAAAACATCTAATAGTTGTGATATATGACAAGCGCTGTCATAGTCCATAGGCTCAGAGCCAGCCAACGCGCGAAAGCACGTTTGAATTTAGCAGTTGATGCACTGACCGTTCTAATCACACCTGTGTGCGAAAGGGTTAAAAAAAAGTGAATGGATTTTTTTCATTGTATGGTTGTGTGTGTCCACACACTGCAAATACCATAGACACATTTATATGCAAACACCATATAAAAGTGAATTTTGCATCCGATGACCCCTTTAAAAGCAGTTGGAGAGTTTTTGACTCTTGTTGTTCATGCATCAAAAATAATGTAGCACGAATTTGGCTATACGTTACTTCTCAACATCAGCTCTCACTGTCTTTGATCACAGGCAAGAGATTTCGTCCAGGAATCGTAAAATCAAAATGCTAAAATAAATAAATGAAGAGGTTCCTATCCTACAGCAAACCGCACCAGATCTTGCTCTTCCACTCCGTGTGTGCGCGTGCCGTGTTGCCTAGTAACGAACGTGCTTGCAGCGGGAACACCTAATTTACACGGAAACAACTAATTCTAATTTCTGATTGGCTGGTAGCTGGCATTTAACTCTGTATAACTCGAGACCATAGACTGTAAAAAAAAAAATAGCTCGAGACAGATGCTATGAACTCGGCAGAGAACTTCCCTCCGTTTGCCTGCGCCTCCATTAATTGTATAGAGGGACAAGTTAGGCTACCCCTCACTCCTCAGCGTGAGAAATATAAGGTGTGGCGTGTGTGTGTGTCCCTCCAGCTTAAATTTCCACAGTCCATGAGGACATCTCTTGTAACCACAACACCTCCTGAAGAAGGCCCAGCGACGTAGGCCTACTTCAATTTCTGGAGAAACTCAAAACCATACAGTAGACTAGTCGTTATAGTCTTTAGTCTAGAATCTGTTTGGCTCACTTGTATAAGTTATAACTGTCTGAATTTTATATTGTCATTTGTCTGTATATGGTATAATTATAATTTAATTTATTAATTTAAGTTCAACAATAGGGGGCATCATAACCTTACTGTACGCTATCTTTGCTATCATTACCAGTGGGGTAGACTAGAAATAATTTACAACGTCAGCTTGCAATGTTAATATTTTTCATATAACATTAATAACTTATTTAGGAAATACAGTCTAAATAGGTCTTTATAAAATAAATTATACATTTTTTAATATTTTAGAAAGGGAATATTTAATATTTGTTAATCCTTGGCATAAAATTGGCTAGTTTAAAGTCACCATAACATTATAAAAAAAATTCTGGAATATGGCCGTATTTATTATAATTTTTTTATCCATGCAGTATTATTATTAATTATTATTTCAAATTCATATCCCCTCATAGCCTGGCTAACGCCAGACCCAATTCTCGTTGATAATAAAATCGCGCTGCGCAAAGGCAGTCTGGGGAAACCCAGGCTAATCCCCTCATAATCTTTAATCAAAATAACTTCCTTTTGCAACGACATCTCTTCTCTGATGACGTGTTCACTGATGGGAGGGCGTGCCAACTTGACAACACAGCAATCAACACAACATCAGGGGGATGAGTCCCATCCATCCTTCCCATCCATCCTTCATTTTTCTTGACCGAGAAGCCGTTTTACTTAGCCTAGATATACATCACAATAGAGACTATGGCAACCTCCAGTTCATGCAGACTTTTAAAACCAGTGTGTGTGATGTGTTATATTTTTTGTATATTATGATTAGGGTAGTTTCTGTGACAGTTATTCACTGCCTTTGAATGGATAAAAAAAAATAGTTATCATTTTTGAAGCATTCAAGGTCTTATCATACCAACATTTGAACAGTTTTTGTTAATATTAATATTTTATATTAATATTACATATTAAAATATTAAATATTAATATTTTATATTAATGTTAATATTACTGAGGTAAAGGCATGCATAAGGATTGCAAACTTTATAAAAGTTGCAGTTATGAATACAGTATTTTTCTATTAAAGTCATACCATTGACTAATATACACTGACTTTCTAAACATAACATTACTTGAATCACAATTTATGGATGGTAGCAGCATATCTGTTCATTACATCAAGAAAAAAATTCTGTTCATTACATCATATCCCGTTTATCCCTCCTCACGAGGGCGGGTTCTACGGTTAACGACATCATATCCTGTTAATTTGCATACGAGGGTGGGGTTTATGACACCAGCAGCTTCAGCTGCAGAGGAACTACTACAGGGTGTATCGGAACTGGCGATTAATGCGTTCCACGAGATAGCAGAAGAGACTGTGGAGGACAAAGTCACCGAGAGGTAACTTAATGTGTATTTATTTGTGTTCCTGTTTATCCATTCTTTTGCTCGTTTTTAAAATCTAGAAATGATCTACTACGTCAGCTCAAGCTTTTGTTACTGGTCGACACAGTCAGTTGTTAGAAGTCCCTCTGTGCATATTTCACTCTTTATGAAAAATGTCAGTTGAATAAGACAGCCGTTATAATTATTTTGCTAGTTGTACCCAGCTGATGACAGATCACGCGAGACGGGCGTTTTTTGCGGATGTTGCGCGTGTTTGATTGATGTGGAGGTTTATTTTCAAAGCACCAACGTTTAACGTTATGTTCTTCTTGTGTAGCCTAGTAACTTACGTGTATGAATCAAATATATATAACACTTTCAATGAATATAGTACAGCGTGTGTCCCTTAACGTTACATCGCTGTTCTTTTTCATCAAATAAAGTAGTAGCTAACGTTAAAGCAAGTACATTTAGGTAGTAAAACGGCAAAATATGGCACGTTAAACTCACTAACAATAAGTCAAATTGATTAAATATGACTTATTTTTCTGTTCAGTTTCTCTGTTGGACCCTCTAACAAGAACTGAAACATATGCATACCTAAATACACAACGTTACATTAAACGCATACAATTCAATTGTGTTCTTATTTAGAATCTTGTTTATCCCAAAAAAATTGCACAATTAAGTTGTCATTCAGAAGTGACATTATGTTTGGGACCAAATATTAGTTTGTAGTAGTTATTGCTAAACTTGTATTTCCCATAAGTAAAAAATAGACCTAGACCTATATTATTTTTGTAGTGTGGCTGTTTTGTCTTTCTGTTGGATACCGTTAAGAACGTAAAACAATATTATTATTAATATTTTGAACAATAAATTATATTTTTGGACATCAAAGTGTTCAGGGAATGTTTCACTTACTTTTGTGAATGAAAAGTGTTAATTATACTTGTTACCAATCTTTCAAGGACTTCTGAGCCTCCTATATTCACCTAAATAATATGTAGGCTAATGGTAAAAATGTAGCACATTAATGCATTGCATGCGTTTCCCTTATTTTTTTGCATCTCAGCTGATTCCTTTGTTTACACAAAATAATCCAGCTCTGAATCGTTTTTACTTTAGTAAACCATGTTGCTTTTTTGACCATTAATGAAAGATGGCTGTAAATATGTGCTTCTCTTTCTCATTAGTAGTTTGATTATTATTAATATAGATTCAGATGTCCTTGTATCTAGCGTATATTAACCTTGAAAGCAAGCCTGCATGTAGTCTGACTTGAGCAGAATCTGTTATGTCAGCTACTTTGGTTTGTTTTTATTTTAAATTTTGAGTGGTCACAGTTTTTACCAGTCATGTTTGGGTGTGACCTCTGGCAATAGTGGCTGTGCCCTTCAGTATGGGACTTGTAAAATCATGGACAGGTTACCTAAATATTTTTGATCTTTACATTTATTATTATAGTATTGTATGCGCATATTTGATCAACTCCCTGGCTGTAGTACTTGACCTGTTCATATTTCTGAACTTTTGTTTACCTTTTAATACCTTGAGTGATAGCGTCTTGCGTGATATTAGCTTGTAAGCTACTATGCTTATTTAACGAACAACAATTTGCATTCTTGTGCAGTACCACACACTGAAATAACAGTTTCTCCTTAGGTTGATGGGGCTTGTTCAATTGGCTGGTTTGAAACAAGTCAAGCCTCTGGGTTCATCACATAATTACCTGTTTGAAGCTTTGCAATTTGTTTTCTGTGCTTTGTTGCAGACAGAATCTGTCTTTTGTGTGACGTGGACGTCTGAGCTGATGTTGCCTCAATTTACTTAGCTATTTCATCGTTTTCGGCATTAATTAGGTTAGTGATTCCTAACCAGTTGTCTGTGTAGCATTGGGTACTTGAGCAGGTTTAGAGTCTGAAAGATTTTGAGACTTTGTTCTCTGTAGTCATGTTTTTTAACTAAAATATGGACACGTATGTTTACTTAGGTGATATTTCATACTTTCGGAGCTCTCCGGTGTTTACATTTTACTATTTACTTTTATATCTGGATTTCATTTATTAATGTATTTGCCATCAGGTCTTTCTCAAATAGAGTTTCTGATGGTCCCTGAACTGCAAAAATGTGCTCTGGAAAAAGCTGAAGTGTTAGAAAGAGTGAGTCATTGTAAAAAGGGCCACTTTAATAATATTGATATCACTAAATCAATCAAAAAGGAACATGCATCTGCTTTGGTGTTGAATGTGTATTAGAGGCTTAGGCTATTGCTGATGTGTGGGTGTTAAAAAAAGACTAGATTTGATATTGAGACTGGCTGTAGAATAAGCATATTCATTGTTTTGTCAGTAATCACCTGCTCGGATGCTTTTTAAAAAAAATGTTCCTCAACAAAATATCCCACTTTAACAGTGAAGTCATGGTTCTCTACTCAGTTTATGATTAAACCTAATTCTAGATGATTGAGCGAACATTCTCGCTATCTAAGTCATAAAATGTTCCAGATGTCATGTTGATGTGTAACTGTTGACCCTGTCGGTGTAGAATTTCATCAGATTACAGGGGGAAAATGTAGGCCGAAAAGTTGAATCATTCATTGTATGCCCCTCTTTGTTATATGATGCATATATTATGTTTTATCTATAATATTGTATTTTATACCCCGTTTGCAGGTGTAGGCCTATAGGGGCAGGTATTGCCAAATACCTCACAATATGCCATCTTTAAAAAGTTTGGGGTTGGCAATATTTGTTTTTAAAAAGTCATGCTCACCAATAATATTATCAGTATTTAAAATGGCTGTTTTTTTATTTTAATTGAATTTTTTGAATTCTCAGCAGCCATCACTCCAGTCTTCAGTGTCACATGATCCTTGAGAAATATTTAGATTTAGATTAGGATCGTTTTAGAAATTATTCTAATGCCGATTTGGTGCTCAAGAAACATTTCTTATTATCATCAATGTTGAAAATACATGTAGTTTTTCATAAGAACAGCATTAATTTGAAATAGACCCCACACAGTGTGGGCTTTTGAACATATTTCAATTCATATTCATGAATACCCTGTTTGCAGTAAAATCATGTCTTTGTGTCAAACTTTTTTGTTAATGTTTTAGAGCTGGGCTTCTTCCCCTGAAAAAATCACCTCTGTGGTAGTGATTGCTTTCTGAGGTGAATCAGGGTACTTTTTGAAGAAACCTAGCCAAGTTTATGAATGTCATCAGTTTCCCTTAGATTTGTTTCTCTTTTACTATGTCATGTGATCTTCTGACCAAAAAAAAAAAAAAAACGTTGGTTAAAGCTTAGGTTAAGTTCTGCTTTTTATTATAGGCCGTCTCACCACCAGCATCATTAGTATATTCTGTGCACTTCCTCTTAGGCAAGAGGTGCTGGTTTGCCACATTCCCCAGCAGGTAGCAGTTCCTGGTTGGCAGTTAACAGGTTAAGTTAATGCAGATATTCTCGTGTTGAGGAATAGTTCATAGAATGTCACAGAACTCATCGTCATGTTGTTCCTAACCTGTTTGCCTTTCTTTTTTCTGTGGAACACAATTACATCCTAAATCATTTTGAAAATAATGTCCGGAATGTTCTGTATATTTTTTTTTTCTTTTGTGTTCAGAAGTCTGGAATAACATTAGGTTGTTGTAACCTGACTTTTAATTTGTGACAGGATGGAATCTTTTTCTTAAACTCATTTTATTATGGCGTAATGTTCTGGTGTTCTTAATGTTATGATCATCACTGAATCATAATTCATTATTCTTGTGTAATCTTGCAGAGGGTCATGATGAACATGTTGGGGAATGTGAGGCCAGTAGCTAGTTCAGTCATTTGTCTCTTGGGTTTGACTTTGTGCTTGTAAATGCTCCCACATGGGATGTTTCTCTTGCCCTGCAAACCCCGTGAGAGCCCAATGGAGCCTGTCTCTGAGTATGTGTGAAAAGGGTTTGAGATAAACAGAGGGATCTGCTGTGTGGTTCGGCCCATCTTTGTAAATGGAGGTCTCTTCCAGTGTTTTCTTTAAAAAATAATATTTGCTACAGACTTTTATACATTATAGGTCATATAATTATCAGTTTTGCCCATAATTGGAAAAAAGATCAACAATCTCAATTATCGGTAGATGCCTTTTCACATTTGCTCATAGTAACTTAAGTGTAACTTTAATTTAAGTAACAATTAAAAAAAAAGTCTGTTTCCAGATTGGTTGCTTGCATAAGGTTTTACCTGTCATTTATTTGAATGGAAAGTTCCTTATGTTTGCCTAACAGCTAAGCAAATTGTTTCCCCTCCCTGTAAATGAAAGGGGAGATACTTGAGACGTTTATTTCACTTGCTCTGGAGAATGTTTTCACAGTGCTGTTGAAATGAAGTCCACCTTTCCCACTGAGCAGGGAGTCGTGGCAAGTTGGAAATTATTTTGCTACTCTTACTTGGTTATTCATATTAGTGTGAAAATATTATCCAATAGCAATATGTAAAGAGATTGTCCATCAGAAGAGATTTACCTTTCTCCATGCTCCTTCTGGATAACAACATGGCTGTAGCGTCCCAGTTCAACACCATAGCCTTTATATATCTGAATGAAGCCTCTGTGTCCCAGCTCTAGATGGTTAGTATTCAGCAGAGATGCTCACCTTGAGTATGAGGGAGAAACAAGCTCCTTGGGCGATAGATTCTTTGCTTTTCGGCACAGCTTTAGCACATTTTTAGTTTATTCATAAATTATAAAATCTGACAAAATATAGCAGGTCCTGGTTGGCAGTTAATGCAGATCTTCTCTGTGTTGAGGAATAGTTCACAATGTTTTTTTTTTTTTTTTTTTACTCACCGTCATATTGTTCCAATTCCAAACCTGTTTGGGTTTCTTTTTTATGTGGAACACAAAATTAAATTTGGAAGAATTTTATATTGGCAATAATGGCCGGAATGTTTCTTTCTCAAATAAGATTGCTGATGACCGTCTGCGGTCCAGATAACACAAGAATAATGAATTATAAAGTGAATGATCATGACATTAAGAACACCAGAACATTATGCCATAATAAAATGAGTTTAAGAAAAAGATTCCCATCACAAATGAAAAGTCAGGTTACAACCTAATGTTATTCCATCCAGACTTCTGAACACAAGAAACATTCCGGAAATTATTTTCAATATAAAATTCTTCAGGGTGTCATTTTGTGTTCCACAGAAAAAAGAAAGGCAAACAGGATAGAAACAACATGACGGTGAGTTAAAAAAAAAAAAAACATTCTGTGAACTAGGGTATTCCTCAACACCGAGAAGATCGGCATTAACTTAACCTAATAACTGTTAAGTTATAAAGTGAATGATCATGACCTTAAAAACACCAGAACATTATGCCAGAATAAAATAAGTTTAAGTAAAAGTACTGTCACAAATTAGAAATTTCCCAAAAAATATTTTCCTGATAATTTCCTTACCCCCAATGTCATCCAAGATATCCATGTCTTTCTTCCTTCAGTCGAAAAGAAATTAAGGTGTTTTTAGGAAAACATTCCAGGATTGCGCATTGCGTCATCACGTTAGTAAGGTCACGCGTCACGTCATCTATCAAAGTTATTTGTGTGTACTCCGGTTCAAAAAGGTATAAGAGCGAAAAACTGCATCTCATTTTCTCCTCCAACTTCAAAATCGTCTGACATCTTTGTTTTAATTATTTTTTTTCGTGACCTTTCCAACTTGATGACGGAATACGTGGCACATCTCGGAGATGGTACAAGATGGTCATTTGTAAACAAACGCGTCTCTTTAGGCAGCCTATTCTCAGATCTGCACACAAAAAACAATTGCCTTTACCAACCACTCAAAACCAAAATAAATAGTGTTCAACCAATCACCGACAGGGGCTGGGTGTTGTGAGGGCTGAGTGCACGAGTGCAAAACCTCACAACACCCAGCCCCTTTAAAATCTTTAAAATCTGTGAGAATCATTTTTTTTTTTACCTTGCCCTAATTGACACCTATCAAAAATCCTCCTTTTTTTCTCTTGATATTATACATCCAAGTTTTTTTTTTTTATTAATTGTTGACTGTTGGGCGGGGGTGTTTTTTCTTTGTGTCTCTTGGTTCTGTTCCTTCCTGCTACTCTTAAAGAGTACTCTTCAAAGAGTTCCTTACTCTTCACTTCCTTGCTCAAGAAGCCTTCACTGGACCCTTCTGTTTTTAATAACTTTCATCCTATTTCTGTCTTACCATTTAAGGTGTGTAAATTTTGTTTTTTTTTACCAACTTCAGTCTTTTCTCAACTGTATTTTTATTTCTTAAATTTTTTTTTATCTGGTTTTAAGTCTGCTCACAGCACTGAATCCGCCCTCTTGAGAGTGTTAAATTACCTTTAGCTACTGACTCTGGTGACTCTGTGGTCCTTGTTCTTTTAGATTTAGCCTATCTGCAGCATTTGATACTGTGTGTTGACCACTCAACACTGATTTCTAGATTAGAGTCATGGCTGGGGTTAAAATGAACTGTCATCAAATGTTTTCAGTCATATTTATCTGACAGAAAGTTTTTACTCAAGTTAGGTAGTTTTTCCTTTTCCATTGCTCATCTCGCCTGTGGTCTTCCTCAATGTTCAATGTTGGTGCCTTCCCTCTTTTCTTTGTATAGCCATGTTACCTTTGAGTTCCATTCTAGGAAGACAAGCGATGTCTTTCCATTTTTACGCCGACAATACCCAGCTCTATTTACTGATTTATCCTTCAGTATTTACATCTCTATTAATGTGCTTAGACGAGGTTAAATCTTGGCTAGGCCACAATTTTTTGTGGGCTATAACTGAGGTGTAACTGAGGTGATCGTTTTTGGTCCCACTAATAGAGGCCAATAGCATTGATTTGGGAAGCGTATCTGCTTTTAGTTCGTTGCGTTTGCTGAACTTAGGTGTTCTTTAGGATAAATCTTTAAAACTTGACAAACATATTTCATCAGTAATTGGATCTAGCTTTTATTAACTTCGTCTTTTGTCAAAAATCCAACACTTTCTTCCTGACAAATCTCTGGTGATGGCTGTTCATGCTTTTATTACTTCTATACTGTGGTATTAGTCTTAAATTGCTCGCCTCCAACTAGTGACATTGTATAGCGGCCTGCAAGCTGTTTTATTTACTCATTTTCCGGGTTGAAACATTGAGAGATGTATGATACAGGATTCATTTCGGTAAGTTATACTGTATCTTTCAACGTACCTTCTGGTGTTCACCCATGTTTATTTAGAGCTGTATATTAGTAAAGAGGCATGAGATGATTGGTTCACATGCGCTTGATCCGTGCTGCCGAGTGATCTGGCACGGCGCATTAAAAAGCGCCAAAATTACTTTTTATTGTATGAATTTTTGTAAAAAAATCGACAGAATTTTAAAGTTGAGTTTACTTCATATTAAAAGCAATAAGGCAAGCTTCTGTTTTGGTCATTGTTGATTTTGGCACTACAAAACCATTTCGGTAGAAGATTCTTGGTAGCTGAAATTTCGGTGCATCCCTTAACCCAAACCTAAACCAAACACAGAACACCCGTGTGCTCAGCATCACAAGTGCAATTCTGTACCAGGTACACTGCGGTGGGGGGGGGGTTGAGAGTCAGACTGGTATCCCGAAGGTTGTGGGTTAGATTCTCAATAGGCAGGAAATTTCTGAGGTGCTCTTGAGCAAGGCACCTAACCCCCAATCGCTGCTTGGGCGCCGCAGCAAAAATGCCAATGCTCTGGGTGTGAGTGTCCATGGTTTGCAGTGTTTTTGTGTTCACTACTCACTACTACTCCTAATGTGTGCATTAACTTGGATGGTTAAATGCAGAGGACACATTCTTTCTGAGTATGGGTTACTATACTTGACCTTCACAGGTCACTAATAATATTACCAAGCAAGTTTACTACGCTAGAAACCCCATATGGAGCTGATTATGTTATGATGCAAGTGTGAAAATGTGTATGTTTAACAAAGCACGCACTGCATCATAGGTCATAGCGTAGTATTATGCAAGGAACCACACATAAAGTCTTTTGTAATAAATAACCTACCCCTGTAAAAATCATAATTTATGAAAAGAATGAAAGGTGTTTTTTTTTTTACTTCCTCTAGTGTTCATTTCAACTGGAAACCACAATGAATTGTATGTAGGCTATATAGTAGGCTATATTTTTGGAGTTTAGTAATGTAGGTACTAGAGGTTTTAGTTTTTTTCCCCAATGTAGGCCTACTTTGTTATTTGTAGCTGGGCATTAACATAAATTAAACTTGACATTAACAGTGCTATTTTCTTATTCATTTTCTGATTTGTATAAATGGTTAATACAGGTAGAGGTAAAAAAAAATAATTCCCCCGTTTTTTTTTTCTTCTTCCAATGTGCTTTGTTATTTGGAGCAATTAGCTACTAAATGGTTATTAATGTCTTTTTTATTTGATTTTTTTTTATTCTAGTATGTGTAACAAGTAAGAAATGCAGGTGTGTTCGTTTGAAAGGCTTCCATACGTTTCTATAGCCTAGATGTGTGCGCGTGTGCATTGTTTGTTTACCCATTCTTCACCAGGGCATTGCCGTTGAATCAAAGCTTATAACCTGCCTACACTAGCTCATGTTATTTATTTGTACTGTATTTGTTTCCCCGCTGTACATTCCTTTTTGCGGTCTCTGTTGTAGATGAGAGCTTATCTCTGCTCTGCTGTCTGTTCCCAGCTGGCACTGGTCTCGAGGGTATGAGAGCGCACAGGGAAAGTATGCAAGGAAGTGAGTGTATGATGTGGAAAGGGAGAGAGGGGGATGTTTGGAGCCCTATCAGTTCTTGGCCTAGTTTTCCCCACTGTTTTTTCCATCAATCCGGGCAGGAAGTTTTATACAAGCCTAGCTCAGTGAAGAAAGTCATCTGGTTTCCTGTAGGTCAGATATTTCCTCTCCCACAGCATGTCAGAGGATCTATATACACTGATAAAAATGTTTATTTTTTTGGTGAAGTAAATATTACAGACAAAAACTGTAATTTACATGAAAAAGTTAGTTCAGGCAAGAATAAAAAAAACTAAGTAAATTCTATATTAGTACTCCATTGTTATATTGTCTGAGTGAAATGTATTGCAAAGGAAACTTCAACTAAATAGATATTACTCAACCTTTTACTAGCCAAGTAAAAATACTTATTTTCTTTGTTACTTTCACTTAACTTAGTTAAGTAGAGTTTACTTAATTCCATATGTGAAATTTACTTTAAAAAATATGCGTGTGAAATTTACTTAAAAAATATTCGTGCAAAAACTTGCCAAAGAAAAATGAAGTAAGTTTTACTTGTTTTTTTTTAGTGTAGTTTATTTTATTTTGTTATTATTATTTTGTCAAATCAATTCCAGAAAGACAACTTCAAGCTAAAGTTCTTTATAGCTGTTGAAATATTTATTCTCTGCGATCAAGATAGCTTGCCTTTAATACCTCAAGTTTATGAGCAGAGTTTAATGTCAGCTTTGAGCACGATCATTTCATAAGTACCGGTATACAATCTGTATTTATTGAGACTGTCAACCATAATAAAAAATAAAAAAATATAAAAATTTACTATGTTAAACATTGTACACTACCGTTTATCATTTTGGGCTTTAATACTTTTATTAAGCAAGGATGCATGCAATTGTTCATACAGTAAAGACTTTTACATTGTAACAACAATATATATTTCAAATAAATACTGTAATTATGAACTTTCTGTTCATCAAATAATCCTAAAAAACAAGCATCATGGTTTCCACAAAAATATGAAGAACAACTTTTTTTTAAACCTTGATAATAAAAATAAATGTTTCTTGAGCACCAAATCAGCAGATTAGAATGATTTCTGAAGGATCATGTGACAACGGAGACACTTAAAGGGCACCTATTATGGAATTTTGAAATGTACCTTTCATGTAGTGTGTAACATAGATCTAAGTGAACAAAAACATCCTGCAAAGTTTCAAATATGAAAGTGCACCGTATATAAAGTTATTGTCTTTCAAAAGTGAGAGTCGACTCTGAGTCATTTTTATGAATCATTAGAAGACCGAAGCTTTTTCTCTGACTAGATGACGTCAACTTGTCAAGTTATTTGAATACGATACGCCCACTTATTGCTCTCCAAGGCCAGCAGGGAAAATATCATGGCGACGAGACGCTGTGTTCTGAAGTGCGGCTCAAAAGCAAACTTTTTTCATCTGCCCAAGGAGGAGCATTTGAAGACTAAGTGGCTACAATTCACTATACCACAGAAGTATAGTCCGAGCCTTGTGCTTTGTTCGCGTCATTTTGAAGACGATTGCTTTTTAAATGCAATCAAACTTGGATTCGCGAGCCGGCTGATATTGAAGGAAGGTTCAGTTCCAAGTGTATTTGCATCAGCTTCCTCCTCCGTATCACAACCTGTAAGTGTTATTAATAATTTTTGCTTTTATATTTTATGTAGCATGCTTAATAATTATTTTGTTTGTTGTGTAAGCACCGTTTAGCTTCTAGGTCTTCAATGACAATTGTATTGAGATATGTGAAGTGTTTGTCGTTGTTTTCGGAGTTGTCTAAAGAATAGAGTAATACCTCGTAGTAAAGTAACTGCATTTTTTTTTTTTGTAAAAACGCTATGTTTATGCATCGGGCTAATGCAAACAAAGACTGATTGTGCTTTTACAATATGAACTCTGGGCTATGCTCGCTAACATAACATTAAATTCTTTATCTTATTTTTCGTTTTTTACTACAAACTATAAAGCAGTGGACTATAATCATTATTATAATACAATTTAATTGATAAAAGCATCATTGCACTCCGTGTTAAAAATAAGTATTATCTCTGTAAACACTGCTGGGTCATCTGACCAATCAACGCAGATTAGCGTCGCGCAAAGGAGGGGTTTGAAAAACGAGTCGTTGAACGAATCATTTGGGAGTTGGTGAGCAAATCAGGTAAAAATAAATGCATATTATACGAAAACAAAAGTGTTTTTTGTCATTGCATGCATGTAAAACTGTTGTTGGGGACTCCCACAACAACATTAGGAACATTTTAAATGTCATAATAGGTGCCCTTTAAACAGTAGTATATGTTAATTAATTGCATGCAGTAATTTTGACACATTTAGTATTATAAACAGAGTCAGGGCCAACCTCAATGTTTTTGAAAGTGGACATTAAAACACTTAGTAAAGTCCAAATAAAAGGGGTTTAATTATTGTATTGATTTGCAACGTCAATCCAAGGTACATTTATGTATTTGGCAAGTGTTTTCATCAAAAAAGCTGTGTTTTTCAGTAAGAGTGATAACTGGCAATTGAACTCATGATCTTGCCTATGGCTGGCAACAGCTGATTTTTAGGAACGCCATTAAAATGCCAATCACAATTAAGTGGAACAATCACTTCCTTTTAAAAAAGACTGTACAATCGAGAGAGAAAAAAGGAACTACACAAAAGGGGGAAAATAATTTCTGTATCTCAATACCGCAAGTGTGAACTACTATTGCACTATATTACCCATATTTCATTTTTGTGTTACTCATCACACCAGGGTTTTTAATATAGTTAAAGTGATGATTAATTTAGCTATATTCTGTCCTTTGTTACAATTATCCTTCGAATCCTTTATCAGTGAATGAAGTGTGCCATATGAACTAATGTTGGCCCTAAACTAATGTTGGCCCTGACCCATTCACCGTCACCTGCTCTGCTTTGCTCTGGCCTCTTCTTTATCATTGCCTGAGCTCCTGGCGTGTCCCGTGATTGTCCGCAGCAGCCCTGCAATCAGAGAGGGTGAAGCTGAATAGGTCAGCTTGCCACTCCACTCAAGCGGAGGGCATACCTCTCCTGTATGAAATCTGTGACCCTCTTCTAATCTGTCATCCATCTAAACAGCTGAAAATGAGAGAATCTGCGCTGCGTGGGAATAGAACCATCATTGATCTCTGAGCTTCTCCCTCAGCTGTAGAGCGGCTCACTGGGCGACACAGCTGAAGAATGCTCACCGCTTTTAGAGGCACGGCAGCTCCACAGGCCCTATACTCACAGGGGTTTGGTGATGAACGAGTGTTGCAGAATGGACAGTACTCAGGGAATCCTAATGAACTCCCCCAGCCGGAGGAGGGCCATCATTAATGTTTCAGAAGCTTAAGAAGCATGCATATGTAGGTCATATTCATATCTGCCATCATTTTAGATTGCCCAGCCCTTGTTTAACCCTGTTTAACCGGCATTTTCAGTAACGATGACATTGTGCACAGTATTGTCATTTGGGTTTTACCAGTACAATCTTTTAACACTTGAGCTATTTTCCTAAGTGTTTCTAGAAAGTGCTGCTATCTACAATCAAATAAAACCACTGACCATTTGTTTTTGTTACATTATTGGATATGTGTGGGGTCGGTAAGATTAAAAAAAGAAATTCATACTTTTATTCAGCAGTGATGCATTACATTCAAAACACATTCAATTTAAATCAAGTGACATAAAGACTTTTTAATTGTTACAAAACATTTCTATTTTGAATAAATGTTATTTTGAGGGTTTTGATCAAAATGGTTTCCACAAAAATATTAAGTAGCACAACTGTTTTCTGTAACAAGATGTTACGTTACCAGTAAATATTTGAGGTATAGCCTATATTATTATGCATGATTTTATTGGTCAAATAAATGCATCAAGTGTTGTCTTACTGACTTCTTTTTGACTCTAAACTTTTGAATGATAGTGTACAATATATTATACAATTGTATTATTTTAGCTATTTTTGGGATATTGCCCATCCCCGACATGACTAAATGGGACAACAAGCATCTTAAATGGACAGCTTTAAATAAGCCTTCGTTAGCAGATTCCTGCGTCTTCCTGCACGATGTCCTAGTTTCCTATTGAAGAGTTTTTTGTTTTTTTGGGGACCACGAGGAACAATAGCTGGAAGCAGTGGGTCATGTTCCCCTTTCCTCTGCTTAAGAAGACTAGTATGAAACATTCTTCTGTGGATCTTATTATGCTTTTATGAATGGTCTTAAAACAAGATGCAGAAATAGCCTGTTCGGATTTCAGACCTAATTAAGCTTAAGTATCATCCTCATTAATCAGCTGTGGTTCTCCAAAGATAATGCACCATATAAATAGTGCTCAAATTACACTTCTCAATTTAATAAGTAACCTCTTATATACGGTCTATGTAAGCATCATATCACTAATTGACCGTTCGCAAAGACCCGCCCCCTTTAGTTACGGTTGCTATAGCAATGCCACTCTCACGCGGTGCCACACATGTTCTCACGCAGTGAAAAATACATCATGGAACTCTGACAGCGCACTGGTTACTTTTGATATGAAACAGTCTCAACTTTAAAATTTGGTCATAAAAAAAAAGTAAGCAATAAATGCCGTTTTGTGGCTCTTTAATGTGTCATGACAGATCGCCATAGAGCCTCAGTTAAAGCTGCTCGTGAACCGATCATCTCTTCCTTCTATTTAATTTATTGCATCAAGTAAACATGAATGAACATCATAAGGCATGTTGTTTCAACCGCAGAAAGACGTCAGTACACATCGTTTTTTAAGTGCCATTTATGCCAGAATCACTCAGTTGATGTGGTTTCACTTTTTTGTTGTGTGTACTTTTCAAGTAATGCATCATAAGTGGTTTATTGTGCTCATGTTGTGGATAGGAAAAGTACCAGCGCTGCTCATAAAAATAAACCCAGGGCTTTCCTTCCACAATATTTTAATTTCATAAATGGGTGTTTTCCCTGGTGTTGCGTTGGCAAGTGAGAGCCATTGCTACAGCTGTCCAGAAGAAGAAAGATGCAAATAAAAAAGACCCTTACAAATGTATTGTGATGTGAATGTATTGATGTATTGAGAAATTCACTCTCAAGTGATTACGTGATTTTTCTATTTATACCATCTGCACTTTGAATGGCTGGATTAGTTCCACCTTGTTGTTGCATTACACACACTACAAAATCATGTTGCAATAATAACAAACAGGTTTGAAAATATGGGAGCGTCTGTGACTGCTCGAGACGTGCTCAGATGTCAGATCACTTCTCTGACGCTCTTGACAAGCATCGGTGACGCAACAAGCACTGATCTAGCCGCAATCCGGGAGTTTTGTCGCAGACCCTGGAAATCTGTCTGTGACAGCAAAGTCCAACCAAAAGTCATGTAGTGTGAGCTTCCCTTAAAGGAACACTCCGACTTTTTGGGACTTTAGCCTATTCAACTTATCCCCCAGAGTTAGATAAGTCCATACATACCTTTTTCATCTCCGTGCGTGCTATAAGTCTGTTTGACGCACCCACCGCTAGCCTAGCTTAGCACAAAGACTGGATGTATATACTGGGAACTATATTCTCTGAAGGCAAAGCACTGCTACTTGGGCGAAGTGATAACCGCAGCACCTGAGACGCGCTCTGAACGAACTCTCTGCTCCTCACCACGGCGCGTCTCAGGTGCTGCGGTTATTACTCCGCCCAAGTAGCAGTGCTTGCCTTCAGAGAATATAGTTCCCAGTATTTATACAGTTAAAATAAGTCTGTGTCTCATGTGACTTTGTTTTTTTGTACACTCTGTGACTATACAAATCACAACATGTAAATAGGAAAATGTTTGCTTTATTTTGTCACTTATTTGGATTAATTTGCTAGCTGCAACCATTTACATCCAGTCTTTGTGCTAAGCTAGGCTAGCGGTGGGTGCGTCAAACAGACTTATAGCACGCACGGAGATGAAAAAGGTATGTATGGACTTATCTAACTCTGGGGGATAAGGTGAATAGGCTAAAGTCCCAAAAAGTCGGAGTGTTCCTTAAAGACAACATTTTTTGTTGATCCTGGAACAATATTCCTGTTTGAAAACAGTACCCTAACCATAACGTATCCCTAAAATGAGAGGGGAAACATTGGTGAATAACACTGAAGCACACAGCCGTGGTTGTACCCCTAAACTTCACATACATTGTAAACTTGTCCTTCAAATCTGATTGGTTGATTGGAATGTTGATCCAGGAACATGTACTTGGTGCTCCAATATACTTTTGAAAAATATCATGGTATTGCATTTGATAAATGCGTGGGAAATGTTTTTGTCCTCCTTTTAGGTTATTGTGATATTAATCATGTACATGGCAAAAATATGTTGCTTTTTTGTAAATGTGATATGTGAGTGACCAGAGGAAGCCTCCAAAAATAAAAATAAGTTTAAACCCTTTTTTTAATCCAACAGGCTTTGTAGTAATACCAATAACTTAATACATAATTTGCATCTATTTAGGGTGAATTTATTACGAAACATGCCATAAGGATTACCTTTACAATTGTCCGAAAGTTTTATGAAAGTATAGTGTTATTTCTAAATTGCTTTGGAACCAGCCTGATAAAATATATTTGTATTGTATGATTTATGTACCATGATCCAAATTAAAGTTTAAATGAACACCTGTTCTTGTGTTGATGGTTCAGCTTCTCCATAACACTTTGTTTCTCCACAGGTGGTGCCAGTTTGTCTGTGGGCGTCTTGTGGTGTACCTGACGGAGACCATTAGAAATGGCAGCCAATAAGAGTAAGGGTCAGAGCGCCTTCGCCCTGCACAAGGTCATCATGGTGGGCAGTGGAGGCGTAGGAAAGTCCGCCCTCACACTTCAGTTTATGTATGATGAGGTAAGTCAACAGACTATATGTGGTACAAAATCTGGTAGATGCAGGAGACTCTATTGGTATTTTTTTCTCCTTTAGTTTGTTGAAGATTATGAGCCCACAAAGGCCGACAGCTACAGGAAGAAAGTGGTGTTGGACGGAGAAGAGGTGCAGATTGACATTTTGGACACAGCTGGGCAGGAAGACTACGCGGCCATCCGAGACAATTATTTCCGTAGCGGGGAGGGTTTCCTGTTGGTTTTCTCCATAACAGAGCACGAGTCTTTCACAGCCACAGCAGAATTCAGGTCAGTAAGATTGCACCATTCTTGCTACTTGAATTGTAAGCTAGTATAATCAGAAAATTGGATCTCCCATTGTGGCCTTGTATAGTCGGAAAATTGGACCACTCAACATTAAATGTGTCAGTGCGTGTTTGCAGGGAGCAGATCCTGCGGGTTAAAGCTGAGGAGGAGAAGATTCCACTGGTTGTGATTGGAAATAAGTCGGACCTTGAGGATAGGAGGAAGGTTTCAGTGGCGGAGGCCAGAGGAAAAGCAGAAGAGTGGGGTGTGCAGTATGTAGAGACTTCTGCCAAAACACGAGCCAATGTGGACAAGGTAATTTTTCTGCTTGTTTTTTCTAAATGTATAACTTTTAAGTGTGTGTGTGCGTGCGTGCGTGTGTGATTTTCATCTTTTTTCTTTTCTTTTTTTTATTTATTTCATTTGATCTTTTTTTTTTTTTTTTTTTTTACCATTTAGAAGCATAGTAACAAATTGTTCCATTGCTGCCCATAACCATACACTTGCTATGATAATATGCATCCAGTCTGTATTCCGGAATGATAGATGCCTTGAATGCAGAAATATGATGGTGGCTACAGTTTAATAAATGTAGCAAAATCCAATTTTGGATTATTTTCTTTTTTTTTTTAATCTAATGAGGGAGGTTTAAACTGCAAAGGGACACAACAAAAGGAATAGTCTTTTTCTCTTTATTCTAACTTATTTTTTTATTATTTAATAAAAAAGTAACAATATTTTTTGCACTGATAATTATCGTTTTCATACAACCTTGTCATACTGAGCAATAATGAACCTTTTGTTTTTCCAAAGGTATTTTTTGATCTAATGAGGGAAGTCCGTGCTAAAAAGCTGTCAGAAACTAACGACAAAAACGGGAAGGGAAAAAATAAGAAGAATAAGAAGAGCTTCAAAGAGCGATGCTGTTTACTTTGAACTACACATGGACTTTTCCTCACCAAATCTACTTGCAATTCTGTAGGGAAACTCCATCAGAGCGCTTTTTCTTTATTAAAATAACTTGATGCGTAAGGTTTTGTACTCGGAGAGGTAAGCCTTTATCACAATCTTTTATTTGCTTAGTTAATTTCAAACAACTAGATTTAAGAATGGTATGCATACATTTTAATGGACGATGATGACCACTATGGCTACTGGTTAAAGAAGACTGTGGCACTTTAGGACTTTATAAAATGTAGTTGGCCAACATGTGCCCAACACTAACTTTATAATATCTTCCCCTCCACAGTTTTTAGTTGGCAAAGTTATCTTTTTTTCTTTTTTTTTAGTGCACATCTTTTGAGTATTTTTGTGTCAGGTTTTTTCAAATCTATCCATTTTTATTTCAACTCCTGTTGATCATGGTTTAGAGAGCAAGGAATGTTTTTGTAGATGTCAGTACTGTGATTTTCAACTTTGAAAACCTGCTATGAATGGCGCCATTGAAAAGCACACGTGGTACTGAGGACAGAATGCGAAGCATTGATCAATAGCGCCACCTGGTGGTTCAAAAGTATATATTTCAGGAAGTCCTCATGCCTAACTACAAGTTACTAACCTCTGTGAACTGATCTGCCTTTATGCTTTGGTGTTCTATTGAAATATTTTTGTAATACTTGTTACATTTTCACCACTGTCTTATGAGAAGAATGTATTCTGCGTGAAAATGTGCCAACAAGCATCATGACTTTGCAGCATTTTCAGACTGAACATAAGACACATTTTATTTAGTGTTTGTTTAGCACTCTGAGCTTGGAGCTGCGGTTTCACCAATCATTTAAAACGGCTCTTTTATACAAATATCACCTAACCTAAACTGCTATTTGTATTGTAGTTTTCCACTGCTTTTAGAAGAACAATGTCAAGTATGTTGCCAAATAAACATTTTTCCTCCTTTGTATCACTTGTTCTTCACTTCTAAGATTGAAAGCCATCAAGTTACCTTATGTATTAGATTAAGTCAAATCTTTATTTTTATAGCGCTTTATACGTTGCAGATTGTTTCAAAGCAGCTTTACAAGAATTGTGTAAAGTTCATCAATTATGGAATGAGTTCAATTCAGCTATAAGCAGCTCTGGAGAAAACAGTGATGTCATCGTCCTGCTCATTTCAGTTCTCATCCAATAGTGTCAGTGCAGTCAGATCAATAATATTGCTGAATATTAAGTGTCCCCAACTAAGCAAGCCAAAGGCGACAGTGGCAAGGAACCCAAACTCCATCAGATGTCATAAATGGAGGGCAAAACCTTGGGAGAAACTAGGCTCAGTCGAGGGACCAGTTCTCGTCTGGACAAACAAACCGACATGTTGTGATTATGATTCCAGACTGCATCACAAGTCAGATTGTAGATTGAGCATTCTGAATATTTTATCCAGCTCCTTCTGTTGAAAGATCGGATACATTACGCCGGCATTTGGAGGGAGGAGTTGAAGCTGGTTAATAACAATAGTGTTTTCTAAGGGTAATAACTATAAAGACTTCGGGACTACATTTATTGGTTTAAATGTATAATTATTTTTAAATATTAAATGTAACAATTATGTTTATTATTATTATTATTATAAACAGTATATATTAGTATTAACAAAAACAACTACTTTTTTGTTTTATTAATATTATTAATAATGGGCTCAACATATACATTTAGAAAATCTAAAATTATAAGCTTATTTATGAATTGACTTGGCATGATTTGTTTCTAGTGTTGGGTCTCAAATTCATCAGCAGAAATATGTTGCACAGTATATATAAAAAAATCGCAGAGGTAGAGAATATCAACATTTCATCACAAGGTAATAATCAGTTTGAAACTTTGTTCACCACTGCATTATGAATATTCTGCTCTATTGGCAGGGCAGCAGAAGAACAGAGAGCGGTGTTAACGCAGTAGTGCTGCAGTTCTCCACTGGATGGCAGTCCTGCTGTTTCCACAGATTCAGATTGTGCTGCTGGCTGCCACGTGCAACTGTTTCTGAATATATTGATCAGGATCAGTGGTTCGCATGAACATTTTCTAATGCATGCCATTTGTTACACGTACATGGCATTTGGTAGCAATAACCAATAAGTACCTTAATGGAGACTACAATTAGGCAAGGTTATGCATGATTATACGGTATGTTTTCTTCTGTAATTAAGAAACGTGCAATTTTGCACTGATATCCACCCTTTGCCATTATCAGTAAAGAACATGTCATGCTTTTCCATGCACGCATTTCCTTATATATCCGCTCAAGCCATTAGTGTTATCAGGGAAAAGCTAAATCAGAAGATTTGACAATAACTTAAATAGATAATCTTATACCATTATTCAAACTATGAAATAAGGATTGCTGTCAAATATTTTTTTTTTAAAGTGGCTTTTGTGTTTCCATATACATGTATGTATGTATGTATGTATATATATATATATATATATATATATATTTAATATAAGATCTGGTATTACGCTTTAGACAAGGTCTCTGCTTCCTATTATTTGGGTTGTGGAATTAAGTATTATTAGTACAAACCCATACAGAACAACAAAATATGTGAGAAAATTATGAATAATAGATCATTTACTTTGTGTCTTAGGCTGTTTCACATTTCTAAAAGATAGTATAGTTCTGTTTGGAAGAGAGAAGTAGTGGATGAGTGGATTTAAGATTGCATATTGATCAAAAGGCTTCTTTCAAATGTCATTTGCATTCACCCTGTGCACAATGTGTATTCATAAACCTTGCATTGGTACATGATTGATGTTGTCATCTTTTTTTTATAACTTCTTTTATCAAAAAGAGATGTTTTGATGTTTATGAGAGCTTGCTGTTTGTATTAAAGCAACCATTACCACTAAAGTATGTGCTGAAAACTGATCTGAACTGATATTAGTCTTATTTTAAGACAATCTTGGGGAACATTTGTGGCTGTGGTTACAGTTCAGAGGCAGAAGCAGCGAGGCAAATGTCTCAAGAAGTCTCCCTCTGGGCATTTTTTATAGTTCTCCGTGAGAACTATTTATGCACCCATTTCAACATTGTGAATCCCGAAGCCAGTGAACTTTTATAAAATAAGCGTATAGAGGGATATTTTCCTCATATTTAACACAACACATTCCTGCTTTTTTCCATGATTTATGTCTTCTGAAAGAATATTTCTGTGATTGATCATGTTTTTTTCAGTAATGATTTCTGACTAAATTTGAGTCCAGCCGCAGATTTTCTCCTATATCCGCAGGTAGACACTAATAGGTCCAAGACATTTCCCCTGATGCGATCACACATCTCTGTATCTGTTGCACTGCTCTTAATATTCACTCAAGTGTTTGTAATAAGACTCTTATTTAAAAAGTCAGCTGTTTTGTTGAGGATTATTGCAGTCATATTATTTTTTCTGTTAAAGAAAGCAATACCCTTTACTGATATCCTAATATCTCAAGGCTGAATATTTCATCTCTGGTTTCTTCGCTGAACAATACTTCAAATAAATCTTAAAGCTATTATTTCACTGGCTGCAAATTGCACATCTTAGAACAGAACTGATGAATGTCACACTGCAAGGTCTAAGGGGGAAATCACTGAGAATGAATTGTAGCCGCCAATTGTGTTTATTTGCACATGGTGTCTGCATTGTTTGAAAGAAATTATGCAAATTCTGTAATTATGCAAAGCAGTTCATGAAGAAGCACCCTATACATCTATCCATCCGTTCTATCAATTGTTCTCCATCCATTCATCATCCATCTTTCTATCAATTGTTCTCCATCCATCCATTCATCATCCATTCTTTCTGACAATTGTTCTCCATCCATCATTTATTCTTTCTGTTAATTGTTCATCACATATTCTTTCTTGTTAATTGTTCTCCATCTATCCATCGTTCTATCAATTGTTCTCCATCCATTTATCATCTATTCTTTCTGTCAATTCTTCTCCATCATCTATTCTTTCCGTTAATTGTTCTCCATCTATCCATCCATTTTTTCTTTCAATTGTTCTCCATCCATCCATTCATCATCTACTCTTTCTGTCAATTCTTCTCCATCGTTCTGTCAATTGTTCTCCATCCATCCATTCATCATCTACTCTTTCTGTCAATTCTTCTCCATCGTTCTGTCAATTGTTCTCCATCCATCCATTCATCATCTACTCTTTCTGTCAATTCTTCTCCATCGTTCTGTCAATTGTTCTCCATCCATCCATTCATCATCCATTCTTTCTGTCAATTCTTCTCCATCATCCATTCTTTCTGTCAATTCATCTTCATCATCCATTATTTCTGTCAATTCTTCTCCATCATCTATTCTTTCTGTTAATTCTTCTCCATCTATCCATCCATTCTTTCTTTCAATTGTTATCATCCATTCTGTCAATTGTTCTCCATCCATCCATTCATCATCAATTCTTTCTGTCAATTGTTCTCCATCCATCCATTCATCATCCATTCTTTCTGTCAATTCTTCTCCATCCATCCATCCATCCATTCTTTCTGTCAATTCTTCTCCATCCATCATCTATTCTTTCTGTCAATTCTTCTCCATCCATCCATTCATTCTGTCAATTGTTCTCCATCCATCCATCATTTATTCTTTCTGTCAATTATTCTCCATCCATCCATCCATCTATTCTTTGTCAATTATAGTCATTCATCCATCCATCCAATAATATATTTCATCATCATTTGATGAATAACTAATGCATGACTGCTAAATCATCCTTTTAAAATGTATATTTTTTAAGTTTACCGTCAAAGCAGTGCAACTGTTTTGAGAAAATTGTAATTTGCCTATAGCTTATGCCTTTATCCATTGCAAAAATGTAATTCTGTTACCTGTGTGAAATGTCATTACAGTATTTAAATGAGTTGTTTAGCATAATGCTCCTTTGACTCAGTCGGGACAGATGAGGCTGTAGGCTGATGATTGAATCTCTGTCCATGGTACTGAAGATCACTTTGTAGTCCAGCAATCCTCCAGATTGATTCTGCAGCTCTCCGCAGGTGCAGAACCACAGTCTGACTCTCATTAACTGATAGCAGCTGAGATGGAAATATCAGCAGGGAAAAAGTGAATCCGTGCTCAGCCCAGAGACTGTCACACAGAGGCCAGAGCCCTGCGGATATTAGATGTAAAGGCCTGCATGGTCTTGCTGGGGCACAGTGTAAGTTGTTACTGCCACTGACCACCACTTCTTTCCGGAGGATGAAATAGCAAAGTAGGACAGCAAAGCTGATAAGGCTCTGAAGTTTGACAGAAGTACAATGAAACACCTCAGAGTTTCTGCTAAATGTGATTTCTGGTATTAGGTCAGATGCAGAGCTAAGTCAAGGCACTGCATGATTTTCATTACTAGTCTAATAAAAGTACCTCCTTGAATTTTTTATAGCACTTGTAAAGCTAAAAAAAAAAGCAATGGCATAGACTCCAGTTCTGTCAGGACCCACTATCGTCAAATACGATTGACAATTAGCATATAGTTTGGATTGGCGGTGTGGTTCTGTTCTGGGCGAGAACTCCCTGTGCATCCGTGCAGCCTAGCATGGATATGAGCAGGGAGAGCAACAATAACGGGTAAACAGAACAGAACCAACATGAATGTATTGCAGATATCATTAATTCAAGATTTTAAAGTACAACATAATTCGAGAATTTATTCTGATTCAAGGGGAATCAGAATGCCAAATCCTGACTGATGAGAGGTGGAGCTGGGGATGGAGGAGGGTAATTCGCTCCTGAGAAACGCGATAGCTGCTGATATAACTGAGGAGCTTATATATGTGATGGGAGTCGTATTCCTATAGGTAGACGTGGATCAGCTGAGAGTCAGCTGATGCGAGCTTGACTTACGTGACCTGACAGAACTAACGCTACGCTTGATGTTCTTGGTTTTAAATATAATGCAATGCACTGTTAGCTGCTTTGGATGAAAGTAATTTTCAAAGTCAGAAATGTAAATAAATGTACCCAATTTGCTTTGTCAAAAGGATATAGTTTACTGAAAAAATTACATAAATAAAATTCTCTCTGAGCATTATCTCAATTTTAAAATGAAAATAATAATAATTTGTCCTTCAGTTCAAATGGACTATTTCATCTATTCATTTAATTGTTCTTAAGACTCAGCTCATGCCTCTGACGACTTCCCCACAACAGTGTGGAGGGAATCTAATCATAGGAGCTCACTGCTTCCGTTTATCAGGCCTGGAGGGGACCTGCTCCTTTGCATATTCATAATGCTGTTCTCCATTGTTATGAGGACTTAAGAGATGAGCTACAGCATATAGCACTGGGAGCACAGCCCTGTTCAACAACCAAATAAACAGCGTTCAGAGAAACTGCTAATTACCCACAGAATCAGGTCAAGCACAAGACGTCCGAGCTGAAAACCTCTCACGATAAGATCTAATTACAGCGTGACCCATTAACACAGTGTAAAGTTAACATTCTGGTGAATGAAAAATAATCAACATAAATGTGATGCGTTCTTGAAGATCTAAGGGTCAGCGTGAACTCATTAGTTGATCTCAATGGCTTTTCATTCATTTAGGTATTTTCAGATAGAAACTTTTTAAAGGATATCTGACAGTGAATTTCAAAAAAGCCTTGAGAGACTAATTATGCTTTTTTACTTTGTTGGATTTGCCTTTAATCAGCTGAGATGCGCTTGACCGTCATGTCAACGTTTTAGTCATTAGTCTTTGCAATGGCTGATTTATAAAAGTCTTCCATGAAGGCTTTAAATAGAGATGATGTTTTAGTTTTGAGAACTGTTCAAATAGATGCTTTTTGAAAACCGCATCTTTTCATGTTTTCCATGAATAACAAAAATGCGGCCATGTTTTCAAGTGTTTGTTCTTCTTTTTCTTTTTTTTCCCACTGTCTAATTTTCCATCCACCTTGCAATTTAGAGACACGGCCTTCTTATCCGCCCGCTGAAATAGAGCCTCTGATGGAGCTAGATTGGATGTAATGACATCTGTTCATCTGAATCCCGTAGACCAATCATAAGGTTTAAAGAAGAGGTGGACGGCACATTATAGGGTGTCAGAGCTGTTAGTGTTAACACACAGAATGGCAAACTCCTATTAGAGCCAACAGCCAGGCATTACAGACAGATGCCCTGCTCCCAGAGGAGGTCATTATTGCTCTGGCTGAGCTAGACTCACTGCAAGGAGGAAGTTTCGTGTACGGCTCTCCTCTGAATGAAGTTGCAGACGAGTGGCTGACGAAAAACTAGAGTGATGTAGATAGAGCACAAAAAAAATAATGGATTATCATGATGTTAAATTTCCTGGAGGAATGTCGGATGAAATATCTAGATGGGTTTGAAATGTGATAAATCCAGCTGACAGAGTAGTCCTGACCTTAAGGCATTAGAATATGACAGCAACTAATGGTGAAATTTGACAGACCACAGAGGAATATTGTTGGACTTGAAACACCTGCAGCATAATGCACCTTTTTCCCAGTCGAAGCACATCACTTTCCAGAACATTTCAATGAACGACCTGCACTGAGAAGCTCCAGACGTTTTAGTAATTTAACTTACTGTTATTAAAGATGAAGATGTTGTCTGTGTAGCTTATATAAACATGATTTGTTGTTTATTTTTAAAGGATTGAACCTTTTAACACTCATCGCTGTTGTTTTAAATCAATTACTAATGGCTAAAACAAAATTCAAATAAACTTAACTTGAAATTAAATGACTGGAACAGTTTGCTGAAGTCTATATATTGTTTTAATACTAATTCTTTAAAGTCCCCCTATAATATTATCCATTAAAACTCATCTTTGATCACCAAAATGACAAATCTAAAAGTTTTTTTAATGAAAAAAAAAAAAAAAATCTCTGAATGTAACTCTACACCATTGCCTCATTTAGTATACACGGTTCTATGAATATGCAAATTAGCCCCGCCTCCACTCACTCACAGCTCAGAGATCCTCTCGTTGATGTGATTGGTTACAATGTAGTTTGTGACGTCAGAAACACCAGCGTTTTCGAATTGCGTTTTTGAGACTGTCTTTGGTTCACTGCAGTTTTAATGAGAAAATACTCAGCAATGGTGTTGACTTATGAATTTGCACATGGTTTGTCTTAAAGCATATTAAAAACACCACATAGACATATAAACAACATTAAAAGCTTGATTTTCACCACAGGGTGACTTTAATGCAAACATTACATTGACATATTCCCTTTTTAAGCTGTCTTTAAATATTGCCCTAAAAAAAGAGGTAAAACTCAATGTAAACAAGAACCCACATTTGTCTTTATTCTCTCATGACCACTGTGGTAAAGTGGTAGTTTGTGAGTCTGGGAGAGATATCACATCCCACGGGATACAGAAGTTCACTACAGAGCCAACCAATTATGTAGCTTAAACTTTGGCTGAATACAAATGCAGCCTGTGCTTTGCTGCCACTGACTGCTGAAGCCCTTCAACAGTGTGGAAACTGACAGCCTGTCAGTTTCTGCTGTATCCTTGAACAAAACGTACAGCTACTGATCCCTCCATACAGTAGTTTCCATCCTTCATCTCAATTTTGAAGAGGTTTGTTTGTCTTTTTGTTTGTTTTTCTTTTTTTATACTGTGCCTAATGTAAGATGTAGTTGCCAAGTATGCGTTTGTGATTACTCACCAAAATCAAACTGACTTCAAACATCTCATTGTGTCCATAATAATATATGTGGTGTGTTTTTCAGTGCATGACAGTTGGAGCTCTCTGTGGTGGTCTTAATTGCATCTTGCCGTCGTCATACAGTGGTTATCAGAGGGGCCTATGACAGCGGTGTATTCCATGGGGAGTTGTAATCACCTGACTGATAGAACAGCTCTGCGTGCATCTGTCTTCCCCTTGTTGTAACGTGATGATAAAGCATTAGGCAGCCTTTCATGCAGACTTTGATGTCTGCAGCATCTTAATCTGGCTCTCGTCTTGCGTGAGCTTGCGTCTCAAATGTTTATTTCTAATGCCTGTGTCATGTGTTCAGAGCAAATAGTCCGATTCAAATGTCAATATTTGAAAACAACTGTCTCTAATTAAAATGAATGATGAACAATATTTTGGTGTCATATCTTTTTGTATGTATTTATTTATAATATTGTTCATTTATCAGTTATTGGCCATATCACAACAATAAATACTTATCAGCCTATCAGTAGCGGCCAGAGTTTAAGTGATAGTTCTCCCAAAAATTATAATTCTATCATTAATTACTCACCCTCATGTCGTTCCAAACCCGTAAGACTTTCGTTCATCTTTAGGAACACAAATTAAGATTTAATCCGAGAGCTTTCTGTCAGATGGCAACTACCACTTTGATGATTCAAAAAGTTCATAACGAGATCGTAAAACTTATACATATGAATTCAGCGGTTTAGACCAAATTTTCTTAAGAGACTCGATCGCTTTATATGATGAACAGATTGAATTTAGGCTTGTATTTACTTATAAACATATCAGTTGTGATACAAAAGCTCAAGCATATTCACTTGACGTGCGTGAAACAATGAGGTTCATTCTCGTGTTACGCAGTGTTTACATGTGAATAAAAGCCTAAATTCAGTCTGTTCATCATATAAATCGATCGCGTTTCTTCTGAAAATGTGGACTAAACCGCTTGATTCATATGGATTCGTTTTACGATCTCTTTATACACTTTTTGAAGCGTCAAAGTGTCTAGAGGGACAGAAAGCTCTCAGATTTCATCAAAAAGATCTTAATTTGTGTGCCAAAGACGAACGAATGTCTTACAGGTTTGGAATGACATTTGGGTGAGTAATTAATGACACAATAGTCATTTTTGGGTGAACTACCAATTTAATGTTGGTGCATCTCTAATTAGAATGATTTTCTTTTGGTCTGAGTGTATTTTATTAGCTGAGGTATCTTATTGATATAAGATAGTGGTTTAATTCCTAATGTTTTTCTTTTTCTTGGTATAACATGAATGCTTTTGAAAATAAACTGAAAAACAAATCTTTAAAAAAGGTCACATTGACAGACTGCACTTATATGTCATGTTTACCTATTCAATAATGCGCCCAACATCAACAACGATGATTACTTAGAGCTCAGACTAAGCATTGACAAAGTGCATTAGTAAATTTTTTGAAACACTCATTTAATTTTAAAATGAGAAGAGGGTTGAGAAGGAAGTCAAACGGATATGGAATCTAGACCCTGTTCCTCTGGGCACTATTCCAAAAAAGTTCCATTGCCGCTCACTTCTTACCAACCATGCACAATGCCTCTTTTGACTTTAAATGATTGTGGGTTATTCGGTGAACGTGACAAATGGCCTGGACTGAAACTGGGTCCCAGAAACACATAATGGGGGGCTACGGTGGCACAGAGGAACGAACAGAGGTGCCTTTGACTGTTGACCCTGACAGCACAGGGTAATAGAGGTGGAGACGGTTGCGCAGAGGAAAGATAGCCTAGACTACACCTCTGTCGCATGAAATAAAATGAAAGAAAAAAATCACAAAGTGTTGTGCAACATGCTATATTTTATCTGTACTCTGAGAGTACGGACGACTTCATCGACGCCAGCTGCAAATAGAGGCAAACTAGATGTCAGTCATGGAAAATGAGTAATTGATTTACTATTAAAATCAATATTACACACATAAACATGTAATTGAATGTCTAGGGGTGTTGGCTTCATAATCGTCAGCATAAACTGCTACATCAATCAATCGTGATGAAATGCAGGGATGTTTTCGCAAACAAATCAGCCTCCCGTGTCGATAAGTCACACAGCTTGTGTATTTTCTTGCGGGTTCAAGAAACCGCAGTGGACGTTATAGATAATTTGATATTTTTCTTGAATTTCCTACTTAGGAAAGACAAAGGGTCAGCCCAGTTCACGTGGCAAACTGAGTCAATTTAAAAGCAGATCACTAGAGGGGAGCAAACAATGGCAAGCAATCTCAAATCGTCATTCTCAGGGTTGAGGGAGTTATCGCACACAGAAATTATGACCAGTAATAACATTCACAGACAGACAGAGCCCAACACACACACACACACATCACTGTGTTAGCTTTCCATTACGCTGCTTACTAATGGTGTTTGTTTGGAGGTGATTGATATTTTACCGCCAGCTTTGACTTAATCGGAAAGAGTAGAGCTCCAGGTAATGTGGTGTATACTGATAATGATTCATACACTAGAGCTGTCAATCAGGAAGTAACTTAAATAAAGAGGTCTGTTTGGGTGTTTTCATGGCCTGTTTTTGCTTTGCCCTTCAAGATGTTTGTCATACAGCAGGTTAATTTCTGTTTAATGCAGTGCATATACTCACATTCTGCTTTTATTGTCTGTTAGGGTTGGACTAGTCTCAGCCTCAGACGTCACGCCCACGGAACGTTGGCTAAACGTCTGATGCATATGGTACACTTAACTGGAAACACTTCAGGAATGTCGAAGTCGTCATCTGATTGGTTGAATTTCAACGGATTTCTGGGGGGCGCGAGTGTCGCGTTTATTTTCGGTCCGCCGGGAAACAAAGCGCAGACGTGTGATTGCGGAAGAAAAACTGTTGTGTTTACATGAGTGACAATGAGCATTTATCAAGATCAGCTAAACGTAGAAAGTATGCGAGATTCACGGCATAGACTCTTTAAGAGATGTCCAGGAGTTTTGTTTGAGGCACTTAGTGGAGACTTGTTGCACGCCGGTCTGTTGTTGTGGGGACATTTCCACGCCCCGAAACGTGACGCTGAACGAAACGAACTGTAATTGGTTGTTTGACATGTCGGTCGAACGGCCTTACGGGCAGGCCTTGGCCAAAGAAAGCTGCTATGAATTCCAGACCTTCAGCCGTCAGTCTGAAGGTCTGGCTACGCGAGACTAGGGTTGGACCAAACTCAGAAATATCCCCCTTTCGGTTCCCTGGTTGTCATTTTAATTAAACTGGCAATGTATCACACGAAGTTGAATTGGAATTCGAATAGAAATGGGAACTGAATTATAAATCAGCAGGTAATATTCGTTTCTAATTAAAATGACCATTATAATTATGTTCTTAAATTTGAATTACAATTCTGCATCCTGTTCGTTACTTCGATTCAAATTAAACTCCAGTTCCATCACTGAATTGCAATTTAGTTGCATTCTGAATGGTGCACCACCCTATTTTTGACGGAGGAAGCCAGTCCGTGAGCACTTCAACTTCAAGCTCTCACCAGGATGTTTTTTCATATTGGAGTATAAAAGCCAAGAATCCATAATGGACTCATCAGCTGTCGTGTTCCCTGCTTGAATTATTCTCTTTGGTGCTAATTAGACATTCCTAGCGTTTGTGATCACAGAAAGCTCGCCGTGCGTTCGGTTGACACTGACACTGTTCTTCTGGCGGTGTGCTATAAGGAAAAACCAGCCGTTGTTCTATTTGCTGCATGGGTGAATTCAGACAAAGGGTTTGTGAGTCTTCTAATGCACAGCTCTGAGCCGGCCCTTGTCTCACACATGACTTGCATTTGCGTAAAGGTCACTCTGTATTGGGATAAAGAAATCCTCTGGGGTGCTAGGAAACAATTATACTCTGAGAGAGAGCGAGAGAGAGAGGTACTAATTCTGTCGACACATAGTGTGAGTGGTTTCTGCTTTAGGTCTGAATTAACAAACTAATTGGCAAACTCACCAGTGGTTCAGTGGACATGCTCATTACTTTCCTGTCTTGCAAAACACACAATGAATGGTTGGTTCTTCTTCTGACTTTGCGATCTGCATGGGAGTATCTTAGGATAAATCATAGATGTCCCTTGGTAGGAATTGTTTGTCAGTAAATCATTGAGAAGAGATCCATTAGAGGACAAAGAGGAAATTTGAACACCTGCAGTAGCCAAGGCTGTGGTAATAAACACGTCCCTGAAATAAATAAATGCGATCTGCACATTGAGCCACTTCAGGGTGCTTTTTGTCATTTGCCAGCGTTGAGCATCCAGGAAAGCATCAGTAAGATGAAAAGTCTCTGGAGACTAACTCACCTGGGGAAGGATGCGGATCTTAATCATGAGGGACCCAGTTCTTTGGCATTTCTCTCAGTGTCGCCATGCCCTTCAGAATTTCATAGAAGGCAGAGTCATTTGCATATTTGCCAATCGTGATTTCCATACCAATGAGTAAAACCAAAGTGAGCAGTTGTGAAATTTGAATATTTCTCTCCAACATGATCTTTTCCCCTGTAGAAATTTTAAAAATGTATCGCTACACCCCAAGTGCCTCAACATCCACCCTTGTCCCCTCTTTTTTTTTTCATTTTTTTTTTCAGTAATATGATTTCTTGATATCTGAAGTGGGTTTATGAACGCGTCTTGGGAGCTATCTGTACATGAATTCAAATGTAATTAGGTACTTCAAACTGCCTTTACTGACAGATTCAGAGCACTTTTTGCTGGAATATTTGCATGAAGAATAACTGCTTCATTTGCTCACTTGCTACATGACATGCTCTCTCTCTCTCTCTCTCTCTCTCTCTCTCTCTCTCTTTCTCTCTCTCTCTGTTTTATTTCTTAGATGTCCAATAGGGTGCGCCCATGCACTTCAAACAAGAGTGGATGGATACAGCTCATCTGCAGATGTACAGTCAACACAGTATGAAAACTACACATACTGTATTTTTATAGTATGAAAAAATGTGGGAAAATGTGCATTCGGTCAATCATTATCGCAAAATAAATAGTAAGTGGTCAGCGACAGTGCTGCTTTGGGCAACAGTCATTATACAGAAATATTTGTCTGCTGTGTGCCGCCATTGACCAATCAGAACCTAAGCCAGAAAGCCACTGCAATAAATCAGGTAGAACTAATACAAAAATCATAAAGTGCTGTAGCTCTTGTAATAATAGTAGTATTTTTTTCTCCCATTAGACTAAAGAATGTCCCAGAACATTCTAAATAAATAATTTTTATTTATATAACCTGTGTAATAACTGATTAATCCTCAAAATAGCAGTCTGTGAGCAGTCATTCTATACCAGTGCAGTATATATAATAAAACAGATTATGTTCTATAACTATATATAAATTATAATTCTATTGCACAGCCTCTAGTGGCTTATTGCTTTATTAATATTCTTATATGTAGCGGAGGATCTAGTATTGGCTCACATGCTTTTTGACTGATTTAGCTGCACAGGATTTGGATGAGTAAAATGCTAAAGGACAAGTTCAAGGTTTTATGTGTCACATGTGCAGAATTGCAATAGCAGGGAAGACTTTCTGAAGCGCCTAAAGGTTATTGTGGAGAATAGTGGAAAAAGTAATAAACAGCTAAAGAAAGAAAGGGTAGCCTATGTTACTCTTCTGGGGAAGGTGAGCAGTATGCATCATTATTTAAGATCCGGATGGCTTGAGGGTAGTAATTCCTCCTGAGCCTCACCAAGCTGGCCCTCAAGCTATGGAGTAGTGTTTTTCCTGCCACGGTAGCAATAAGAGACCATTGTCAGAGTATCTTTAATAATTCTAGTCCACATGGCAGAAGTTAGGAAGCACACTCCTTTCATTCAGCCAGTTGTCAATTAAACCTTGCTCTCAAAATAAGGCCAAGGCCGGAGTCAATCACAAGGCTATGGCTCAGATAACTAGATTGAGTTGTTTAAAGGATTAGTTCACACACAAATAAAATGCTGTCATCATTTACTCACCTTGATGTTGTTCCAAACCGGCATGAATTTATTACTTCTGTGAAGCACAAAAAGCACTTTTAAAGAAATATTCTGGTCGTTCTATTCAATTCAGTTACAATGACAGGGGGCACAGCTTTCAAACTTAAAAAAGCACTCAAAAGTACCATAAAAGTCCCCCTTGGCATGTGAAAGTTTAACCCTTAAATGTATGAATGTTTTGCCAATCATTATTATGTATACGGGTTTTTAGCGACCCTGATCTATATCTAACATGGATGGATCTTTATGTCGTGATAATATTAAACTCTCCTTATATTAGAGTAACAATTACAGAAGAATAAAATAATGCCTATTTTGTTACCTTTTGGAGCTTGGAAGGGTTTGGTTTGAGCAGATGTTTTGTAACACTGTCGCTGACAGCTTCTTCACCAGATCCACCGTCAAGTAACAGTGACACTAACATTTGATTGCGTTCAGTTCTTGCTCTGCAGTAAATCACTGAGCCATTTCAAGATTTGCTAATGATACTGATGATACTTATCATTTGGTTTTCTGCCTGCGGTAACTATGAGTGAAGCATCACTTTATCATTGTGTATCAGACATTGCCACCTTGTGGAATAAAGGTAAATTGCACTTATTCAGTCATCAAAGATTCAATTATTGTTGAGCAGAAAAATTATACTTACACTGTTACACATCTCGGGTCTTTGGCGAACCTATTCAATCTTTAAAAAATATGAATAGGAAAACAGGCATTCTTTTATAATTGATAATTTAATATTTTTTTCCTCGTTATATTGTTTATAATGAATTGATTGAGGAATACTAAGGGCCCTATTTTAATGATCTGAAATACAAGAATCAAACACGAAACGCAAGTAACTTTGTAGGCGGATCTCCATCTAAAATGGGTTGGTCTGAAGTAGCTACATTACTCATAGGTGGTTTGGGCGTAGAGTGCAATAAACCAATCAGAGCGTCATCTCGCATTCCCTTTAAGAGCAGGCGCGCTTGTTCCATGGCGGATTGCTATTATAACGGCAACTTACATGATGATAAAGGTGATTTCGCAGTCTTCAGAATTTTGTTTCCTGGTTCTTGACGGACAACCCACTTTGTCAGATGTCCTTATGTTTCTTGCCACTATTGATCAAACAGGTTTGATCCGTCACTACTACAATTAGCCTGAATAACTTGGGTAAATGTGTAAACTAGATTTATGCCTATTTTTTCACATCATCATGGACACCACAATGATTTTCCTCGTGTGGTAATATTTTTTCTAATTATGTATGGTTTGCAAAAATATGAACTGCAGTGTCTGTGTATGAGAGAAGCAAACTGTATGCGCGTTGTCAAAAACTGCAAAATAGCACCAGGGAACGTTTGCGCCAGAGCACGCCTCCTCTTTTTGCTGAACCGCCCTAATTTACCGACGTGCGTCTGTGGAGGGAAAAGTCCGCTGTGCGTCGGGTGCAAAATAGGAATGATACATGCGTCGGCGTACAAAGTCATTTGCGCTGGGTGCAAGATAGGGCACTAAGAGGGTTGATGTCTAAAAAATGAATGAGAAGGAGGGTAGTGAATGACGTCCGAGGTCACTAAAGACCAGAGGAATGCTTTCAAGTATATGTCTGAACTAATTGTTCCTTTGAGCCAGAATTTTTCTATAGGCCTATAGGCTGCAACCTGTCTAAATGAACATTTCCATTGTACAAAAGATTATTTTTAGTGGAAACAGGTTCTTCAGAATAGTAAAAATGTTCTTTACAAAAATGGTTATTTTAAGAACTGTTCACTGAAAGGTTATTTGAAATGGTTATTCTATGGTATTGCTGCAAAAGCCCTCTTTTTGGAACCTTTATTTTTTAACTCGATTACTTGGTGCTTTTATGATGTTGATATAGAAGCGTGAAGTATGAGGTTCTAGGCTCGACGAGGTACAGCTGCCCACCACCCACCCCCCTCCCTGATCTGAGATCTGCCTGTCAGCAAGTTAAGGATCCACAGACAGAGTGAGGAATTCAGACCCAAGTCCCTGAGCTTGACGACAAGCCTGAGGCCAACTATGGTATTGAATGCTGAGCTGAAGTCAATCAACATCACGCTCAGAGTTCTCCTTCCTGTGGGATAGGTACTCAGAGAATGGCATCATCCGTGAGGATGCACAGTCCCTGTGAAGTTTTGCATGTTCAAGACCTGAGGTCTGTCACTTAAACCGAGCAAGTTGCTATGACAACAGCAGGAAACCAACCGTCTTGAATCTTTTTTTTCATTATGTGTGTGAGTATGCATGTGTGTGTGTGTATCTAGGAGCGATAGGAAGAGTCGAAGGAAAACAAAGAAACAAATTACCTACCTAATTAGCTAATTAATGAGATGCTGTGCATGTGTGTCATCTGTGAAGAATATGAAGACATTTCAGGGATGCAAGATTCAGCCAAAATGGCTAAATCAAACATCTTGTACCAAACAATTTCAAGCTACATTAGATACAAGAACATACCCATACTGTATTCAGGATGATTGGAGGGACCAAATCATTGAAAAATATATTAGTCAATCACTAAACTGTGATGTTGGAGGGCACGTGTCTTTCTAATATCTACGGTGGTTACGGCTCTGGTCAGATATTGTATAATGAGCTGTGGCGAGGGTTGATGTGCCTCATCTAAGAGAGAATTCAGTCTTTCCTGATTGATGTCCTTGCTCTAAGTAATAATTCTTTGCCAATCTTGTTATGCCTCAGACCCTTATACATTAAGACACATTCAGACCTGGGCTAGTAGCCTATTATTATCTTATCCAATCCTTACAAAATAAGACTGTGGTGTCATGGTGTGATCACATCCGATACATGTAAAAATGACGGGCAAGCTATAATTTAAAGTAGCTACTCATAATTTAAAGTAACATTTAAGAAAATATTTGTTTATAATATATATCAAGCATAGCTAGGCTAGGCTGCACAGGGAGTTCTTGGCCAGAACAGAACCATACCGCCAATCCTAACTGTATGCTAATTGTCAATCGTATTTGACGATAGTGGTCCTGACAGAAATGTAATATGTTTATTATTATTTGATAGTGCATTAGGTATTATAAACTAGCAGTGATCTATTTTACAGCTTTTTTGTTAATGTAAGTTATGTAATGTAAGTTTACATGTAAAATGAGTTTTTTACACTCTAAAAAAAAGTGGTTCTTAAGCGGTTCTTCAGGGGTTCTTTGCAGTGCTTATGGTGCTATATAGCACCACTGCCATTTTAAGAACCTGTTAAGCCCAGTTTGGTTCTTCAGCGGTTCTTTGGGGTTGTTAAGGTGCTCTTATGGTTCTACATAGCACCATTTGACAAAGATGAGGTGCTATATGGCACTTAAAGTGGTTCCCCTATGATTACAAGCCAATGAACCACTTTTAGTGTTATTTAGCACCATTTTTGTTTAGAGTGTATGAATAAATGCTGTAAAAACCCAATGCATAAACTAATGTCAATACATTAAACCTTACCAGTAATGTTTAATTAAAGCGTTACCAGTATTCCGCATTCTGCACAGGGACTTAAAGTGAGTCGTTTTACTAATCAGGGGGAGTTTCCCGAACAACGACATAACTCGCTGCTAACTACCATACGATGCATCATTGAAGAAATCAACTAGCTAGTCACGACTGCTTCCCGAAACCATATTGTTGCAAATTGGTCGTTCAACCACGTTGGTTTATGACGTCACACAGGTGGTAGAGTAATAACTTATTTTAATTAAACTGTTTGAGATTGAATTAACGCTAAATGTTTTGCTTTAAATTACAGACATGGCATCTGAGGACCATTTCTAATTTATGTCAGTTATTTAGCCTTATTTCCAGATTCAATCATAGGCTCGTTCTTACATAGTAGACCACGTTCGCACATGCACACTATTCAAAAACGACGATTTAAATCTCTTGACAAACTAAAATATGTAAATTACATTTGTATATATTCTAAATAAAATGTATAGATTGTACTGAATGTCAGCTTGCTTATTTGACTTAAGATAAGGATTTATTAAGTCCACATGTCATGCAAACAAGAAACTATGCTTCAAACCACAGGTCGAGAGCTGAACAAAAGTTATCACCAGACCATTAAGACACGAGCGTATCCATGGGAATGTATTTATTCACTGATGTGAAGAATCTCGGGACTAATATTATAGTAGATGCAAAGAAACTATCACGCTAAACATGACTTCTGTGTCGATAAATTAAACTCAATTTACTATAGATTTCTGGACATCACAATGTTATTTTCTCTGCAATTGTTGCGGTACATATCGTTGTACCACTCCACCCCCCTTGTACCACTCAGATGTGAAGCAGTGTGCATGACAGCCTCAGTGCTGACACTTCTACTTGTTGGGAAAACTAGCTTGTTACCAAACAAACTAAATTATTTGGGACGCAGCTACTGTGTCACTACTGACAAATATAATTAAAGTAATCGTTGCTACTGAATTAGTTAGTCCCCAACAGCACTGCTATTAGTTGTACAGTGTACACACACCAAGGTACTTTAACGAATATTACCATTGAACATGTCCAGATATAATGGTATTGTCATGCTACAAAAAATGCAATGGAACCTCTTTTAATTAGTGAACAGAGGCTCTGTAAGTGTTTGTTGTGCACTTGATTGCCATTCTCAGCCAAATCAACAGTGCAATTACTAAATCTTAGAGATGTCAGATAAATGAACAGCTAGTGTAGTATTCAGTAGGCTTCTGCGCTCATCAGCGCTTTGAAAGCATAGACACCCAGAGTGAAGCTATTTGATGTAGACAGTCCTCTATTGTGGAATCAAAGGATCGGCAGGTTCCTGATGAGCGAGGAGTAAGTAGTTTGTCACACAAATTGATGTCAACTGGGTGCTTGGTGAACAATTATGCTGAACCCTGGGATGTTTCATAAGCCAAGCTATTTACATAGACTGCTAAGACAACATTTCCATTGCTTGTTGTAATGAGGCGTTGCTGAAGTTATGCAAAATACCCTCAAGATCACCAAACATCATTGTGCTTTAGATAATAGAAAAACGTGTAACTCATAATTAACTGTGTAACCACACTGACTTAAATGGCATTTTGCAATATTGTTAATAAACAGTCAATGTTCTTTCTGCTAAATGAGAAGTGTAACATTTGAGAATTTTTTTTAGCAGCGTCAGACTTCAACACAAACAAATAGGGTTTCATTTTACAGTTTGCAAGCTGGAATAGACAGTTTGACATGTAAAGCGACCAACCGCTTTATTAAAAAGATTTTTTGCTTTTAGTATCGCTAATGGGCGAGTTTATCTGAAATAGTTAGTACCACAATAATAGATGGTCTGGAAAAAACTCAATCAAATATTGACTGCAGCAATGATAGAAGTGACTTTTTTCAGCCGATGATGCCATGAATCTCGCAAATCTTAACTTGATGCCTTCTGAACCCAATTAATACAAGCTTGCCCTCTTTGACCCCATAAATTCCATATCAGCCATGCAGGCAATCTGATTGCCACTTGCAAAAGTGCTTTACTTTTGTATGTGCAATGTACATGAGATAGTCAGTGGATAGACTATGTGCAGAATCTTTATCCAATGAGACTTATGACGGTCATGACAGCATATAGGTGACATGTTTAAATGCCTGGGATGATCTGATTTTTACGATGCAGGTTACAGTGTTGACCTCTTCTAGTGGACAGAAGTCACATAGCCATGCTGCCTTGTGCAATTTTATTAATTTTCTCAGTAGGTCTTTGGATGCAGTTGTTTATGGGGTTTTGTCTTTACAACGAAACTAAATCATTCTCAATATAATTTGATTTCAATCTTCTCTTGCTAGCAATCAAAAGAAGTATGCTGGCTTTGAAACAAATAATGAACTCAGTGGTCAAACAGGGTAGGTGGATGTTTTTCTGAGTGCATGCGAGTTTGTTAAAGCTTGTTCACAGTCCTCTGTTCTATTAAGGATTTATGCTTCTCACCATTTATGCAAACTCTTTAGGCTGCTGCAGTGACTCTGTATTGAGAGCACTTTAAGAGATGTGCTTGAAAACATGTCTTTTTTAATGGGCCTGGACAGTTCTTTGTGTCCCAATGGGCTGCAGGGCTTTTCATCGGCTGCTCCTTAGCAAATTCATGTCCCTCCTACTTTATTGTGCATCAGCCAAGTGTTTGGTGCATAAACCGTAGTGTGATATAGCCTAGAGCGGGGATTCATCTGCAAAGATCTGCTCATTGTCTGGCACAGGTAGGCGAGTAGGCCATTTTATAAAGTGCATGCGGTAAACACAAAAGTCGGTTGTTGAGTGTTTTGTGAGCTATTTTTTAAGAAAATAATATGATTTTATTATTATTAATTCACTATTATTATGTAACTATGTTAATTACAAATTCATTATTATAATACAGTTTAATGTGATAAATATGTATTTTTTATTATACAATATATTTAAAGGGATTATAGGGCCCCCCCCCCCCCACACACACACACACACACACAAGCACGCACACATACACACACATTCACTTTAATTATAAGAATAATTTGAACAATATCTGTGTCAGAAGAACTGACTTTACTTTTCATTGGAGCCAAGTCCATTAAACATTCATAATTTGTTATTTTATGCTTGACAAGATTAATCAGGCACAACATATCCACTGTTACATAAAACAGACAGGAAAAAATGTGCGTATTTAATTGTCACATTAAAAGGCATATTGTTGACTCAGGAATGTTAATGATAGGAAGCCATAACCTTGTTAACATGGGGAGCAAGAACTGTTTGAAATATTCCACCCATTTGCATTTTCCCTGTTTCATATCCCATTCAATAGGTTCATATCCCAATTTAATTTTTTATTTTATATTTTGTGATAATACAGTGCATTTTTAGAACTTAAATATATTATTTGTCTGGTAGAATGTTTGCATGTGAAAATCACCCGTTGCAAAATGTAAAAGTGTCAATGATTCAGTGGTTCACAAAAGAAAACCACATTGAAAATATCAGAAAATGGATGTACCTTAAATTCCTGTGTCTCAGTTGTCAATCTCAGAGCAGTAGCTCATAATCTCCATTAGTGCAATACTGAAACATTGATTATAAGTCCTTTTTACATTGCAGGTTGCTTTGGCTGAATGAAAATAAATCTTAATATTAAGGGGTTCTAATATTAACATTTCTCTGAAGTGTTCTGTCTCCATAATATTTGTTCTTGCCTTGCAGTTTTAGTGGTTTCAGGCATACACAAATATATAATTGGCATTGTTCTAATCATCCATTAGCTAAATGTCTCTTGTTCAAAGTCTTAAACATCAGTCTCTTTTTTTTTAATGATCTGCAGTCAGTTTTATTGAATTCCAAGAGGGGTGAGCTGTGCCAAAAGAAAACAATGGCTTGATGGCTTTACACATAGAAACAACAAAAGGCTCAAGGCAGATTTGCTCTGAAGCCAAAAAGTGAACATTTATGGCAAAACATCACCGATCCGTCACTCGAACTGATTATAGTCTCATGTGACTGAACAGTACGAGTGGCTTTTGAGATAGCTTTGAGATCCTTTGGCAATAGTTTCTGTGAGGTCATCTATGGGTCCAACATTTTTTATATTCAGTTCCGCATAGCAAAATAAGTAAACTTCATAAGCTTCCAAAAGGGAGGAGTGTATATATGTGTTTGTTTTATTTTGTGCAATATTGGTACTAATGTTGATGTTCAATGTAAAATCTGGGCCCTGAAACAAAGCCAGTTGGAGAAATGCTAGAAAGCAAAATTGTTATATTTAGATCTTGTGGGACTTCTTGTTTTGGCATTAGCCGTCTGTGTCACTGGGATTGATAGATACTTGTTTGCAATCCACTGCACTCATAAATTAAATGACATGTCCAACCAAGCCAAATGACTTATGCTATAATTGTCAGCGTACTACAGTTTAGGTGTTTGTATTACTGTAAATTACTTAAGCTACAATATGTGTGTATATAAATATACATATTTACAATACTTAATGTAAACTTAAAGTTTTGTGGCTTTAAATATTCTAATCAAATGTTAATCAAAAGAGTCAGTAATGTGTTTAATAATCAATATGACTGAAATGGAGTCAAGATGATGAATAGTTTGAATGCAGATATCAACTATGCCAAGTACGCTATGAAGAAACAATGCCTCTTTGATCTGGGAACCATGCCGGCAGTATAAAATGACTAAAACTGAGTCATCAGCAAATCGTTTATGGAAGCAGGCTACTGTATTGCTATTAAAGTCTGTTGTATAATTTAGTTGGAAACTTGCAACTTATCATCATAAAACACCAGCCTGTGTAAGCTGCCAACATCCTATTACGGGAATGACACTGATTCACCCCGTTGAAGTAAGATAGACATTTACAACAGTGACCCAAATCCATGTCATTGATTAAACCCTGAGAGGTTCCATCTGATAGAGTTTTACTGGACTGGTGATGGACAGGAAACAAATATTACTATCTGGGTCACATGATACTGAAGCCACTGTTCTAATACGCTTGATTTGCTTGGGCAGGTTTATTTACATTGCACATCTGACCTATTGGTAATATTGACTTTCCCTCTTGGTCTGTCAAAATGACATTTATTTGACAAGTACACACAATACTACTTACAACACTATTTTTAATCAGTGCTGACCTATTTATTAAATAAACCTTTTAGGATATTTGTTATTATTACAACCATATGTTTCTTTTAAAAGATCAGAAAACAACTTTGTTTCACGAGGGAACGTTGGCCTGTTGCATTGTTTTTCAGCTCTGCTTGTGAAATCAATATAAACAGTAAAACAAACAGTATGAAAATGTGACTAACATTGATCAGATGGAAATATCCCTTTCATATTTAAGATATTGTGATTTTATCTTGGTGTATAGAGTGACATAAGATTCAGCTCAGCCCAAACTCATTCTTTTTATAAAAGAGAATGCTTATAATAAATAATATATTTCCTGGGGCAAAGAGAACCCAAAGGACTTATGCTTCAAGTCATTCACTATCTAACTTGTTTTTGGTAAGTTCACATCTGGATTTTCTTTTGCTTTACATGAATAGTTCACTGGAAAATTCTGTCATCATTGAATTGCCCTGATGCATTGCACATCCACTTGTCTTTCTTCCATGGAACAGAAAAGCTGAATATTTGAAGAATATCCTGAACACTCTTTTCATTACAATAGAAGTTTGCATGAGTTTTGAGGTTGTTAAGCTCCAAATTGACAAAATAATTAAAGTGGTGCATTTGACTGGCGTTACATTTCAAGTCATATAGATTTGTGTAAAATACAGACAACATTTATTTTATTTTTTTCTAGCTTGAGTTTCTGAATTTTCAATATGACATCATGACTTTACGTTGACAAATCTTGTCTAAATTATTTGGTTCTTGAGTTCAACTGGCACAGTTGCAATACATTTTTTGGGTGAACTAATCCTTTAAACAAATAATTAACACATCTTCTTTTATTGTAATCAGGAGTTCTCTTTCACCGAGCCACTTGAGCTTTCACTGACATCCATTAGAGAATATCTTAAATGTGGCATTTCTCTTTTCATATATTTCTGACCTTTTCTCACTTTGACTGTAAATATGTTATCAGGCTTTTATACGGGTTTTGACATTTAGCAGATGCTTTTTATGCAAAATGACTCACAGTTCACTTAGTAAAGGGCTGGTCCTCCAGGAACAGCCTGAGGTTAAGTAGCTTGCTCAAAGGAACAATGGTGACAGTTCATGAATCTGCCTTTCTGGGATCCAGAGCTTTGATCACTATAGGCAACTATCACCATTGAAGTTGTTTGCCTCTTTCCCCCCCCCCCCCTCAAAATCATTGTCAAAGTAACACTGTCCAATGGATGTATAGCCAAGGACAGAGCTAATACACATTTAAACGTACAAGGATTTGAAGGTCAGTGAAAAAAAGCAGTGATGAATTAAAAATAAACACTTTTTGTTGTAATGGTTGAAACTCTCTTCACATCCTGATAGCAATCAATAATAGAAATGGTCTAATTTAAAATTTAACAATTTATGTTAAATTCTATTATGCTTTTCTCAAACTACTAATCATTTATTTTGCATTTGCTTTTTAAATTAGTAATATTTTTAATCCTATTACTGTATTTAGCCATACTTGCTTGCACATTACAGTATGAACAACTGCATAAGTTAATAAACAACATGTAGTCTGGTTTTCAGCCTCTAATTTAACACTTCTATTTTCATTGCTATTTTATAATTTTCATTGTAAATTATATTTATTGAGTAAAAAGCACAATAGACACTGTGAAGTGTAATTTCACCTAAAAGTGAAAGATGTTTGAACTGGACTTTTAAAATAATAACTAATGTCAATAACCAATGATTTTTACAAAGGAAATTAATCAATTAAAAAGTTAAGCTAGAAAATGAATCAAAGATAATGAATCTTTGTTGTATTCATTTACTATTATCATTTCATTTTCATTTTATTGTTTATTTTTACAGGGACAATGCACAACTACAAATAATTGCACCAGAATTAGCTAATAGCTAGTTTACATCTGCTGTCCCTGGGACAGCTTTATCACTGTAAAGCTGCGTTGAAAATATCTGTATTGTAAAAAGTGCTATAAATGAAGGTGACGACTAAATTCCATTGGAGCAATTCATTCCCCCAACCGCCCCCCCCCCCCCTCCCCCCAGGGATAAAGATGTACACAGAATGGACACTGAAGCAGAGAATATGGGCTGAGGAGGTTCTTGATGTGGGATGGACACACAATCTCTCTGATTGAAACCATTGCCAGTTCATGATGGCTATCAAAGCATGAGGCCTGAGCCAGCCAAGCATTCTGTGGAATGAACCGCCATGGCAGATATAGATTTAACAATTCAGTTCAAGGACACACTACGAAAATTATGTTTATGGGCGCTTGTGGACCATTAGAAGAGTCTGTAATATTATTCAGGTTATCTAGATATTGTTATAAAAAAAAAATCAATTTTAAATCTGAAATATGCAAATAACTGTGCTTTTAAAGGTATCAGGGTAACGATGGGTTGTCGGGTTGGTCACATGTTCTTGAGAACTCTTTACCAGTCAAGTGAGGGCAGCACTATATTTACTCTTCTAAAAGGTCATGTCTGAATCTCACTTGGGTAATCATAAGTGGTTCTGTGACCCGGTGGAGACTTGTAATAGGAGAAGAAGAGTTTATTTCACTCACTGTACGTCACACGAGAATCCTGTGTTATTTCAGGTGCGTAAACTAAGGGAGTCTTAAATGAGGTGTTAAGTGAGACATTGAACCTATATATATATATATATATATATATATATATATATATATATATATCATTTATTCAAGAATCATTTATTATCAATATTGAGAACAGTTTGATATTGAATACTGCTTGATATTTTTGCGGAAACATTTTTTTTTTTCAGGATAAATTTCTTCAGAAAAAAAAATGCAATTTACAGTATAGTAAACTGGTACTGTAATTTGATATGTAAACTGATATTGCTTCATGTTCATTTTGAATCCAGTGTTCCATTGTTTGATTGCACAACAAATATTCGGCTATACAGTATAAATAAAGTTGATCTGACTTTGTGAGGTTTTCAACCATAAAATAACTGCTCAGATCAATCCTGCAGTCGAACATGTGAAGCTGTCGAGATTATGTTGTTGAGGGGAGAAAGGCTACGAAGAGTCATAAAAAAGATTGGCAAGTCTTTGAACCTTCCAAGCAACATGAAGTCCATTGAAACAAAATATTAAATTTGTGCCACAACCCAAGATCAGACCTTCCGGTCAAATTGAGCATCAGGACAAGGAGGGCAATTGTCAGAAAAGGGTCTAAGAGGCCAGCTATACGGCAATGAAATGAAAACTATCCAGACGTCAACAATCTCTTTGGCACTTTACAGACTGAGCCTCTTTGGGAGGGTGTGAAATAGCAATATTAAGTCGTGCCCAGAGTTTGCTAGAAGCCATTTTAAAAACAACTTGAAGCCTTCTTGAAGGGAATATTGTTGTCTGATGAGACTAAAGCAGAGTTGTCTAGCTTAAAGCGTTTAGTGCAAGCCAACCAGAACCAAATACACATAATACTATGTTAAGCATATAGTTGATTATTTGATATTAGTGCAAATTATCTCAACATACAGGTGCCGGTCATATAATTAGAATATCATGAAAAGTTGATTTAATTCAGTAATTCCATTCAAAAAGTGAAACTTGTATATTATATTCATTCATTACACACAGACTGATATATTTCAGATGTTAATTTCTTTTAATTTTGATGATTATAACTGACAACTAATGAAAATCCCAAATTCAGTATCTCAGAAAATAAGAATATTACTTAAGACCAATACAAAAAAGGATTTTTAGAAATGCTGGCCAACTGAAAAGTATGAACATGAAAAGTATGAGCATGTACAGCACTCAATACTTAGTTGGGGCTCCTTTTGCCTGAACTACTGCAGCAATGCGAGGCATGGAGTCGATAGTCTGTGGCACTGCTCAGGTGTTATGAGAGCCCAGGTTGCTCTGATAGTGGCCTTCAGCTCTTCTGCATTGTTGGGTCTGGCGTATCACATCTTCCTCTTCACAATACCCCATAGATTTTCCAGAGTTAAGGTCAGGCGAGTTTGCTGGCCAATTTAGAACAGGGATACCATGGTCCTTAAACCAGGTACTGGTAGCTTTGGCACTGTGTGCAGGTGCCAAGTCCTGTTGGAAAATGAAATCTGCATCTCCATAAAGTTGGTCAGCAGCAGGAATCATGAAGTGCTCTAAAACTTCCTGGTAGACGGCTGCGTTGACCTTGAACCTCATAAAACACAGTGGACCAACGCCAGCAGATGACATGGCACCCCAAACCATCACTGACTGTGGAAACTTTACACTGGACTTCAAGCAACGTGGATTCTGTGCCTCTCCTCTCTTCCTCCAGACTCTGGGACCGCGATTTCCAAATGAGATGCAAAATTAGCTCTCATCAGAAAAGAGGACTTTGGTCCACTGTGCTTTATTAAATCCAGAGTCAACACAGCTGCATGTCTACCAGGACATTTTCAGAGCACTTCATGCTTCCTTCATTTTCCAGCAGGATCTGCCCACACTGCCAAAAGAACCAATACCTGCGGTTCAATGACCATGGTATTACTGTGTAATTACTGTGTGATTTCATGTAATATTCTAATTTTCTGGGATTTTGATTTTGTGGGTCTCATAGGCTGTAAGCCATAATCATCAAAATTATAACAAATAAAGGCTTGAAATATCTCACTTTGCATGTAATGAGTCTATATAATATATTAGTGTTAATAAGGTTCTGACTTTATCTTGTGTTTGTGTTATTATAAGTTATTATTTAGTTTACTGTGGTGTCACTTTCCACTTAATAAGTGCTCAGCAACAGTTAGACCAATCAGCATTCCCTTTTTTCTCCACCAATCAGACAGTCTCCATTATCGCGCAACCCCGTAGGCCTACTATACTTAGTATGTAACTGTAATCGGAGACACTCGCTTTATTCCCGATCTGGTATATCTGAGGGAAAATATCTTTATCTCTTCATTTCTGCTTCATGCGTCCATGAGAATGTGAGTCTATGTAAATATTGTTGTCTACTTCTTGCTTAGATTAATACAGTATATGCTCGAATCCTTACACTTTATTTTGCCTATCGATGTGTGCATTTCTGGAACTAAATAATAGACCATATTTAGGTTAAATGATAGTTTTACACCTTCATATATCTTTGAAAGTGTTTAGAGCAATTTCATCGTGTTTTGTAGTGTTCAGAGCGATTTCACTGTGTTTGGTTGTGCGCCTCGTAGGTTTTAACTCTGATCGAGCGACACCAGCACGCGCGCTCTGCATGTCAGACGTGGCGCGCGACTTAACCCTTTCTTAGCCAAATGTTATAGAACTAAATATTGGTGGATTTTTTTCAGCCAAACAGGCAGTTTAATCATTATGTCTGTACAATTCAACGCAGTATTATATGTACCAGTTAGTTAATATTTTGCACTTTTGATATATTGTTTATTGTTACAATTGTGTATGAATGTTATTCATGAACCCATTTTTGTCTGTTCTGTTTAGAAACCATGAACAAACTCACATCATTGTCAAACTGTTTCATTAAAATAGTGGCATAAGAGTGTAGATATCCGTCATCATTATTGTTCTAACCGGACAACCTGGGGAGATTGAAGATTTAGTATCAACCCTAATTATAGTCTTTCACAAAGGTCACAAGTTTGGGTCTCCTTCCTGACACCTTTTTTATAATTAGTTTCACCTGTTAAGTTGAATTCTTGAAATAAATCAACTTTTTGATGATATTCTAATTATATGACCAGCACCTGTATATATATTTATAATGTTTACTTTAGGTATTACAATTACAATATTCTATTGAAGAAACAAATGTAGGGGGAGTAAATATGTTCTAAGGACATTTTTGGAGCAATGCAGAATGTTGTAACAAAGGATATTCATCAACAAAGACTTTTAACAAGTCTCCTTATGTGCCATCTGCCTCATTAACCTTGCTATGCTCCTCGATTGCAAAATTGGCCAGCCTTAAAGAATCAATATGCTGGACTGAGCGATAAAGAAAGTGGAATTTTTGAGAGCTTTGCTGCCGAACTGACAGCTACCATTTAGGAAATAGAGTAACTGCTCGACCCTTTGTCCTGAACTTCTTAATTACAGTAATCATGTGTAATTAGACAATGGTGTCTTAAACATTCATGCAGTGTTTAACTTTGACATCATATTGATGTCTTGATGCTTTTAATCACTGGCATACATTCAAAGGATGCGGAGTCATTTGTTATATTCTGATTTAAGAGCAGTGTTCCTTTCTTTGAGCCTCAATTTCAAGATGCAGAAAATTCTGTAACTAAACAGATCATTTCAGATTATATAAGGCCCTGAAGGAACCGATGCCCTAATTTTTAGGCCAACCTGGATGGATCATTCATAATGGGATTCCTCTGGAATTTCGAAAGGGTTTTTAGAGTAGTGGTTTATACACTGTACTGTATATACGTAAGTTTGGGGTCACAAAATTAATAAATTTATTCATGAATTACATTTTAAAAATATATACAAATGGAAAACAGTCACTTTAAATTTTAATAATGTTACCATACAGTAAGCGTCTTTCAAAAACATAGCCTACTATAAAAATGATAATATTTGTTAAAAAACAAATTGATGTTCCAGGAGAATCCAATTGCAAGAAAATGTGAATTCTCATCTGGATTTTAGGACAATGAGCTGAACAACTCTGTTGAAATAGTGCATTTATTTGAGAGGATGATACAGTTTCAATTTCAGTAACCACAGCCGGATTCGGGTCTGCTGTTGTTGACCGGACTCGCTGACTTCATTGAGTGATTTCATCTCTTTGATCAGTGATCTGTGTGACCAGATGCTCAGGTTACGGGAGCGAGAGCGAACCCTTGAGAGATCAAAGACAAACAATTCCTACCTCATCTGAAGTTGTAAGCACAGAATTAAGCGACTGGATTAACTCATCCTCAGTTGAACGCTAGGCTGTCCCAGAGCGAGTGATGTTTGACAGTCAGGGTGAATGTTTTACCAGGCTTATATTGGAAGCAACAAAGAATCTAGCTTTGTTGTCTCAGAGGATCTTGAAATGAACTGCATTGATGATATTGATAGTATTTAATCAATTATATATATATATATATAGTTAACCAAATGTTAATGATATTAATCACATTCTTTAGTAACCTGACAAAACATTTTTTACAGCATACATTTATATCTCTTTTATCACTCTGCCAACTGAAGAAACTAATAAGAGACAAAGAGCTGCATGAGAACTTAAAATAGAGGAAGAAGTATCATTGTAGCTAATTATGTCAACTAGCACATAGAAAAATATATAACTTGGATTGCAGATTAACTAAAATATCAAAATTAATAATGTAATATTGCGGCAGTATTTGATTTTTTTTTTTTGCCAGAAGCTTTAAACTACAAGCTTAAATCACTATTTTGTGTCCACTTGTTAATTTATTTGGTGATGTAAGGAAAACAGGTCAAAGGGAATTATTAATGAATTTATAGGGAATTTTGAAAGAATCACTACTTTTACGGCAGACAAATGACTCATCCAGCGCTCAGTTGAATCAGCTCTGTAGCAGATATTTCATATCCAAACTATAGAGAAATCACAATTTATTAGCAAGGTGACAAGATCAGCAGTTTAAGACATTAAATCCGCAAGCACATAACACAAGAACACTTCTCTTTAAATACAAACGACACTTTATTGATGATTCTAACATGTTCTTGTGTGTTGGCGGATGAATAGAAACGGAGTCTTTCTCGTGACCGAAGTTTAAAGTTCATGGCGGGTTTTGCGGCAAAACTTGACTTAGAACATGAGACTCTCAACGGAAATAGTAAAAAAGTAGCCTAAGTGAGACGAGAGCAAGCTGCTCGGTGTGACTATTTCTCCTCATCTCACCGTAAATTACATGTTAACTGATTAGTCCCATTCTCTCTTAAGTTTCCCGCTCTTAGCGGAGTACAATTTAGAAATGATTTATATAATAGGAATATGATTTACATATTTAATTTACACAAAAATTGAGATAAGACATTTATGCTGATAGTAAACAAGACACACTTTCAATTCAATAGTAATAATAATTGCATGAATTAGCATAATAGTCACATACTGTATATAGGTTGTAGACAAGAGGTCAGAAAGAGGTCATTTGGAAAGATGATCTGTTTTGGATCTCTGTCTTGGGGGTCAAATGCTACTTGGTGTTTTCCTCATGTGGCTCAAGCTTGTGCCATCTCCAAACCAATCCGTCTGCCTAACGTTGACTTCTTGAGTGCTCTTTCCTCTAGTTGGGATTACTTTTTTACAAGTGTTCTCTGTTTTGGAGTTAGTCTGTTTCAAGCTGAATGACGTCCCAAATGACAGATCATCTGATTTAGGGTCCGCAGTGTTGATTTGGAATTTGCTGCTTTCACAGTTCTGAAGGAGTCATTTGTGTCTGATTCGCTCTCAGGTAGTCGTGGAATAAGTAGGATAAAATATAGTCAGTCAATTATTATCACAAAACAACCCCCTTCAGAGCGATACAATGACCTATTAAGACCAACTGACTGTACATTATCCTGTACATAAACATTAGCTCTGTAAGAAGCAGCTAACAAGATCTAGCCACACACTCTTTTTGTGAAACTGTTTCAGCTTTACAGTAGAAATTAGTCAACACATGCTCTTCCTCTCTGCTGACTTAGCAGGGTGACCCATGAGATCTGCGGTTTAGTTTTGAGCGTGTTGTATTATCTTAGCAAGGAGAACATATTTGTTGTCAAACAGCATTTGCAGATCCAGGGTGGCATCTACGCTATAATGACATCTTGATAACTGTGATTTGTCTGGACAATTCTCAACTTCATGGTTCACTAGTTTGATAGCAGGAACAGTTATGTGCCTGGGAGCGAAACAGTTTGATACGGTAAACCTGAGAGATTTGATGCCAATGTGTCAGACATTGAGTTTCTTTCTCTCTGCAAGCCTCATTGAGCTGAGGAACATGCGCCATGTCCTGGCATTCAGCTCTCAACTTATGCCCAGTCCGAGAGGAATTTGTTAATAGCTCTACCCCCTGATTGTGAAGCCATCTGTTCTGAAGCAAGTTGTCAAGGGGAAAACGTGAATTTGTAAATGCTGTAATTTTACATGCTTCTTTCAATCACTTCTCAGTTCATAACGTCCAAAGTGGTTTTATCAGTTAGATACAGCTCACAGAATGGTTTGGACTTCACACTGTGCACTGTGGAAAATGTAAGTGAACGTGTGATGCACAACATGACGTTTTTATGAGACGTAGATGACCACATCATCCAAAAGACAATCTTGACGACAATGTTGTTTGCCTTTCCCCACTCAGCATCTGTTGTCCCTGGTTTTTATATACCTCGCTTCTCCCTTGATGATAAAATAATGGGGCAATTTTCCACATCAGAGCATGATTTCCATGCCCAATTGTCATGTCTCAGCCATCTACAGATCAGACATACAGGCAGAGCCACAAAAGACCCCTTACAGTTTCTCACTCAGCAGTGCTTTCTCAATTGTTGTATTTATGTTTTTAATATGACACAAAATAAAATAGTTCACCCAAAAAATTCTGCCATCATCTACAATGAAAGTCAGTGGAGTTTTATTATATTATACAACAGTTTTTCTGGTTCTCGAATCTGATTGGCTGAGAGCCGTTTCCAGCTGTGAAATATTCACCAATATGGCATTTCAGAATGTTTGTAAACAATAGGCACCAAGGTACTTCCGGGTGGCAGAACGCGAGCGGCTTCTACTGACTAACTGAAGAGATCCAGCCGGCTACTGGAACAGTTACATAGTTAAAAACATTCTTGTTAATCAAAGTTGAAATGATGATGAAAACGTGTTGTGTTTGGGGTTGAGCTGCCAGATATACAGCAAAAGTGTTGGGTTTTATCGATTTCCTGTGGGTGAGGAGGTTATAGCGAGTGGATGTTGTGTCGTCAAAAGTAGTGCTAAAAGTAGGAAATCTTAATGATCCTCTACATTATATGATTCATCCAACGTTTACCTTTCTGCTGCCAACCCTGCTTGCCCTTCAACTCTGCTTCGTGTATTCTCAAAACGGTTCATCTACAAAATCATAGCAGAGCATTTATCTTCAGCAGGGGAAATTCGAGACTAATATTAGTAAACTTGTCTCTTTTGAAGATCAGACTCATTGCCAGTCACTGCCGGAAGTAAAAGAGGGCTGCCAACTCTCAAGCATTGACCTTGAGACTCACGCAATTGTCACTTTTCACACGCTCTCACGCCACTCATCCATTTTCTCACGCAACTTACCGAAATGTATATTCCGCACACATAATATCGACCAATCAGTGTTTTTCAACCACGCAAAGAGGTCAATATAACAGCTGGAGAACAATTATGTCACATAACTTTTACCTCAGAAAAGCCATTTAATGACCATGATATAGCCTATAGCTCGTTACTTTGACTAGAAAAAAAGAGCTATAGAGAGTATTTTGCTAATTCGGTGTAGGCCTACTATATTAAATATTTATTATATTTTTTTACTTATATTATAAAATACATTTGTTGTTATGATAAAAAAAATGCATTATATTTAATAAATTTTTTTTTTTTTATAAATTTTTTACTGCCGATGGTGGGTCTCCCTTCCAAGCTATTTACTACCGTGTCCATAGGAACGCTTGGCTTCTGCCACCTGAAAGAATTTCTATTATTGTTGTGACGTCATGGTGAGTTGTCAATTCACAAGGAGTCGCAAGGAGTTTGATTGACAGGCGATCAAACCCAATTATAATCCGCCGAATCCGCCATTTTTGTCAACATTCAGCGTCAGCGTCATCTCGGCCAGTCCTTCAGGAATTTGCGCTGGCTCCTGTGTAGATAGTGGTTAAACATGAGAAATAATTTGGGGTATATCAAACAGGCAATCTTTGGTCTTTTTAATCGGTTACCTTGTTCCGGAGCAAATCTATTTTGGTTAAGGGGAAAAACAAGTTCCATAACTATTTAGGCTATATTTCACTTAAATCCTGTCTAGAACAAGAGCTGCTTGTAAGTTTGACTGAATTGTTTGCTTGTGTTTATTTCCTATTGTCTTTTATATTGTTCCTATTGTTTTATATTTCCTATTGTTCATTTAAATATTGTTGTTCAAGAAATATATATATTTTTTATAAATAATATGCCGTATTTGATATTGAGAAAGTTGATCATGATATGGACTTCGGTGAAAGTTACAACGCCATTGATGGCAGCAAAGACTGTCTTTACGAGTGAGTCAGAACGAGGAATTTGTTTAGCGCAAAAACGAACATATCGCTTTCCTCAGCGGATATTCAAACAGATTTTTTTTAATATAATATCATGGACATAGACCAGAAGAATGAATGCTATAGACCCCTTTTGCGCCGACGTCACAATTACGTCACGGCGCTAGCTGGAGGCAAAACAGAGTGAAAACTGGAGGCGGACAATACAAACCAGCACAGATTCGACTACATAATAAGGAGCTTAAATTACTATTATTATTATTAAATGTCATATTGTTGTGTTGTTGGGTTCTAGAATCGACAGAGTACAGGCTCCAATTTTACTTTTTTATCACATAATGTGTTCTAAATTATTGTGATTATTTGTGAATCATCTATGATTGTTGTTTTGGTTGATTGGGACTAGACTTTTTGAAGAACCTGGTAAGAAAGGGTAGTCAAATATATGAATATGCTTTATCTGGAATTTTTATTTCTAGAAAATATTCAGATAATTAATATTGCACCGTAATGTCAATCTTTACATTGTCGTCTTCTGGCCTTGGCGCTGGCTAGGCAAAACTTTGAATCGTACCACAAGTCTTGTAGCCTACATGGCCATTCAGCACATAGTTATAGGCATCTATAAATGTAAATGCCCTCTCTTTACGCTCGGTTTCTATCGGGTAGGTGTATATGTCAGCTTCTCAACCGGAGGTAGAGTTAACGTTAATCCTGTCAGATCGTCCATCCATTGACTGAGCGTGTACTGGTCGGCCAATCTGGTTCCATCCGTTAAAATTAGCTTTTGCAAATAACAATCGCTGTCCTGGACAGTGAGTGACCTTGCACAATAAGATAAAATTAGATTTTCTCCAGTCATTGTTAAAAAACAAGCTAACAAAACTGGCAAACTAACATTAGTGAAGCGGCCAGAGGGATATTTCTGCAACCAACTAAGCCCCACAAAAAACGTCACCATGTTTACTAAATGAAAAGGGGTCTATATCAGATGCAGGTAATACACTCGTTTAGCCGATCTCTGTCTCATAATAACATAATACTAACTATAGTAATACAACAAGCTTCAATGAAGCAACTCAACTTTTCTTCGTTACTAGTTCTAAAGGGACGTTTTAGAATTTGTAACGGGAGCTTGGGCGGCTCAACTGTTAAACTGTTATTAAACTGTCAACTTGAGATTTGAATCTATGGCGGAAGGAAGTAGTTCTGAACAAAAGAGAGGTTTTAAAGACACTCCGTTGTTGTTTCTTATGTACTCACGTGTGCCGTCAAACTGTTGTATAAACGCAATATCACCCTGTTGTATAAATGCAATATCACTTGTATATCTGCCATATCGTGACTTGCTACAAGTCTGCTACATTTTTTGCTTATTGTTTTCTTTTTCTGTGTTGTGGCATGAATGACATACAGTAAAATAAATGTTTCAGGACATAATGTGAAAGCATAATAAATGATTAAGAGCAAAATGTCTTCCCTCTTACTTTAACTTTGCAGGCCTCACAGTATGAGGTCTGTCTCCTGTAGTGCAGTGGGGTTGGAGGCTTGTCTCGGATTTTTCATGGATATTTCTGGAATCATGAAAGAACAGTTCACCAGAGGGCAAGACTCGGCTGTCAATGGTTATTATTCACCAGGGCTAAGGTTGCACTTTATGCCTACACTGCAGCAGTATGCACACAGAACAGATGTTCATCACAGCATCTAAAGGCACATGGGAAAACCAATAAAGACTTTCAAAGGAGCCACTCTACAGGGGTCTGTGAATAAACAGACTGGCGTTGGAAATAACGAAGGAATGAGGAAAACTGCCAGATGATGATAGTTAACTAGATTATTACTGTTATTAATGTGCTGTATCAAAATGAGATGAAACCTAGACCTTACTGCGGTGAATCAAATCATACAATTGACTATGTGTGACCTCAGGAGGAAAGTGGTGGAGCAGTTTTAATGAGATGGATTTCAACCAAGTACACAAAATTCATTTGAATTTATTAGTGGCAAAAAAAACTTTTCTGAAACTTCTCCTTTCACATTACCGGAACACATCTGTGAACAGTGCGAATGAGATCGTGTTAAAACCTTTAGAACTTAATTTGGGGATTATTTGAGTTTAAGTTCTTGGAATAAAATTAAAGCACAAACACAGTTTAGTTTCAGCCTCAGATGGGCCGCCCACAGACCACAGATGCACAAAGCCCGTTCACTGACCATCTCGCATATTGATTTTTTACACATTTTTACATATTACATTTACACAACTTATGAATAATGGCACAAAGGGATTTGTTTCTATTCAAATCAATTTAGTAATTTTGTAGAATAACAATTTTCTACATGCAGTGTTATTTTTCTGTTGTTGAGATATAGTTGTTATTGATATTTTTAATAAGATTTTATGTTTCGAAATTCGAATGCCCTTTTCCTGTGAATTTCACTTTAAGTAATTTTGTTCTAAAGTCTATACGTTTTTTAAATGTATATATTTTTTTATAAATGTTTACTTCAGTTTTAGTTTTTTAGCTCATCAAGATAATTAGCTCATTTAGCTAAACTAAAATGCAAAATGTTGTTTCGCTAGATGAAATAAGTTTTTGTATATTTTATTTTATTACATTTAATGTGTATTGTATTTAAAGTAGAGTTTGTCATGGTTTTATAATAATAACGTTATAATAAACGTAATAGTAAAGTATAATAACGTTATAGTAAAGTTATAATAATAACCCTGGTTCTAGAGTATTCAATATTTTAAACTAATCATATATTCAATTATCCAATATATATCCAAACAATATGCAAATAATAGGTATTCACACAATGCATTGTGGATTAATTTATTTAATGGTGGATTGGTTAAAGTTTGCCAGGTTAATGCCATCAAAGATTTGAAGATCAGTGTTTTGCTTGACTGAGGCTAATTATTTAACTAGATACTATGTCCACTTTATGTCAGTTTGACCATAAGCAGTGGTGTCTAGACCCATGACTGGCTATTCAAGGCTCATTCACTAACTTCAAAACCCTATTAAAATTAATTCAGTCAAACACGTTTGAACTCATCCGTCTGCTCAAAATATTATAGTGTCAAACATTAATTTGTAAAACCAAGAGACTGATTTTTTTCTTTATCTTTTAAGAGTATTTCCACAATTACATGATCTGAAGTGGCTACATGTCTCTACTTAAATTATTCCTTTTCATTTTTTTTATTAAATTTTGCAACATTAACCCAATTATGGGGTGTACTTTCCATGTGAAGCCTCAGGCTCTCTAGGTTTAAATCTGAGCACAATAATAAGACCTGGATGGTAATTTATTGCAGTCCAATAAGGAATGAATTCTCATCACTTTTCAGCAGGGCAGATGTCACCTGCTTTTAGTGGTGATATTTTAGCTCATCAGCTGAGTTTGGGCCAAGAAGTTGTTCTATAAATCCTCTGCCTGGAAATCACCACAAACTCACTCTCTCGGTATAAACAAGCACAAATACGGCCATCTTGCATCTCATTTATCAACTGTATTACTTAATACCGCAGAAAACATCAGTAGGCCTTATAAAGGGGGTCCTTGATTATGATTTCACTTTTTAATCTTTTAGTTAGTGTGTAATGCTGTTTGAGCATCTGCAAAGTTACAACGCTCAAAGGTCAATGCAAAGGGAGTTTTTTTTCTTCTTCAGAAATCGGCTGGTAGGGACTACAATGAGCTTCTTCCCGGGTTGGTGACATCAACCCTAACATTTACATAAACCCTGTCCCCGGGTACACGCAAGAAAGCGGGTGAAGTCATGTTGGGCTACTTTAGACAGGGTTTCTCCAGGGTTTAATCAGTCAAATTTAAGACATTTTAAGACCTTTTTATGACCATTATGATTTAAACTGATGACCTAGGCCTATACGAATTACGAAAAATAACTTTTTTTTTTTAATTAATCAGTTTTATTATTTAAAAAGGTTCCATTTTCTTAAGAGTAACACACTGAAGGCTCCCTTTTCTTAAGTATCAAGAACACAGGAAAAACACTGTTCCTTAAAGGACAAGTTCGGTATTTTACACTTAAAGCCCTGTTTACAGACCGTATCTGATGAAATAGAACGGTTAAGATTAAAATTTGGACACATGCTCCTGTCCCGAGAATTTTAGTTTTATTTAGCGTTTGTGGACCTATTTTGCCAAATGCGTCACACCCAGATTCTTCCGTTGAGAGCTTGAATAATAGACACCAGTTGGTGGCGATAATGCACCTTTGCCAATTGCAAGCAAACCGCTGGCATTTCATTGAATACACAGAAGAAGCAGAAGAAGAAGCGGCGGAGGAATATCGTACCTCACACAGCACATTCAATACAAGTCAATGGAGGTGGACAAACACTACGATAAAACCTGTTGGAAAGCATCTTTTTCAGCGATTTTTTTTGGGATCATATCAGTGAACACCCCTGACCACTCGGTGAGTTTCACGTCTTTGTAAACGAAAGTTTAATGTGTTTTAGGAAGGAATCTGCCAGTGCACATAGACAACCATTGTGGGGGTGGGGGGGGGGGGGGGGGGAAGCTAAATAAACCTAAAATTCTCAGGACAGGAGCATGTGTCCAAAGTTTAATCTTAACCGTTCTATTTCGTCAGATACGATCTGTAAACAGGGCTTTAAGTGTAAAATACCGAACTTGTCCTTTAACATTATAACCTCACTGTTTGTCTGTGCGCTGCACAATGAGAACAGCTTCCAGAAGAGAGTAGCCTAAGAGAGCTATACGCACAAAAGCTTCTCCTGAAAGACGTAGCCATTCCCATTTTGTCGGGAAAATATGTTGTTTATTGATCACAACTTGTAAGTATGTCTTATTGTAGTTGTGTTTTCTAACAGTTCCAATTATAAGCTTTATGTAGTTGCTATGATAGCCCCTATGATGAAACCCTGACGAACTTCCGGCAAAATTGAGATTTGGCTGTGAATGAACCTTCCACAGACACACACTCTCAGTTACAACTGAGAAGGGTCTGGTGTCAACCCGGCTATGATGTAAACGAAGGGCAGCTCTCTCCACTAGCCTGCTAACTAACATTACAGTATATTGATGTAGTGTTTACTATTGCTTTTGTAAGCTCTTGCTTTTGTAAGACTGTTCAGAGCCCCTTAGGAAAATGATCCATGACTTTGTGATCGATTACTAACGTATTTTTATTACCATAGTTTTCCAACAAATATGATTAAATGGTGGATAACATCTATAAGAAAATTAAGAAAAAAACATACCGCTCTGAAACGTCCTGTGAAATCCGTGTTTGCAAAGTCCGTGCTTGAAATCCCGTTCAGCACAATCCTCTAGTAACTAGAGTCTAGTTCGTTAATATAGAAATGGTTTGAAATTGACACAATCGTTAATATTTACATCTGAGTAGAGCTTGCCTTGCGGTTATGAAGGGACGTGCCATTTTCCGAACACGCGCTAAGCTCTGCCAATCACAAAACACTGGGCCAGCTTATCCAATCACGGCATATTTCTTATTTCGTAAGTCAAAATAAAGAATGCGTTTTTTAAAAAATATCGAGCATGAAACGTTCTGGTACATAAATATTACGTAAAAGGGCATAATAGGACCCCTTTAATATTACTGTAATATTGTTGCCTTGTTCGTCTTCTTTATGGGTTGATTGTTTTACATTGACATAGAGTAGGGGAGAGCAGGGAACAACCTAACACATTTTGGTTTTGGCTCAATTATTAAAAAAATTAAGTTAGATTCATTTTTTTTTTTTTTTTACACAAGCAACATGCATCTGCTACAAATGAACACTTAACATTTTTTTCTAGGACCTACCATTTCCGTACAGTTGCACAGTTGTAGTACAAGTGACAGAAGTGCTGTGCAAGAAGTGCAAATGTTACAACTTACAAGAAGTAAGAAGTGCAAATGTTACAACTTACCCCATATGCGGGGTTAATTGTAACAGACAGAGGGGTTAGTTGTAACACTTGTGTGTAACACACATAATTCAGTACTATTTTATCTGTATAGTTTGATATTATTTGTGCATCTGTATAGATAGATATGCATACATAATCCATCCCTCATCCAATCATCCTTCTATGGATCAATATCATGGATAGAGATATAGGAAAGGGCTGCACAGTTTTGCAATAAATAAATAAATAAAATCATTGCATTTTAATTATATTTGTGTGTGGCAGCTGCATGCAAAATTAGTATTATATATTATAATAACAGTAATATTAATAAATACGAGCTCAAAATTACATTTTAAAGGATTTATTGCATGAAAAACAGGCTATATTTGAAACAAGATCAATGCATAGTAAACAAATGTGGAAAAAAATCATACTTTGACATTTAAAGGGAACCTATTATGGAATTTTGAAATTTACCTTTCATGTAGTGTGCAACATAGATCTAAGTGAACAAAAACATCCTGCAAAGTTTGAAATATGAAAGTGCACTGTATATAAAGTTATTGTCTTTCAAAAGTAAAAGTCGACTCTGAGTCATTTTTATGAATCGTTAGAAGACCGAAGCTTTTTCTCTGACTAGATGACGTCAACTTGTCAAGTTATTTGAATACGATACACCCACTTATTGCGCTCCAAGGCCAGGGGAAAACATCATGGCGACAAGACGCTGTGTTCTGAAGTGCGACTCAAAAGCAAACTTTTTTCATCTGCCCAAGGAGGAGCATTTGAAGACTAAGTGGCTACAATTCATATAACTATACCACAGAAGTATAGTCCGAGCCTTGTGCTTTGCTCGCGCCATTTTGAAGACGATTGCTTTTTAAATGCAATCAAACTTGGATTCGCGAGCCGGCTGATATTGAAGGAAGGTTCATTTCTAAGTGTATTTGCATCAGCTTCCTCCTCCGTATCACAACCTGTAAGTGTTATTAATAATTGTTGCTTTTATATTTTATGTAGCATGCTTAATAATTATTTTGTTTGTTGTGTAAGCACCATTTAGCTTCTAGGTCTTCAATGACAATTGTATTGAGATATGTGAAGTGTTTGTCGTTGTTTTCGGAGTTGTCTTAAAGAATAGAGTAATACCTCGTAGTAACGTAAATCTGCATTTTTTTTTGTGGTAAAAACGTTATGTTTATGCATCGGGCTAATGCAAACAAAGACTGATTGTGCTTTTACAATATGAACTCTGGGCTATGCTCGCTAACATAACATTAAATTCTTTCTTATTTTTAGTTTTTTACTACAAACTATAAAGCAGTGGACTATAATCATTATTATAACACGATTTAATTGATAAAAGCATCATTGTACTCCGTGTTAAACAATAAGTATTATCTCTGTAAACACTGCTGGGTCATCTGACCAATCGCAGATTAGCGTCGCGCAAAGGAGGGGTTTGGAAAAATGAGTCGTTGAACGAATCATTTGGCAGTCGGTGAGCAAATCAGGTAAAAATAAATGCATATTATACGAAAACAAAAGTGTTTTTTGACATTGCATGCACGTAAAACTGTTGTTGGGGTCTCCCTAAACAACATTAGGAACATTTTAAATGTCATAATAGGTGCCCTTTAAATTCCAACATTGTTTGTGAAAGTCCAACAAAGTTAAATGTGGCAAAATAAAAATATAAATAAATACTAAAACCTGAAAAGTTGTGTGGCTCCCTGTTTTCCTTTCATTGTCGTGCAAAGCCCAATTTATACTTCTGCGTTTAACTCACGCCGTACTGTAGCTACGTTGAGTTTTTCACTGGGTGTTTAAATCTGAAGAACGCTGCAAATTAATAAAAGGTCTTAAATGCCTGAGGTGGGAAAATATGATTTGTTGGAGGTTTAATATGTGCCTAATTATATGGGCTATTTAGAAAATTATTTATATGCAGTTTAAAAAAAAACTAAAATCCAATTTGAAATATTACCGAATCCCAGGAAGGAGCCATTTATCAATTTGATAATTATGCCTCTATTTATTTAATAAAATTATACAAGACTATTAATGCATAATCATGTCTAATAAACACTATAAAATGTCATATGATATTGTAAATTCTCATTAGTTAAATGCAAATTAAAAATGGGCCTTTATTTATAACTTTCCTCCCAGCAAACATGAATGGTTTATGAAACTGTCTGACCTGATTTCTAATGTGAAATGGAATATGATGACAGGAATAGCACCCCAAATGGCCTTAAACTTCACCATGATAAAGTGTGTCTGCCTTCAAATCTACCCCAGTTGAGTCTCTCTCCATTTGCCCTTTAATAGCACAGGAAAATAAGGAACTGTGAGTATGAATTAGACCCAAGATGAATGAATGAACTGCCATTTACCACAGGCTTGAAGTTCTCATATTCACATCATTTAAGCACAGTAGGGTGAGAAAGCAGGAAAAGAGTGGAAAGTGTTGCTACAGAGAAGACTCGGTTTTTGTATTTTATCATTCATTATTCAGCAGAATCTGATAAATCAATTGGATAACAATACATTTTTATCATACAAAAAGTTCAAAGAAGTGATACTGGCTGGACCAATATATTTAGTTCTGTTACAGAAGGTGTTATACAGACTTCCTGTACATCTTCCTCTCAGACCCCAGTGAGAATAAAAGCCCTACAATGTAGTATGGCAGTGGACACTTTGTCGGAGCAAGGGGTAATGAGTGAGATCACAGGTGACCCGTAGAGCTGATAATTCAATAGGGCTGCTGAATAATCAGCTGCTGATGCTCTTCGATAATGGAAACGCATTTTCTTGTGCCCTTGGCGCCAACTAAAGCCCTGAGCAGAATACCACACCAGAAAATGGGCTTGATCCTATTTTTAGCTGAAGTCTTGCGATGAGATGAATCCTCCATGGCTTTTGTGGTCAGTGCCTTAGGTTTACACTGCGCCCCTTACCTGACAACCATCCGTTCCACACATATTTTACATGTTTTGTGCAGAAAAGCATTCAAATTTCCCTCATAACTCATCTGTAATGCAGGGCAATGAATACACTGACCAGTAATGCACTGGCATTAATGCAGCGGACTTGTGCATTTACCGTGCTGACAAAGTTCCTCGAGCGGGACCATGAGGCGGCATTAAGTGGGTTTTATGTATTTGGGTCATGTTTGACTTCCCCTAATTCCTAATAAATTACTATGACTCTCTCTCACCCTATGATACATGCCCTCTGTGCTGTATACCTACAGGGATAAAGGCATGCTAGAGCAGTATTTCTTTTGTCAGTTAACAGAATACTTGGTGTAACAGGTTGTTAGGCAACAGTGTGGCTTAGTGGTTAAAGATTAGGACTGGCACAGGTAAAGGTTTAAATCGTAGACTGAACTGCTGTCATTGTGCCCTTGGGCTGTTTAACTCCAGATTACTCTGTGGCGACTCTGTTTGACATCATTGATGATGTCACGACTAGTTTGGAGTGCACCATTGCCCCGCACTTTTTGAAATTGTAAGTTGTTTTTATCAAACATGCCTGATAAATGAAGAAAGGAGAATAAAAGAAAAAGCTAAAACATTTGATCATCAATAAACCATGAACCTAATATTGTAGTACTATCAAATATATCAATGACAAATTCAGATCAGACATATGTTTAAGATCATTCGTGGCACGCTTGTGAACTGACCTGCCCGAATGCAGGTTCTCCAAAGGCAGAAAGAAATGATTAAATCCGTAATGTTACAGCTTGAAACAGCATAAATGAGCTAGAGAGAAATCCTATCAGGAACATCATAAAATATTTAGGAGCGACAACAGAGTTCTCAAGGAGGAGGAAGTAATGACAGTTGCTGCAGCTCTCAGTGGATTCATATCCCCTTGGAAATTAATTTGGTTGTATGCAATTACACGTTTAAATGTGCCCCCAATGGAATGATCCTGTTTTCCATTCAGTAGCAACCTTGTGTGGCATTTAGGTTTTTCTCTTTATTGCCTGAAGGGTCTCTCTATCCTCCTCAATTTGAGTCGTTTTCAAAAGCAAATCCAGACTAGTCGATCAGTAAAACTTTTTTCAATTGGTAATTGAAATCAGTTTTATATAATAATCCCCTAAATGGTCAATACCATTACATTAACTATTACACTTTAACTCCAGATTACTCTATGGGGACTCTATTTGACATCTTTGGTGATTTCATGACTAGTACACCACTGCGCCATAATTTTTGAAAATGTGAGTTTCTTTTATTCAACGTGTCTGATGAAAGAAGAAAGGAGGAGGGGAATTGGAATAGCTAAAACATTTGGTCATCTATAAACTATAAAGCTAATATTGTAGTGCTTTCAAATATAAATCAATGACAAATCCAGATAAACTAACTTAAAGTGCTTGTTAATACATCATACCAGCATTTACATGGAGAAGTATCTCTAGGTTTAAAGTTCTCAATGTTTAACTTCATTAATTTAAAAGTGTTGTGCTGTGCTATGACTAAATAAGCACGTTTATTGTGAAGAATAAAGCATTAGGCTGTTATTTTAAAGAACCAATCAACTCACTATGCAAAATGCAATTGTCATTTATGCGTGCGCAAATGACCTCCTAAACAGATGAACTGTGATTTCTGTAACCTCACCTGCATATTGAACAGCTATGGGATGTTTGCTACTGTCTTACATCATACACATTAAACCTTTACCACAAAAAAAACTTATGGAATAAACCTACATCCGCAGTAAATTAATGGTGAGAAGTAGACTAGTGAGAAACAAAAGGTTTTTCTAAAGAGACATGTTGATTTATTGTTGGCTTTAGAATGCAGCCCCTTGAGTTAAACTGTAGCAGAGGGGAGTATAAATCACAACACACCTGAAATATAACAGTCCATTTGGCCTCAGAAGTCACAAATGCAAGCCTTGGTCCTCACACTACACTAAATCACTCTCAGGTCCTCAGCTGGCCAAGGGATTGTCGGTCATTCGTTGGTCGAATGAACTTTGTGCTTTGTTGAAATGGACTAGTTTGATGCAATCCATCAAGCTGTGTATCAATATTGTTCAGTACTAGACCACCTCACTGTTATAACATACAGGATCCCCTGGAAGTGAGCTTACTGAACCCAAGTGCAGTTTTATTTAATCCAAAACATGAGCAGATACACAAAAACAAAGACTTGGCAAAACAAGAACTTAAGCATGAACAAACTCACCAACAGATTACACATAACAAAGCTAGACAAGGACAAAGAAAAAATGTTGTCTAAAACTTTGATAACTCACAACTGTTATTGCATGCACAGTGAAATTAATTTACACCTTAAACTTGCGTTTTAGCCAGATGTTAGCATGACTTTGAAGTTCAGTTTCTAATTAGCATTTCCTTTTGAAGTAACTGTCGGATGCAGATAGAATTGATAAAAATAAAATGCTCACCTTATATATGCTGGGGTATATTTAATCTGCATAACATTTAAAAGGCTATTTTTTAAATGTTTTTCTTTGAAATTTTACACTTTACCCACGGTCGCTAATCATGGCAACAAACATCCCAACATTTTGATACATTTTTCCAATCTGCCTCCTAAATAAAAACATGTAAATCATAGCCAAAACATTGCAAAAGATTTAGCATTTTATATCTGTTGCTTTTGCAGTGTGAAACACACTGTGACACATGTGGAATAAGCTACTTTAAAACTGTACACTGTAAAAAAAAAAAAAACTAATTACGGTAAAAAGAAAATCACTGTAAAAAAATACTGTGACAATGTTTCCAGTTTTTAGGATGCCTGCAGTTAACATTTTATAACACCATCAGGGTAACACACATGACACAAGAATAATGCAGAAAACATTAACTAAAAAGCACATAAAATGTAACAAAAAAACACACTAATGTGCATTACTGATAACAAAAATAAGAAGAGACAAATTATTTATATATTTTTTTTATCATACTGTATGTGATGTGTAACGCATGGACTTCTGGCAATGTCCTTTTACTGTTTTTTTACTGTAAATTATATGATAATTCATAGTTCCCTTTCGTCCAGGGAACTCCTCCGACGACACGTCTCCGTTCCCTGTACTCAGGGATCGAGGGTTACATACGTAACCGAGACGTTTTACTCGCAAAAAAACATATATTTGACACTATTTTACAGTAAAATTACATATAATGTGATGTTAAACCATTTAAAAATGTTAACCATATATTTACAGTTAAGCAATCAACATGACTTTTCTGTAAAAACAGTTTTACAGTGTAGCTACTAGAAGATGCTACAATGTAAAGTAGTTTAAATAAGCAGTCAACATTTTCAGATGATATTATTCAGTTGAGCGGTATTATTTGGCACAAAACCATTAAGGATACCAATTAAAAATTCACAATGCTATTTGAGAGAGAAAACATGTCACCATTGTATTCAATTAATTTTGGTCTTAATTAAATAGACGTTTGGACAATTGAAACATTTTCACTTCCTTAACAAATATAAGGATTTTTTTGTGTGCTCATTCTGCAACAGAATATGATGGAATAAAGTGGGTGTATAGTGGGAAATATGTGATGGAGTATTCTGATGATAGGAACCATATGTGTATATACACACGGTATATTATAAATCTAAGTATAATATATATCATAAATATAAGCATATACATACAATAAAAGTATACATAATTTTTAATGACCATCTAAAGAGAAATATACTTTTGTTTTCTATAATTTCCTACAAAGTTGGCAAACCAGCTAAATCCTGACCACTTGGGATCAACACATTAATGCAACTTAAATTTCGGCATAGGATGTTTTTAGTGTGGGTAAGGAGAGTGGCTGCTTTCTCTTCAAGTCTTCAGTAGGCTGCAAGCTAGTTAGTTAGTTAGTTATTAGACAAGGGCAATTGTCTCTGGTCCACCTTCTCTAATTGGCGAGATGGGGTTGGAGCCGCTAGTGAGGGAGTGCAGGAGGTCTGTCAGCCTGGAGCAATGGAGTGAAAACAAAAGAAATTGGGGTGGTTTGTGGTAGTGGCCATGTTTATTATTTCCTCTGGATCTCTTTATGTCCCCCCTCTCTTTATTGTCTTGCTTAAACTCATTACCAGAAAAACCAGGTATTTAGCTAGATCTGTAATCTACATTAAACTGTATGTCATTTATTGCAATGGAGATGATGCAATCATAGAGGATTTGTCTAATTATGCATGAAAATTAATCCTCCCCAGTTAGGGTGTTCAGTTCCAACATCTTATTCCCAATACAATATACAGCACCTCCTAAAAAATGGACCTCTACTGTTTTTGACATCTCCAAAAATCCCTTGGAGTGTCACAGCGAGTGCCAATATTAACAGTATTCTGATGATGGGACATCCTATCAGGATTGTTTGAGGTCCCAAGGCGTCCCCTTTGAGGATGATAAATTGAAGCGTGGCAGCTGCGGCCAAGCACAGCTACTGAATCTCCTGAGTGGTGGGGTGGTGGGAAGCTGATATGTCACCCCTCCAATCATTCCTGCTCCTGTGGGAAATGAGGAGGAGGGTGAGACCGGGCTTCAGGGAGGGAATTAGTGCCCACCGCAGAAGCTCTGCTGGAAATGCACTCTTCTGTTCCACCAATGGGACTGAATATTAATTTCTATGTGGTTGGTTTCAAGTGATGGATCATCCAAACATATGGGGAAGGCTGTGCATGACTATATTTCACTTCAAGGTCCTTTTCAACTTTTTCCATTAATACAAACAACATCTATGCCAAAGTACATTTTCTTTTTCTTTTTTCTTCAGGCTTATGGGTTCTCAGGAGAAAAAAAAAAAGTTTTGGTTAAGCTTCCTGTCAGAGCTAGTGCACACATATGCATTAATTAATCTCATTTCAACATGATATTCAGATGGTCGTAATTGTTGTACGAATTAAATAATATCATTTTGTATTGCTAAGCACCAACTTGTTTTGTCTCAGGGCATCTTGAATTAAACTTGTCTGGATATGGAAAAACATTCTGCAAAGGGATCCGTGTTCATCCATACTGAGAGGAAAATGGAACAACACACTGGCCAGGAGATCATGTACTCGCACGCATGATTCTACAAGATCTAATAAAACAGCAGACCTCCAAAACAATTTAACAGTGAAACTCTTTTCACTGTAACACAAATGTAATTGTGTGTGATATTACTTTTATTCAGCAGTCCAATGGACTGTCACAAAACACAAACTCTTGTGTTATTGGATAAATTATTCAATAACTCATACGCAAAGATAGTCACTTGTTTAGTTTCTAAATGAAATGGGTTTTTTGAACAAATCAGTTGAATAGGGGGTTCAGTAATGCACTGAATGAATCAGGTTGCATCAGCAATCTTCTACTCTCTGAGGTACTTCTTTTTAAATAAGTTATTATTTTGCGACCACTAAAAAATACATAGTATGAATGTGTAATGTGTAATATGGATGTTGTCATATTGTCTAGTCATGCGTCACTTGCATCACTTCATTGCCATTCACAAATCCTCTCATGTGGCCTCATGGAATAATAGAGTCCATTGTATCTGTCCTTCAAAATCTCGCCTGAAATAGTAGGTTACTGTTACTTTTTGTCTTCTGTTTTATGAATACCATGAATTTGGATATCTACTATATACTGTTTCTTGCCTTAAACATAGCAGGAACGTAAGTATTTCAACAAATCATTTGAATGAATAAGTCAAATACCCTGTTGATGTAACAATGTAAGATTTGTTTTATATCTTGAGAAAACGTACTATGTAACATGTCTGTTAAAGGGAATATCATCTGGAAAACGTTGCATTCTAATATTGTAAACAACCATCTAATTAACATATATTTTGGCCAATTTGGTCCTAGAGAGGTGCAGGCGATTAAATACTTTGAATTGTATCAACCAATAGAGACATTTTTTTAAATAACAACACTAATATGTTTTCCCTATGAAAAACAAATATAACAAAATGTATTTGAAATGCATTTATTTTAGACTAAGTATACTACTAATACATTTACATATGTATGTACTGTACTTCTGCATTTGTACTTTTGGTATACTAAATTGATATATATATACTTAATATATACTGCTAAATTGGAACAAGTCATTTTGTATTTAAAGCACTTTAGTTATTTCCATATACAGAAAGTAGTGCTGAGGTCCAACTAAAGATATACTTAAGTATATTTAAATTAAACTATTACAAGTATACTTAAAGTAGAACTCCGGCGCAAAATGAACCTTTGGTCTAATTACACATTGTTACCTAGTCAACCGTTATCTGAGATTTGTTTTCATGATTATCGAATGTAAATAGTTTTATCTCTAAAAACAGTTTAGCCTATAACGCTAGTATAACGCTAGTATATAGGGCATTGAGTAATGACAAATAAAAATCGCTTGTTAATACCACTAACAAGGCTCAAAATAGCCCCACAATAATGTAACACAGTCTCACCCCAAAACGTCACATACTGACGGGTCTTGACCATACGGCAACATACGACGAAAAGGGTACCCTTTAACGTCCATGTGTGACGATTCGGGTATGGTTGGGTTTAGGTATGCGTTAGGGTACCGCTAGGAGGCGCTGCTGGTGCGCTTATGTCTGCGTCTCATATTGACGTTATAGGGGTGCCCTTTTCGTCGTATGTTGACGTATGGTCAAGACCCGTCAGTATATGACGTTTTGGGGTGAGACCGGGCTGCATAATGAGGGTCCCTACCTTCAAACCGAAGCATTGAGAACTTTGACACTGTCCAGACAGTTTAATAAGAAGATATTTTATACATACAGTCAACTTCGCGTAGCCATCTTTGAAAAACAGACTCTATCAGTCGATCTAGGAACGCCGATCCAAATGCGCTGAACTGTGTAGAATCTCATAAATTTCCAGCGCATTTGCATCTGCGTTTTTATTTGGCATTACTCAATGCCCTATATACTAGCGTTATACTAGCGTTATAGGCTAAACTGATTTTAGAGATAAAACTATTTACATTCGATAATCATGAAAACGAATCTCAGATAACGGTTGACTAGGTAACAATGTGTAATTAGACCAAAGGTTCATTTTGTGCCGGAGTTCTCCTTTAAGGTACACTTTAAATATCTTGCATTTAAAGATATTATACAGTGGTCATACTATCCAGTGATAGTAATACAAATGTTAGGCTTAATATTAAGAAATGTGCACTGTGCAATAATCAGTAAGTCTCAAGCGATATGTCAGTAAATATGTTAATGGTTTGTACTATGTAATAAATGTATTTTAATTACATTTTTGTACCGTTTTTTTTTTTTTTTTTCATTTTAGGGTCATCATAGATGATAATCAACAATTAAACAATAACAATTCAATCAAAATTCTCTATTTTATTTGTACAGCAATTAAACAGATGTAGCCAATAGTGACCACTGCGAGGATGCATTATCAAATTCAGTTTATTTGATTTCGTGTTCATTGTTTTAGTCCAGTGAATGTTAAAGCAATCTGTAACTCAAAGGCAGAGAAAGAAACATTCAGAAATTCGATCCAAACACCCAGCATGTCACAAGAAATTAGAAGAGCCATCCCTCTGAAGATCATGTCACCAAAGATTAATTGGATCTCTGCTCCTCTGAGTATTAGTGATTGGTTTTCAGAAAACACAGGTTTTTATCGCACTGGCTCAGGCAGTGCTCCAGACGTTTCAAAGACTGCGGCTTTACAATTTTTCTCAACTCTGACTTATTATCTCTGAGTGGCCCAACAAAAAGGGTTGTCTTCCCATCCAGCACGTTCTCTTCATATTGGCCATCAAACACAACTTACATTTTATACACAATATCATCAGTTACTTTGTCTATTTTTCTCTACTTTAAAAAAAATCCACACGAAGCCACAGCTGAATTATATGTAAGATTCGTTTTTAAGTGAATCAGCATTTTTGAACAAATCGATTTAGTGAATGAATCAAATGAATTATAAAGACTCATTAAGACAGTCCCAACGATGTACAGTAGCCTGCAGAAAGCTTACAGTATGGTGACACAATCATTGGAAATTTCAGTTTTCAAATAAAACAATTTCATTCAGATTGTTATTGACAAATGTGATTACATAGTCCTGTTTTACAGTATTCCTGAAGGGTTTTCTTTTATTAATAATAGTTGATGAATATCGTGTTATACACGTCATAAGATTGTAGACTAGCTGGGACGGTGAAAGACATAGTTTATTATAACCTCTCATTGGCCCTCATTTATGAAAAGTGCGTACACCAAATTTCCAGCGTACACCTGGCGTACACCCAAAACCACGGGGACTTTGCGATTTATCAATATGGACGTTGGCGTACGGCACGCTCAAATCCTACGCCAGCTCAGGAGGTGGTGTACATGTACGCACGTTTTGAGTTAGTGCTGAAATGCGCAGAAAAACAATTCCTAACACCACAAAATCCACTGACAAACTAAATATATGATATATTATGACCCACTGTAAAAAAAAAAAAAAAAAACATAGAAATTATACACTTCAGTGTTTATTTTTGTGAGTTAAGCCCGGCAGGTGCGCACGGACTGGGTTCAGTAATGAAAGGCTTTCAATGACCAAAAAATAATTCAGACTGACAAAATAATTAAAATGACATTCTTCTTCTTTTAAATAATAATACTAATACAAATAATAATAATAATAATAACAACGACATTCTTCTTCTAGATAACAATAAGCGTCATTAATAATCAAAATCATAATACTAATAAGAAGAATATTACAAATTGTCATGCAATTATTCACATCATCATCACTATTGTACACCCCAATACATGTGATGTCATGCGAAATTCAACGCTAATAGTTTCAAAACACATGCTGTAAAATAATGCATTGTGATAGGTAATTTGCTCAACCAACCAGCGATTTAAACTGGATTTCCACCATTTCATATGGGGCGTTTCTCAATACCAAGTACGCAAACTTCGGACTTGCGTCCTTGGTAGTTCAGACTTGCCAAGTTCGACTTAGGAGAACGAACTCCCGAGGACGAGAGGACGCAAGTCCGGTTATTCTGCAAATGGGACAGCGGCGTTCTTGATCGCGTCACTCAGCACGCTCTGGCTACTCCGGTTATCTCTTTATGTATATTTTAGGCAACAATAAAACGAAATATGGTATAAAACAACACTCTGCCTCTTTTCATTAAAAAAAAAATCTTAAACACATTAAATGGCCACACAAATGTGGTTCAGGCAACGTGTACATTGATTATCTTCACTGCATAACAACACGAAATAAAACGCAACCCTGCTTCTTTTTGCTTTCATTTTAAAAATATTAAACATTATTGAACATTAAAACTGACATTTAAAAAACAGACGGGGTTGTGTCATTTTATTTTATTATACATGTACAGTGAAGAGAATGCTATAGCCTAATAAAATAAATATAAAAAATATTATATATATTTTAAAATATATAGCCTAAAATAAAATTACACAACCCTGACTCTTTTTGTTAAATGTCCGTTTTAATGATCTGATATCCAGTATAAAAGTATAAGTAAATAAAAATAAATAAAGCAAACAATTCAGTCAAAAGTCAGCTTAAAATAGCCTAAATATATAAAATTATGAAACTTCACTTTGCCCTCAGCCAAAACGATTTGCCATGGAACAAATTATAGATTAATGAGACCAAAGATCGCCCGTTATACACAAGAGAAGACGAATTATATCTCATGTTTAACCTCTAGACTAGAGACACCAGAGCCAGCGGCAAACATCAGAAGCACTAGCCGAGGAAAAGCTGGTCCAGTCGGGGTTAATGAGCGCTGAGCGCCCGGTGATCGCCTGGATCTCACAACTCCGAAAACGTCAGATACATTTTTTAAATAGGCGCTATCTTTATAAATAAACCTCAGATTTGAGCTTTAAACAACTACATTCTCGACTGAAACACTCTTAGAATTACATTTCGTGACACGATAACAGTAGTAGTTTGATATTAAGCGGGTTTTCTCCTCTGCCATTAACACTTGCTGGTGGGACGAGATGCATTCTGGGATACCTGTCTGTCTCAAGTCTGCACAAGTCACCTCTACATGCATCCTCGGTAAAAGGGGCGGATCAAGAACACATCCGGGGATTTGAACTGGACTTGGCTAGATGTGAACTTTTGAATTGGGACAGTACTTGGGCAGCGACTGATGACGTTTCACAAGTCCACAAGAACACAAGTACAGACAAGAACGCATATTGAGAAACGGCCATGCATTTCCACCGGAGAAGTTTCTCCTCTTTGCCGTCTTCCGTGTGTCCATGACGTAAAATGAGGGCGTGGGGGAGGCGGAGACGTGAATATATAGGGGCGTGTTAATCTAATGACGATCGTTTTCAGCCGCGGCATTTATCAAGGGCAGGTATATTGCGTACACCTGAATTTCAAATGTACGCACAGCTTCATAAATCAGGCGGTGAGTAGTGTAAACATAATCTTACGCCAACATATACGCCCGTTTCGACGCAAGATTGATAAATGAGGGCCATTGTGTGTGCATATGTACATATCATGTGATCTGTCTTTTTTTGCCCTTATTCTTTGAAATCACATTTATCATTTCGTTTCTTTATTTTGACATTTGTGTTGCCCTTTTTCTGTACATAGTGTATATACAGACTTCAGATGCAAAAGCCTCTAAGTGCCATCTGAAATTTTCTTCTAGAATGGTCATTTTTATCAAGCTTGTATGTCTATGTTCAGTTATTTCACTTTAATGGCAATGAAAATTATCTATTAATTGTCATTAAAGTGAAATTACTGAACCTAAATATACGAGCTTGATAATTTTTTTTTCATTTTAGAAGAAAATTTCAGATGACGCTTAGAGGCTTTTGCATCTGAAGTCTTCATATATATATATATATATATAAAAAAAATTATTATTACTTTTTTTTATTATTATAGGATCTATCTAGGGTTTATTCAGGTTTTCAGAAGATTTTATTTTATGTTACCTCCCTGACCCTAGACCAGGGTCGTAACAAAAAACAAAAACTTTTTTCATGTATGTCATGTTTCAGTTGTGTCTCAGTTTTCCATCTCATTCTAACAATTTGAAGGTTAAAGAATGGAGCAGCAAAACTAACCAAAAGCTAATTATCCTTGAGAGAATGTTTTTAATATTTCAACAACAAAAAAAATCACAAAAGTAAAGGTTTTCTTTTCATAAAGCCATCATGGTTGTTTACAAAACTGCATTTTTAACATGACAGATGTTTTACAGTGACTTTTGCAGTAACAAGCTTATTTTACTTTTCCAACAAGCAGTTCAATTCATTTTTTTTTCTTTTCTTTTTTTGATGAATTGGTTGGTTTTGGAGGTTTTTTTTCCCTCAAAAAAAGAAACAAAAGAAAGAAAAGAAGATTCACTGTTTGAGTTGATTTCCTGAAAATAATTTTGGTGTCATATGGCTTCTGCTTTAAATATTTTAAATTATCAGTAGCTTGTACTGTAGGTTGGAATTGGAAATCTACTTTGAAGCTGAATCTTTCCCGGCTCCAGTATAAAAAACTGCAGATGACACACAGATGTATTGCACATCACTAAAAAAAAAATATTCTCAGATGTTAGAATACCTTAAGCATGTTTTGTGACATTTAGTTAGAATGCATGCATATCCACCCTGTAGCATCAAATGTTTGTACACAAACATGACACATAAAATGCTATGATTTACATATTATGTGCTATTTATACATACTCTCTGAAGTAAGCATGAAATTTAAAGATATGATAAATGAAATAGCGACCATGTAAATGATGTCACCAATCCACAGTCCAGATTTAACTCCAGTATTGCTTCTAAAGCTATGGCTGTCATTATTACAGATTGAGGGCTTTCACAATGCTCCCCATGACTATAATGCAACTGTAATGAGACAACAATAAATCTAATTGTGCAGAAGCTCTTCAGGAGTGGAAGTCACTAATGTCAAGCAGGGCAACAGGGCAATACATTTCAGTGCCTTGTCCAACATTATTACATGTTGCAATAGTGTCTGGATAGAAGACTTAAATTATACAATGCCATAGATAACACCAAAATTAAGTGCACTCAGTGTTTGCACTCATTAAAATGTTATACTAAATTAATAATACTATTGAGAACTTTTGGTTTGACATGAATGGCCATTACAACTTTGTGTACCTATAATAAGGCATGATATTTTTTTATATCACCCATTAAGCTTAAGTATTTTAGTCGGCATTAAGATTTTAAATAATATAAACATATCTGAAAGTTCAAGTGAACCAGAAAGAGGAGAGATGTGTGAGCACAGTAATACTGTATGTGTTTTGTTCTTTCTGCTCATTGGCAGACCTTCCTTCTGTAGCAAGAATGAAGAGACATTTGCCAAACTTTGTCACAGTGAGGGAAGATACATGTGGTTCAGATGTCATTGCTGCTAAGGACATTTCCAGATGAACATATATGTGTATTGTTGGCTCTTCAGGGCAAATATACATTAATTTGAAAGATTAGCATGATGGAGCTATTTAAAAGATGGTCATTACTTTAAAATGCATCTTCTTTTCTTCTAAATTGCATTGAATGGCTGCTTCACTGGTGTAATTGTAATTCTCAGTGCGACGGAATATGGATTGCCCCTGTATACCAGGATAAGCTGTGATACGAGACAATAAATCCTGCAGGAATAGTTATTGATTCAAAGCACAATCTCAGTTAGACGTAGACATTACATGTAATACTGTGACAGCAGACTATGAGAGACAGTTCTTTTGTTGATGGACTTCTCTGAAGTGAATTGAATACATTCCTCTATTTGCCATTACACGTAAAATAAATTTGTCAATAAGAATTTCATTAAAAAAAACAAAAAACAAAACACTGTAATGATCATTGCCTCAGTGCATTTTGAGAAAGATATTGAAGTACAGTCAGTCTAAATGTAGTTCTGAGAAACAGTTTGTGAACCCTGAGCAATTGTGTATCAAGAGTATATGTTAGTAAAGATAAATCATATTTATAGACTGTTTTATAAAGGATTTATGGCCCAGAGAGAGAGAGAGAGAGAGAGAGAGAGAGAGAGCATGTCTCCTCCTTTGAAACCTGTGCACCTTTGATTTGCTAAGAAGAAATTGGAAAGGAAAAAAAAAGACACTTAAACCTCAGGGTCAAGATTCTAGATATAGTGCTACATTCATTAGTGAATCATATTATTCCAAAGATAGATCAATGCTATCGAAGATAGCCACTTAATTTTCCATATCTCTCTCTCTCAAAAAAAAAAAAAAAACATATTCATTTAATTAATTTGTATTATTTATCATTGTATTTTTAATATGGACTTTGTTTGTAAAAAAAAAAGGTTTTAAATATTTGGAATCTGTTTTTATTTTAATATTTTCAGGTTTCATTTTCATTTTAAAGTTTGTGTAATTTTGTTGTGTGTTTTTGTCATTTTTAAAAGTTTTTTTTTTTTTTTTTGCCCCTAAAGGGACATGGTGATGTAAAAATAATTTAATATTAAACATGGTTCTTTTGCAAATGTGTTGCATTCCCCAGAGAAACTTTGCGTTTACACGCAAAACTTTTGAGGTCTTTCCAAGCGAAGCCAAAGTTTCTTGGGGGAACGCAAAAGTTTTGCTAGATAATAAAAAAGTATTGAAGTCCTTTTTCCTCCCATTTCATATTTTTTTTAGGGCCTCTGCAAATATGTCTATATAGTTTTAATTTTTTTTAGTTTTTTTGTTATTTTAGTACATTAAGTTAAGCTAAATTAAAATTGAGAAATGTTGCCTTGCCACCTGAAAAAAAGTTTCTAGTAACTTTTTTTTTTATTCTGGGTTTCAGTTTTAGTTAATGGCCCTGCTTCAAATCCAGCTTTTGGTGCTTCAAGTCTCTTGTTTTAAAAAATCATTTAAATTGTATCAATATTTATTTAGTTTCACTAGATTAATCTGTGTTTGTCAACAAATTGCTTGAGTCAATGATTCTGTGATTAATTCATAGTCACTTTGTTTCATTTCTAAATTAATCAATATTTTTTAAAGGGGTGGTTGAGTATAATTTTGACTTTTCTAACTTTAGTTAGTGTGAATTGTTGCTGTTTGAGCATAAACATCTGCAAAGTTACAACACTCAAAGTTCAAAGCAAAGGAAGATATTTGCTTTTAAAGAAAAGGACTACAACAAACTGGTAGGGACTACTACACGATATTCCTCCCGGGTTAGTGACATCACCAACCCTAAAATACATACTGTTAACCCCGCCAACCCGGGAACACGCAGTCCATGTTGAGAAGAGGAAAAGTTGTTGTATACGAGTACATTTGTGAGTCAGCTCAAACTTTAGCATCCGTCTTTTCACATGCAATAGAAAGTCACTCTGTGTGCATCTCACAGCAGTTCCTATACGAGCGATTTATAGATTACCATGACAGAATATGCAACATACATTCATCAACTAACCATTCAGAGACGTCCTGTTGCGTTCTACATGTTGTCACTTCTTCTTGAGTCTCTCCATCTTTGTCTGACTCCGTTTTAACGTTAAGGGCAGAACAGTTTCTGTCATTTTAGTGTGTCTGCGTGAGGTAATCGCAGCTGCTAACACACACCAGCTCTTGAAACCCCGCCCTCTGCAGCAGCTCATTTGCATTAAAGGGCCAGGCACAAAACGGAGCGTTTTTGAAAACCCTCAAAAAGTGCCAACTTTAACATTCTATATAAAAATATCTGTGGGGTATTTTGAGCTAAAACTTCACACACCCACTCTGGGGACATCATAGATTTATTTTACATCTTGTGAAAAGAGCATTTTACCACTTAACAAATCGCTTGATATGAATCGAATTTTGAATCTCTAGTCTCTCTGATAACCATAACCACATCATGCCAGTCTGACTAAACATTGCCCACCCCACGCTATTTGAACTACCCGTTAATAATATAGTATAAAATGTAAATAATGTTGATGAAGCAGGATGAGGGGCAGGCAAAGTTAAATAGTAAATAAAAAAATGGACACAAAAAGGCTGCTTGCATATTTAATGACTGAAAGCCATGAAAAATGACACAGGTCAGGTCACAAAAGGTTCACAAAAGGTATCACTTGTTCTAGAGCACAGGAACCTTTGTGAATTCATGTAACACTCTCTGTGAGCAAATGTAATGACATGATTACTGCTGCATGTTAAAGTTCTGTTAGAGCTGAACAGGAAGGAAAAGCTTTAGAATGACACAATGTCCCTGAGGGGTGCCAGCATTCACAATTGGACACTTTTGCCAAAATGCTCTTGTGCATTTTCATAGCATTTTTATCCCCACAGTGGAATTATTCATAACTGAAGACTGCATAAAACAGTTCATTTTATTATGCATATGGAATATTACATGTATTTAAAAAAAATCTATTTTAGTTTGAATAAATATATCCTTTTTCCTGTGTGAAAAGACAGAGATGTGAATTGGCAGAAGGCATAATTGCAATCCTGACAGTAACAGGGGAAACCGAATGTAATGAGGGGAATGGGAATTTAAGCTTTGAAGAAATCAGGCTCATCCAAAATGTAGGCTACTATCCAGAGTCTATACCTTATACATTGCACGTCATATATCATTTTCCAAGACATGATTAATAGTTGCTTTTAAGGAAATCAAGCACAGAAATTGTAAGTTTTAATGCATTTCTTCGCTCTCAATGCCTTTATTCTGATGGTATTAGTACTATTATGTGGCAATTTGAAGTGAAAAATAATCCATTTGCATTCAATTCTCTCTCTCTCTCTCTCTCTCTCTCTCTCTCTCTCTCTCTCTCTCTCTCTCTCTCTCTCTCTCTCTCTCTCTCTCTCTCTCTCTCTCTCTCTCTCTCTCTCTCTCTCTCTCTCTCTCTCTCACTCATAAAACACACTAAACCCAATCCAGTTGAGCAAAACAATGCAGAAACTTAAAAAAAGCGATTTGACTTGCGTTGTTCTTTTTCTTTGTAATCTAATGAGTATTAGACATGAAAAAGTAGGTATTGCCCCTAATGTGCAGGAGACAACCAGAGCCTTGTGCTGATGCACTAATTCTTCAATCTAATTACTTTAATTCACTCAAAAGACACTGCTATTGATTGTGGGATTCAATTCAATAAGTGTAACACTGTTTCCCTGCAGTGTTAGAGCAGTTATTTAACTCTTGGAAAAGTGATTTCCAAATGTAGGATTAAAAAACAAAATTATCTTAATTGAATTTACTGTTATCAGATTAGCTGGAAACATCAGAATGCATTATAATCTGTTTAAACTTTGCATCAATGTAGTTGTAGCAACCAACACACAAATCTATATTTGATTTAATTAATATATTGTTTGCCACATCGCCGATTTAAAATGTAATTTGCACTGTATGTTTATACGAGATGTACAGTATATGATTAATAGTTTTTGATAAATTGTAGTCTTGTTCGACTGTATTTTCAGATCAAACAAAAGAACAGGAGAATTGATGCTTGTTATGTGGCTTAATTATGTACAGTATATGATTATAGACATATCGCTTCTGCAATTACGACCCAGGAAAATGAAGGTAATCATTCTGTGGAAGCAGCAACTACACTCAATAATTGTAGAATATAGTGCACAGCCAACCCTGCTCTGTGCTGATAATTTTACCCTATAAAACTGAATCCGAATCTCTGAATGTGTTGTCTGGAAAATAGCACCTGTATTGATACATAAACACTTCCCATGCCATTAGCAACCATTAGCATTTTGAAGGTATAACTTCTGCAAATAACTTCCCCCCCAAATAAATAAATAAATAAAAGTTTGGTCAGTGCACTGGATTCATTTAAAAAAAACTTTGTGTTTTGACCGGTCTTCTTTTTGTTCTGTATACTGTATACAAAATAAACAACAAAAAGGACAGTTGACACGTTTATTATGATACTGCAAAAGTGCAACATAGATAGTAAGCTTAAGTGATTGACAAATGAGACATTTTCCATAGAATCTTACATTTACATTAAAAAATTTTCCCCACAGGAAAGCAGTCCATGGAGCATTTTGAGGAGATAGCATTAGTGCTTTCGTATAAATCCTCATTAATGTCTTCATGTAATTCATGTCTGGTGATTTTTTGGTTGAAAATGTTTGAGGAAAATAAATTAAAATGACATAATTCCATGGCCAAGGATATTGTGTAGGCATAGAAAGCATAACCACTTGGGAATGACACAAAATTGCCCCCCTCCATTTGTTTTCTTCCAAAGATTGTGTATATTTTTATTTAGTTATCATCACCAGACATATGTTTATATTTCTAAGTGGCAAAAACAAACAGTTTCAAGGACAAAAGCTCTGATTGTAGGTCATTTGCTCTAATGGGGATTGATGAAATTCGTCTGAAAATATACACTGAAGACCACTAAAATGTCCTATAGATAACAAAGCAAGAGATAACAGCCCACATATCGTTGGAGATAAGAGTGTCTGATTGCCCTGGAAGATAATTACTGTGCTTTCACCCTGCATTTCAAGTCGTACACTCAGCTATGCATAAATATCAGCTCCTTGATGGCAGTGGACATGAGAGGGTCTAGGATGTAAAACATTGCCTCAAAAACAGACAAATGAAGGATGAAAAGCACACAAAACTAGCTTTAGAAGGTTAGAAGATCACTTCACTGTTTATAATAGAAGCATAATATGAAAGGCATGATTAATGTGCTGACACTGAAACATTGAAGACAAAAGTTAGCATTTGATATTGACTTAAAAGTGCATTGAGTTTGTAAAAATAGTTATATTTTATCCCAGGACTAACTTTAGTGGATGTTGCTTAAAGGTGCAATAGGTGCTCTAGGAAATGCATACTTTGGAAATGTTTCTGAGGTGATAATATGCTGTTATTTCTAATATGTTCATTTAAAAACTATGGTCACTGTTAAACATAATTCGCAATTTCTTGACCTGATCACTATCTATCACTGGCTTTTATAGATAGAGAGTCAAGATATGAAGCAATAGATGTTCTCCGTGCTTCATTACCAATAACAAAGACCCGTTTCTTATCTTTGTTTAGCTGTAGAAAGTTCTGTGAAATCCACAATTGTATGCTCTCTATACAATCAAGCAGGGTGGAAATGAAAAGATAGATGTGGAAGGTGCAAGTGAAAGAGAGTTGCATGTCATCTGCAGTTCTGCATATGGGTGAGAGGAAATATTTTACTGATAAATGACACCAGCTTAAAGAAACATGGATATGTTAAACAATGGAGGACCCAAAATTGAGCCTTGAGGAACTCCACAGGATATGACGTAACGCCTGGAGGTGTAGGTATCCAGTGTAATGCAGTATTCCTGCTACTTAGGTATAGTATCTGAACCAGTCTAAGAACCAACTGGAGAAAACAATAATTTTTTATCAGCTTGACCACACATGTGCAGAATACAGAATACAGAAACGAGCAGCAAATAGCACAGACCACAACGGGAATGTTTCAAGGGGACCCCAATAAGTGACGAACCTGGTTGGGACATGCTTATTGTTCAATGTCTACTTGTCATTGGTGTTGTCGATGACCTGAAAGGTGAGTTTGTTTGTTTATTCATCCTGATTATATATGCGTTGTGAGTATTTGCAGCGCGTTTCAGTATTTGGTTGTTTTGTGCGTAATTGCAGCACATGTGTTGAGATATTTTCTTAATTTGCTTCTGGTGTGCAGTGCTTCCTGAGCTTGGTTAGATGCATATTATTAATTTCTTCAGCCATATTGCTTAGTGTAGTGACAACTGGGCGGAGGGGTGATTGTGATAGTGGGGTCAGCTGCTTGGTGGTGCCGATCATCCTGTAGCTGTTGTTGTTGTTGCTGTTGTTGATGTAAGCTGTCAAAGTTGGATGAGAGATGCTGTATAGAAGGAAATGAACATTCGAGACCCAGGGATGAAACCCGATCGCTTTGAAGAGAGATCTTTGCTACCAAAACAATTTGAAGTTGTCTGTGAAGTGCATGCCTCGAGCAGCGCATGTGGAGGCTAGCCAAGTTTACTCCCAGCAGCCTAATGAAATGGCCCCATCCGATTGTGGGAATGGGGCCTGATATATGCACATTGACTGATGTAGTTGAAACAGTCCAGAAAGTGAAGAAAGTCCTGTTTTAGAACAGACTGTTTAGGAATACCATTTGAGCCTGCATGGACAATGATTTTATCAGTTTAGTGGTTTTCCCTTAGAATCTGGGGGATCATTTCTATTGGAAAACATATAGAGATATAGGCCCCCTGCTATTCTCAATTTATATGCTGCCACTTGGTAATATTATAAGAAAACATGGAATAAGTTTCCACTGTTATGCTGATGACACTCAATTATATATTTCATCTAGACCAGATGATAACACTAAATTATCTAAAATGACAGAGTGTGTTAAAGATATAAAATATTGGATGACGTGTAATTTTCTTCTATTAAATTCAGATAAAACGGAGGTATTACTGATTGGTCCAAAAAACTGCCCACAAAACCTCTTACAATACAACCTTAATCTAGATGGACGTCCTGTCACTTTATCCTCTACAGTAAAAGACCTGGGTGTTATACTAGACCGCAACTTGTCTTTTGAAAATCATATTTCAAATGTCACAAGAACAGCCTTTTTCCACCTTAGAAACATTGCTAAGCTACGTAATATGCTATCAGTTTCTGATGCAGAAAAGTTAGTTCATGCATTCATGACCTCGAGACTAGATTACTGTAATGCTCTATTAGCTGGTTGTCCTGCATCCTCAGTAAACAAGCTACAGTTAGTCCAAAATGCAGCTGCTAGAGTTCTTACTAGGTCAAGAAAATATGATCATATAACACCAATTTTATCATCTCTACACTGGTTACCTATTAAGTTCCGTATCAATTACAAAGTATTGTTACTGACCTATAAAGCCCTAAATGGTTTAGCTCCTGTGTATTTAAGAGATCTTCTATCGCCATATATTCCATCGCGCTCTTTAAGATCGCTAAATTCGAGGCTTCTGGTCGTACCTAGGATATCTAAGTCCACTAAAGGAGGGAGGGCGTTTTCACATCTAGCTCCTAAACTCTGGAATAGCCTTCCTGATATTGTCCGAGGTTCAGACTCGCTCTCCCAGTTTAAAACTAGATTAAAGACGCATCTCTTTAGCCAAGCATTCACATGATGCATCTCATACCTTTTATACTACAGTTAAATCAGATCAAATGCATTCATATTAAGAACAGCAGCTACGCTAATTATTTCCCATCTGCCTTTTTTTTTGTTGTTATCTCGGGACGCCTGTCCCGAGATAACTCAAATAGAGTTCGTCAGCTCCAGTTAGTATCCAGCCTCTCATGGAGACTTCAGATGCCCCAACGCCTGTGATGAGACGACTCGACGCCTGTGAAGAGACGACCCAACGCCGGCGATATGTTATGCCCTAAATTTCATGATTAACTAACTGTATTTTTGTATGTATATTTTTGAAATGCATTTTCTGTAAAGCTGCTTTGAAACAATGTGTATTGTGAAAAGCGCTATACAAATAAACTTGAATTGAATTGAATTGAATATAGCCTCTGTATAGCCTTAGATAATATAAGCCTCTGTATTTTTTTTCAGTGTCATTAGGCAGCTCAATTAACACTTTTAACTAAATTTTGCTCATGTTTTTATGAGCATGTTCTTAAATGTCTTTTTAGGTTTATTTTTGTCAGTTAGCCAATTTGTGTATACCTTAAAATAGCCAAGACTTCAAATAATAAAACAACTGGCCAATGGAAATTATATCATATTTACATTTAAAACATGTGACAACTTGCCCTGACCCGATATTTATGAAAAATATCCATGTCGTGAGAAAATAGCATTGAAATTCTAATCTACCATCATTAGTTGGTTTTGTTTAATAAATAAATAAAAAATGAATCATTCTGGCTATTTAGAAGATACATTTATCCTTTACTAATAATTGATCTCAGAAATTACTAGTAAATTTCACAGCAAGTTAAACTTGAATTACATGTGATTTTTTAGGAAAGTAGAAAGATTGAAATAGCATTTTCTTGTAAAACCAATCATATTTGTTTTATTTGCAACTTCGAAAAATCTTTTTTTTACACTGTATAGCAAACTATGGTGATATTGCCATTTTAATTTGGCCAACAGAATTGAAGACCATCTTGACCAAATAGCTGTTTGAAACCAACATACAAAAATCACTATAGAGAAATCAAGCATTTGTGCAATTGTAGTACTTGACTCAAAATAGGTTCGTAGATAGAGTCCTTGAGTCAACTATAGCCCCTATGTCTCCTGCATTACTTCTAAATCAATATTGAATTTTCCCCCACATTTTCTCACGGGAACGTTCTACTTGCCAACTAAGGTGCTGGCTGTAAAAGACAGCAAACATGGGCTATTAATCCATGTGTGCAATCTTGCTATCACTTACAACCAACACCTTTGGCAGTGACAGTAAATCAAAGACTGCAACACTGCACTGCTGAATAGTACACCAACAGTAAGATGGATACAGCGTGTCCGCTGGGGAAACCTCAGCATTCGGCCAGCTTGTTATTGCTGATGAGCGGAGTCTGAGCCTGCTGTGTTTTGATTAAAGAAGTTCAATTGTCAACAGCCAAATGGGCAAGGTAATTATGGATGTTAGCTGATTTTCTCGCTCAGGCTCTTGACAGAAGTGTTTCTCCCAGAGCACCAGGCCTGATTGTGGCACAGATAATAGGTACATGTGCTGGGAGCTCAGACTCAAATCTCACTGCATGTATAAAATAGATGGATGTACTGCAGTACAACAGTGCTCAGATGTGCAGCTTTGGAGATTAGCAGTGCTTATTGAAATACTATGTGTATTTTACACTCTGTGTAATTGCATTCCTTTCTGCCTCTGAACCAAATGTCATATCTTGGTGAAAATGTAATGATCTGAGTAAATACCTAGAATAGAGAACCTGATGTACGGTAATATGCGGTGGTAATATGTCTACTTAATGTGACATCTTGCATGATTAGATTAAACCAGCTTTTGCTATTTGCAGTTAAACCACAAAACTATGTTTAACAAAACATATTTAAATGATTTATATCCACTTACGCTATCCAAAGATGAAATCGGCCCTCTCGAATCCACATTAAATTGTGTGGGTTTGATTACTTCATCTGGAAACGGATGAACTGAAGCGTTTCCCTTCCACGTCTGCTTAATTCTGAGAACAATCTTAAAAATAAAGGTTCTTTGTTGGCATTGATGATTCCATAAAGAGCCTTTTAATATCTATGGAACGTTTCCTTTTCACAAAATGTTCTTCATTGTGGAAAAGATTTTTCAGATTATTGCAATTTTCTTCACACTAAGAAAAAAATTGCTCTTTAAGAACCGTTCACTAAGTTATTTTGGGAAGCCAAAATGGTTCTTCTGTGCTATGACATCACTATGCATATTATTTCCTTAAAAAAAAAATCCTCTTAAAAAAAAAATGGGGGTTTCACTTTATTTTGATGGTCCCTTAAACACATTCTGTTGACTATATGTAACGTTGCACCTATTTGTCTACTAACTCTCAATAGATTGTTAGTAGAGTACTGTACTTGTAGACTTGTAGGGTAAGGGTTAGATTAAGTTAACATGTAGTTGCAAAGTCACTTAGAATCAGTAGAATCATCAAAATAAAGAGTTAGCGGATATTAGACAGTCTACTAATACTCTACTGAGAGTTAGTTGACATGTAGTTGCAAATTACTTATAGTCAACTGAATTGAGGGACCATCATAATAAAGTGTTACCAAAATGTGTAATATCCAGAATATAGCCAACAGCGTTTATACTCTGACACATCTTACCCCACTCACTCCCAAATGTAATTCCTACAATGTAAATACATTTTCTACAAATGACTATGTTATGGTGAGAAGAGCTAATATGAAGTTACCCCCCCCCCACCCCCCTGTAACTATAACTCCTTTGTGTATAATAGAAAAACAAATCCTCCTCCTTCAAATAACATGTCATTAAAACATTAATCCTGTTCATTCATCCGTGTTTGTACAGCATGAATACTCTGTTTGCGCCAAACAAGAAGAGAAAGGATGAGAAAGTGCACTGTCCTACATCTTCAAAGGCTGATGATGTGGGACAGTACAGCATACAGACATTTAAAGAAACGGGCATGTTTACACACAACTATCACCACCAGTCAAAACATGTGTATCTGTTTATGACACCTTTATGAGCCTGTGAAAAAAATCCTCTTGGAAACGATGTGATCAGTGACAGATGGCCTGAGTCCGTAGCATCTCTCAGACTGTAGCGCAGAGCTCACAGTTCGGGATTATTTGTAACAGGTGAGGAAACAAATGACATGAAGCGCTGATTACACAAGCATATTATTTGCATGTTGTTGTGAGTCAGGCCGCTGGAGTGTGAAGAGATGATGCCCCTCCAGCTGCAGTCTGTCAGGTGGAAGCGATCTGTTAACTGAGTGTGAATCCCATATTAGCTGCTGTTGAATAAACATGCTATCACCCTAGACACAACTGGCCACATGTGTAAATGGTGTAAACTTGCTTGGCTTTTACTGGCACGCCATTTGATAGGAGAGACAAAAATATAAAATCTTACATAAATGTCAATGTGCCAATGTTCCTCAAATTAAAAGTAAAATGCAAAAATGTACATAAGTAAATCTATAAATTTGTACAATTATTTGCAACAGCTCATGTACAGTAGCCTATTGTGGACAATAAGGCCAATTAGTTAGTGTATTAACAAACATGAACGAACAGTTGAACATTGTTAACGTTAGTAAATATACTACTGTATAACTAACATGAACAAACAAAAACAACTTTTGATTTTAATAATGTAGTAAATTATGAAATTAAAGGTACACTGTGTAGTTTTTTAAGAATTTTATTAGCTAAAATCACCGTCTTTATTCATAAATATGTCCTCATTGGTGTAAAATTACCTCTGCCAATGATCTGACTCATCCTCGCAAGCGAATCATTTCTTATCTTTATTTACGTGTGTTCCGCCATTTTGAAAAACTATAATAACAGAGAGGGATAAAAAGCACTAGCTACCTCAACGCGTTTCCACAACGCGTTTTTGTTCAAAGCCAGCATCACTGTCCCGGCAAATTTGAAAGGCTGCACTGCCCGGTACTTCATTATGCAGGATCATACTTATGCCGAGCCACTGGAGATGCTTTTTAGTCTGTGATTCACTGTAACATTCGTTTGTTCGTTGTGTGTCAAGTTGCAGTTTGTTTGAAATCACGAACCTCATCACCCGAAAGAAAACTCGATGAAGTGCTATTGGAAGACATGTTGTCATAGCTTCTCGGTACATAACGGCTTCCGTAGTTGCAACACGCATTTGAAAAAGCGAGGCGCTAGAGAGCACTATTCGTTTGAATGCAAAATACAATTTCACCGCTAGATGGGAGAAATTCCTACACAGTGTAACATTATGATTAATAAATGCCGTATTGTTTATTCTTAGGTCTTGTTAACTGTAGTAGTTAGCTAATGGAACATTATTGTAAAGTGTTACCATTTTTAATGAATCAAATAAATAAATACATTTTAGGGAAGAACAAAGCTCGGTAAAGGTATTTCTCTGACAAAATTATTTTGCAAAAAAAGTCAAACTACAGCAGGTTTTATTTTACTATGCAAAAATATCATAGGAAAAATAAAAAAGCATACATTGACTACAGCATAATCAGTTGATACATTGTTAGTTCTCTCTTGTTTTTTTATGTCCGCACAATTTTGTTTCATTGCATTATCATAAATAAAACAATTGACTCCAAGCACAACCACACAATATGTTTGACATCTTTTAACACATTTTTAATAATATATGTGAATAAAGTGGGAAAATGTCAATTTTCCTAGTCCAGACATCTCTTTTGGCCATACTGTAAATGTTTCTATCAGTGTTGGGTAAGTTACTCTAAAAAAGTCACTTTCAACAGTGTAATTAGATGATTGTACGAATTACTTCCTCTCTAAAAAAGTATTGCATTATACTTATTAGTTTCTAAATCTCATATCAACATTGACCAGTTGAACAATACAAGGATAGACATGAAACTGCTATTTTAATTCTTTCAAATAAATAATATAAAAATGCATAAATTATTCTTGAACTGACCAACATATTTAAAGAGTTACATCAAAAACAATTAGACATTACATTTTGATGTAGAGTCCAATATTTAGCTAAAGTCCAATATAGTTTTATATAGAATTGTTCTATAGTCCATATTTCATGTAATTAAATCAGAAGTACAGTATAATGTAATTAAATTACAGAAAATTTTAATTACAGCAATTAATTACTTACGGTAGTAATGCATTACATCCAGCACTGGTTATTATGTATATGTATGAATCTATATAATATGCTATTGGTTTAAACAAAAAGTGTAATTTTGTGTGTGCTCTAATCCAAACAGCAGCTTGTTTGATCACTTTAACAAGGTCGAATTGCTCTCTTCGAAACCCTTGTTGGTGTCCCATTAGCTTGACGAAGAACATTCGCTCATCATCAGAGAACAATAGCAGTCTGATCCCCCCAACAGGCTTTTTGCTGTTCTTTCCTTTCCTTTCTTTTTTTTCCACCTGGAAACAGCCATTCCACCTTGACAAGGATGAGTTGAGTCAGATGAGCAGGGAAAGCTGCTGTTCTACACGGTTAGCAGTTTCCCTCTGTGTGCTCCGGTCTCTGCTGATGGGAGCTCAAATCACTCATCTTCGGCTTGAACTAGGAAACCAGCAGGATTCCTTTGAATCTACCTCCCTTTCATGTTTTCTTCTCTTTTCTCTTTTTCTGTTGTCAGTCTGTGAGCTGGATTATGACAGTCTTTTCCGTTCGCTGGCAAGCTGTAATTTGTCATTAGTGAAGGTTTTTGCTTGTAATTCAAGATATGTTTGAATTGCTCCACAATTATTCATGCGGCTGTTTGGATTCATTGTCATCTCTCATGAATAAATTATGAATTTTTCTGCATGTTTCCCTGGAAATAATTCATTTTCACATTTGTCTTCCATCCTTTGAGCAAATTGTGATTGTTTGTAACTGTTCTGAAGATTCAGGGGGAAATTAAGATTCCTAGTGAATGATATTTGCTAATTGTCATATTGGCAAATAAATCACACATTTGCAAAATATAATTACTGAAATTACGGCGCGCTAGCTTCGACTTTGCAATGGAATACAAACAGAATTGTTTTAATGAGGTTTCAAGATAATTTTTGCTCCATTTACTTTTTCTAGGAGTATTACAGATATTTCAGTCGAAATGCCCATCACTTCAAGTGTACACAGTAAGCCTTCAGTCTGCTTTTAAAGAAGACTACCATTGTGTCTAAGGTGACGGTTTCCACCTCTCCCATCTGGGCCTCACGCTGACTGCTCCACCGGACTGCTGGAGAAGAGGAAGATCCATCAAATTCAGTGGGAGGTGAAGCCACAGACCGGGAAAAGACAGATGAGTTTGCTAATCAGTGACACAGGCACATACAGTGTGTCCACTATTCCATAAGATTAATGATGGTTCCCCTTCAAGTCACTGCTGTCTTACTGTATAAGTCAAAGAAAGAAACGGCCAATAAAAGCTCAATTTTAAATCCAATAGAATTCAGAATGGGAGAATTATAATTCTGATATCCGAGCATGCAATGTTATATTGGAGGACCTAAAGGTGGGGTACGTAATTCTCTTTTTTGGCCATTTTTTCAAAATCACTTAAAATCCTATTCCTAACCCACTTACAGCCACTGAGTTAGAAGCACTGAAATAAAAATTAAGCAATTTAATCATCTGTGGAACGGGCAAGACTCGAAAAACTCCAGCCAATCATTTCCAAGACCACCTAGAATCATTGGACGTGCGTCAATCAATCGGTCGTACCATTCCCCCTCCCCCCATCCATGTCCATGTTCTTTGAATGGGTGGAGTCAAAGGAAAGAACGTAGGACCATTTGAGTTGTGTATTTTCAAAATCTGCCAGCCGTTTTGCAAATCACATACCCCACCTTTAAGGCGAGACACGGCAGACACAAACAATGTTTTTTTTTTTACACAGGTCAATTTTAAAATTTTGGGATATTTGTCTTCAATAACATGTCTTCTTTCAGACTTGTGGTGAAAAAAAGTCCTAAATTCACATTTAGGTCTTTATTTTACTACACTTGTTTGCGTCTGTAGATTTCTCATAAATTCAACAAAAGTTCTGAATCATCCCGGTGCTCCGCGATCGCTGTACAATGCTGTCGGATCCAAATATGGTAATTTCCTTTTTTTAAGCAACCAATCGTGAAAGTAAAACGGCTGAATGCGCAATCTCATTGGCTGATTATAAATCTTTAAAGCCCGTTTTCTCAAAATGACTTTTCTCTCATTCTCCAAGTCCGAAATCTCCACTTCAGCTTATACACCAAACTTTCCAGTCTTGTACACCTAGTTATATTATGAAGACATTTACAGAGGGATTTGTAAATAGATTATTCATAGCCTGATTTATATAACATTTTATTCCAAAAAACATGGCGAAAATAAAATTTGTAAGGCAGTACATTCTGATTTACAGGATAACAAAAGTAGATATCCATAAATTCCTCTGTAATTTTTTTCCCATCTGATATGTGAACAAAAAGAAAAAAATATTTTGAACCTGGCTTTATCCAATACTAAGATTTCGTTTTTTAATATATGCAAATTAGTGTATTTACTTAGATATTGCCTGATTTCCATATTTAAACATTAAATTACAGAAAACTTGTAATACATTTTTTTCTCATCTTAATGTAGGTAATCAACTGGGAAAGTTTCATGGTGATATCTGCTAAAAAATGTCCCCTATTCACCTGTAGTGTCTCGCCTTAAATAGATGTTAGATTGGGTTTGTCAATAATGGATGGATACCAATGCCAGTAAAATACCATAATAATTACAACAATAGTCAATAAGCAATTGAATCACTCTTTTACTGAATGAGTATAGTTGATTATTAATGCAAATATTAATACATTAATTTAAAACAATGGCATGAAGCATGAAACTATTGATCAATTAAGAAAGCAGTGTTCTTCAAGTAATTATTTCTGTCAGCATTGAAGAACAAACACATTTAGAGCAGTGAGTTTTCCCTTTTTCCTGTCAGTTTTGTAGTTTGATATTAATGACATTACAGAGAGTGGCAGGTCCATTAAACTTCAGCTATTAAACGTTTAAGAGTTTTTTTAACCCTTTTTTTATACAAGAAAATGTAAGTATCGTTTTGAACAGTAATAATTAAAAACCAATTGAAAAATGTCATAGCTGTTTGGAAATAGTTATTTAGAGAGGGCTATTTTAGAAGGATACAGCAAACCCTAATTCAATCCTTGTGATGATCACACTTGATGGAAATCATCTTTTGGATGTGTGCATGGATGGAATTGAGTCTAAACCTCCTCTGGAAATAGAAGAGGAAATGATTGTCAGTTGTGAAAAGTTAATGTTATATTTATTGATACAGAGGAAGGTGAAATGTTTCATTCTATTCTGTCTGCAGGCATGATCGCCAGAGAAAATAGCATGTGCATCAATTTCCAGCCAGGGAGTGTTACACAGATCAGTTTTAGAATGAAGTGTGGTTCAATCTGAGTTGTACACTATTTGAAATAAATCTCCTAAAGGTTCTTGAAGACAACAGCATTTTTTTTATGCAATGCGTTCTCCAAGTCAAATCCACACACATTTTAAAAGGAAGGCCAATTATGAATTGTACAGTTCTTGGTTGGACTAAAATAATGTCTGTTTATTTGGAAAATGTGGAAAATCTTCTCTTATAAAACTTTTTTTTTTCAGTGTAAACTGTTGAAATGTTGATAAAATGTTGAAGATTAGCCGATGGACTGTCGATTCATTAAACAAGCTATTTCCTCACATAAGCGTTTTATTCAGCGTAGTAAAGCCTCTCCTCCATTGACATCCAGTCATCACTTGCCAAAATGCTGGGTTGTTTTGACCCAATTTTGGGTCAAATATGGACAAACCCAAACGTTGGATCAAAAATGCAATTTAAAAATTTAACCCAATGTTTGGGTTTGTCCATATTTGACCCAAAATTGGGTTAAAACAACCCAGCATTTTTTAAAGTTCGATATGACTGTATTCATTGACGGAGCAGGATCATTTTCAGCAATTTAATCCTTAAGTTCCACTCTGTTCTTCGTATAAAGATATGGCTTTCAGAACCATATCATAAAATGCATCATGAGTTGTGTTTGTGGTCAGTTTTTACAATAATAAATATCTGTGACTGCACTTTGCCTGTTATGTGTTTTATATTGTCGAGAAATGGGTAGGGTTGGGGTTACGTGTTTCAAAATATCTACAATATCTTCTACTTTTACAAATGCAAATAATGAATTGCGTCTTAAGCTGACGCATGAGGCAAACACTGAAAGCAACGGAGTACCCTGCACGAATTATATGCGTTACGGCCTAAGTTAAAGAGGTCCTGAACAACAGTTGATGTGATGAGTTGAGAATGTGTTGGTTTTTACAATGAGCCTGTTGCAATGTGCCATTTTTTACGTGCTCCTATATTGAGCACAAGTATAGCATAATTTAGCAAATAACATTTAAAACGACATGCCGTCTATAGGACCTTTGGCTTGTTTAATCTTCTGAGAAAAATCACAGGTTTTGAATGACATAGTTAGTAAATGATGACGGAATTTTCAGTTGATAGCGCCAGAGTGAGATTTTGGCTAAAAAGGCCACAAAGATCCTAAAAATGTCAGAAAAAAGCATTGCGGTTTCATGAAAGCTGGTCCTGAATTTTGTCACATCAGTGTTTGAAGTGCTGATGTTCAGAATAGAGACGTTTAACTGTGTCTTGCCTATCATCTCCCCTGCTGTTTTATCTGGCTGCCTGGAGTGAGAGAGATGACAGCTTCTTACAGGAAGTCCCTTTCACACTTGCACACTATGTGGCATAGAATCATCACATCACTTCCCACTACTGCCAATAAGCTATATGCTTCTGTCATATGTGTTACATGCTGTGTTGAAGAGAATCGTGAATGTTTACAGCAATCTGATGTGTGCATTACCAGGCAGACATATTTTTTTAAATGTCTGAGTGGTTTGGCCAGTACGTGCTATTGATATTCTTTTCAGTTTCAATGCACCGTGTTTGATTGTAGGGTTGGTGTTAGCATGGTGTTGATGCTATAGCTTCCGGCTAACAGCACCTTTCAGTTTCGTTTGGACATGGGGCCAACTTATAACCGATCTCCCACAGAGACTCAATCTATGAAACCCTGAAGAGGTGTCTGTTGTTTGCTCACTGTCTTTCATTTCAGCCAAAGTGCTCTGAAAACTTTGAAGGTCAGCTCTTTCATGAGAGAAGGTTTGACCTGATCAGCTGATACCTCACAAAGTGACCTTGTTGTGCAACCAAAGTGGGCTTTGAAATGAACTAGAATTGATATTGTGATAGTGATTGCTCAAATGCCTGCTGGAAAATGGCCTTGAGGGACTTATATAAAATGAATTGTTATAATGTAGAGATTGAGTATACAAAAATATTTTCTGATGCTGTTCTTTTGAACTTTCTATTCATCAGAGAGAGAAAAATAATATATATATATACTATACAGTATATATACTGTATATATATAATAATAAAAATTCTTAAGCACCAAATCAGAATATTAAAATTATTTCTGAAGGGTCATGTAACACTGAAGACTGGATTAATTATGCTGAAATATATATTTTTTTCATCACATGAATACATTATATTTTAAAATGGAAAACGGCTGTATTAAACTGTAATACATTTCACAATATTACTGTTTTACTACATTTTTTAATGAAATAAATGCAGCTTTGGTGAGCATTTTGATGAGAGACTTCTTTCAAAAACATAAAAAATCTTACCAAGTCCAAACTTTTGAATTCTAGTGCATACATTTACTTCTGGCATAATGGTAGACATTTTCATTGTTTTTGAGGGAATTTTACACTCGTTCACACTCATATTCATGACTTACAATAAAATATTCTCTTTGGCATAGGTTCCTGCTGTCAAAAACTTATGAAAGGGACATGGAAACCTTAAAACTTTGAAGTACCTGTCCTGTCCTGTACAGTGAAATTTATTAGGCTTGGAAACAGAAGTCAAATCTTTCTTCTGAAGTATGTCTTCCTGTTCTTAAAGCTCCTGTATATCTGTCATTTGTGTCTGTATGAAATAAAGAACGCAAGATGAAACTGAATAATACGGCAGACACACGCTCTTATTATGAATGCTCCTGATCCTTCTCCTCATCTCCCAAGATAATGTTCAGAATTTAACTGAATAATGGATGCATGTCATAAAAATATTAACTAGCGCCACTAAACAATATACATCATATTTCAGTCGCCATCAGAAGTCTCTAAAGCAGAGCTGTTAAAACAGTTTCATCACACAAGTCAATCTAGATGTCTTGTGTATTGTTTAACTCAAGAATAACAATCCATGAAATTGTCATGTGATTTACCTTTTTCATTGTCTAGGACAATGAAAACGGAAATATCTATTTCCATATCTATCCAGATGAATTGTGTCTCAGTTATTTCATATAAGCACAATTGATGGGTCCACCTGAATACAGCGGAGTTGTTAAATGAGAAACATAAATCTGTGTGCCAGTGTGCAGAATGGTGTTCATTGTTACCATGTCTTTTCCTCCCATTATTGATTGCTATAATGAATACTTGGATTCCGGCTTACTTTTATTACACCGTTGCCGAATTTTGTCCTATGAATAAAACCAGCCAGCTCCATTAAGAAATCGATGACGGGCTTCATTTGATATCGTCATTAGCAAGCTTTTATCATAACAGCGAGGAGATAAAGTATGACACCATAGTTCTCTTTCATCAAGTTCAACAACAGAAGAGACATTTTTAAAAAAATCAAGAAATTATTAATTTTGTCATGAAAAGATCTACCATGTGAAATGTTTAATCCTCGATACAGTCAACACAAAGATGATACATCAGGGATATGATAAAGATCTTTAACATGTATCCCTTTATAGGGCCTTTTCTGCTTCAGCAAATCAATCAAGATCCATAAAGATTTACTGCGTCAAACTTGACTAGAAACCTTGACCTTCACAAACACAGACCTGAACACCTTTGGGATGACCAGCGACCCCATTGGCCAACATTAGCGTCTGACCTCACTGATGTGTTTAAACGAGAGCAAATTTCCACAGCCATGTCCCAACATTAAGTGGAAAACCAGCTTTTAGGGACGGACGACTTTCTATCGATGTCCTTGATTTAGATGAAATATAGAACAAGCAACAATTGTGCATACTGGAAAGGTTGACTGAGAAATGTACATTTTTAATAATTTCAGGTCCTTTTGTAACATGCAACGAGCAGTCAGTAGAGTCATCAATGCTGCCATTTAAAAAAATTCATATCTTTCTATGAATATTTCTGTTCTGAGTTACAGAAACTATAACCACCAAAAGTTGTGACCATATGTATTCAAGGGTATTACGATCTGTCTAGGTTAAATCGTAAAAAGAATAATAGACATGACTCCCACTCCCAGTCGTCAGACCAAAAGAAACCAATGAGTCCGAAGTTTCGGTAAGAAAAACGATAAACGTTTTATTAGAAAATATATGAAAAAACAAACACACGTAAAATGTAAATATCTCCAAAGTAACAAACCAGTGGGTGTAAAATCTTCAGGAAGACCCAAGGCCCAAAATAACAAACAAAACGGATAATAAACAAAATATCAAAACTAACTTCCCTCAAAGTATCCAAAATCAAAATCCAACGAATTTCCCTAAATACACTAACAAAACAGAACGAACGGGATTTCAAAGAAAAGGGCAGGTCAACCCTACAAAAACACCATCACTGAAAATAACAGAAACATAACATAAGCAAACTCAGGAAAAATGATCTGACGGCTGGAGAGGAGACAGGAGAAGTGCGACCGGCCCGGAATCGCAACAGCTCGCCTTCAGAAGCCGGAAGCATTCCTTTAAGCCCGCGGTAACCAAAGGGGTGGAGCCATCTCACAGCTGATCAGTATTATCCTGCTTGGAACAAATGAAAGAAAAACGAAAGAGACAAAAAAAAACACAACAAAGTATACAAACAATATACAATCAAAACAGTATACGGAGTTACATAATTCCGTAACACCCCCTCCACTAAGAGTCAACGTCATTCCTATACAGAGCGTGACAACGCATCTGCTAACACATTCTCTTTTCCTTTCTTATAACAGATTTCAATATTAAACTCTTGTACAATCAATGCCCACCGCATAATGCGTTGATTAGAGTTCCGCATTTTTGCAAGAAAGGTTAGTTGATTATGATCCGTAAAAACTTTGACGGGCAACGGACTAGAACCCACATATACTTCAAAGTGTTGAAGAGACAGCAATAGCGCCAAAGCCTCTTTCTCAACAGTGCTATAATGCAATTGATGCTTCAAAAACTTCTTCGAGAAGTAACACACGGGATGATCCATGCCATGATCGTCTTCTTGCAGGAGGGCAGCACCAGCTCCATTCGCACTCGCATCCACTTCAATTTTGAAAGGCAATGAAAAGTTTGGGGCTTTTAACACAGGGGTGCTACATAACAAGATTTTAACTGAATCAAAAGCTGTTTGACAAAGATCAGACCAGACAAAGTCTCGAGATTGACAGAGCAGATTCGTAAGGGGCAAAACAATATCTGAAAAATTTCTGCAGAAGCCGCGATAGTAACCCACCATGCCTAAGAATCGTCTCAGTTCTTTTTTCGTTCTTGGCGTTGGGAATTCTAAAATAGCTTGCACTTTAGCAGAAACTGGGCAAACCTGTCCCTGACCCACCTGCTTTCCCAGGTAAGTTACTGTAGCTTTACCAAACTCGCATTTTGCGAGATTAATAGTAAGTGAAGCCTCTTGAAAGCGATTAAAAACGTCGAGAAGGGTTTTCAGATGATCATCCCAAGTGGTGGAATAAATCACAATATCATCCAAGTATGCCTCACAATTAGAAACACCGGCTAATACAGAATTCATAAGGCGCTGAAATGTGGCCGGAGCATTTCGAAGTCCGAAAGCCATAACGGTGTATTCTAATAGGTTGTCAGGAGTGACAAACGCAGAAATTTCGGCAGCGCGAGGTGTTAAGGGTACCTGCCAGTAACCCTTAAGTAGATCTAACTTAGTAACGAACACAGCAGAACCAACTTTATCCACACAATCCTCCATACGAGGAAGGGGGAACGAATCTGCTTTCGTAACTGCATTAACCCTTCGATAGTCAGTGCAAAAACGAACTGAACCATCACTCTTGGGAACCAGAAGACAAGGTGAACTCCAAGGACTGTTACTAGGGACAGCAAAACCGTTGTCAAGAAGATACTTTATCTCAGATTGCATTAATTCACGTTTGGTGGGGTTTAAACGGTAAGCATGCTGCTTAATCGGCGTATGATCTACTTCAATATCGTGAAATGCAGCAGTAGTACGAGAAGGCACATCTGAGAAGAGAGCATTGTGAGCTTGTATTAGCTCACTTATGTCATTTCGAGACGAACTAGGCAGATATGACAGAAAGGATTCTAAATCTGCTAAAATTTGCGAATTCTGCAATCGCACGCCAGTTACAGGAATACTTCGTAGAGTCAAACCATCTTCGTCGGGACAACATGTCGCATGCACAGAAACAGAAGCTACCGGGACAATAGGGTTATTAGACTCTTTGTCATCGTCTCGCGTCACATAGGATTTTAACATATTAATATGACATAGGCGAGTCTTCCTTTTCCTGTCAGGAGTACATATCACATAGTCAGTTTCACTGAGCTTAGACTCGACAACATACGGACCATGAAAACGTGCTTGCAAAGCAGATCCTAAAATTGGGAGTAGAACTAAAACTCTGTCGCCTTTATCGAAACCACGGGCAACAGCCTTTTGATCAAAATGGGCTTTCATCTTCGCTTGAGTACACGATAGAGAGATACGAGCCAGATCACAAACTTTATGCAACCGCTCACGAAAGGAGCTCACATAATCCAGCACATTAGTAGGAATGGATTCCTTAGACATCCACTTTTCTTTCAAAAGCTTGAGCGGACCTCGGACAGTGTGTCCAAAAACCAAGTCTGCCGGACTGAAACCTAAGGATTCCTGTGTGGTTTCACGAATAGCAAACAATAGTAATGGTAAGCCTTCGTCCCATTCTTTCGCAGAATCAGCACAATAAGTACGTAACATAGACTTCAAAGTCTGGTGAAATCTTTCCAAAGCGCCTTGCGACTCTGGATGATAGGCGCTTGCCACATGATGCTTTACATTCAACTGCTTCAAAACCTGTTTAAACACCCTTGACATAAAGTTAGACCCTTGATCGGTCTGTACTATTTTTGGTAACCCAAAAGTAGAAAAAAATTTAATCAAAGACCGCAAAACAACCTTAGTACTCAGAGAACGTAATGGCACAGCCTCTGGGAAACGAGTAGCAGTACACATCATCGTGAGTAAATATTTGTGGCCAGCTTTCGTCTTAGGCAACGGACCAACGCAATCTAATATGAGGTGTTCAAACGGTTCTCCCACAACGGGTATCGGACACAAAGGAGCAGGAGGAATCGTCTGGTTTGGCTTCCCAACGAGCTGACAGACGTGACAGGACCGACAGTATTTCGCTACATCCGATTTCAAACCAGGCCAGAAAAAGTGTCTTAAAATGCGTTTATACGTCTTCGTGATGCCCAAATGACCCGAAAAATTATGGTCATGAGCCAAATTCAAAACGTGAGAACGCGAGTTTACAGGTACCACAATCTGATAAACTGAATTGCATTCAAATTCACAAACAATTGATGACCACTTGCGCATTAATAAGCCATCGTCCCAGAAATAAGCAATAGGTCTCTCATCTAAATCATCTTTCTCCACCGCTGACATTCGACAACGAGCAAGAGAAACGTCCTGTTGTTGCTCAGTGATGAATGTTGCTCTGTCAATGAACAGTGACAGGTCAACTTCAGCACTCGAATGCGTGGACAGCGACTTAGAGCGCTCTAGCACATGAACATCAAAAGAATTAGGAGATTCTTTAACAGGTTCACTCAGATTCAAGAAACTATCGGAAAGACCTACTACATCCCGAACTTACGAGCTTGCGCTCGCGTAACCGCGCACACAGGAAACACTGAAGGAAATTCAGAAGCCAAATCTTTTGAATTTTGAAGTTCATAAATCGGATCATTGATCACTTCGGGTAATGGCAAAACTTTTTCTCCGGCAAGATCATTGCCGAGGATCAGATCAATTCCTCTAATAGGCAACTGCGGACGTACGGCAACTTTAATAGGACCAGAAACTAGGTCCGACTTGATATGCACTAAATGCAAAGGTACTTCAAGTATTCCAAGCTCAATGCCTTGAACCAAGACATTAGAATTACATGACGAATCTTTTGAAAATGGTAACACACTATCAAGTATGAACGATTGAGCTGCCCCAGTGTCACGGAGAATCCGAATTGATTTTATCTCTTTTTGATCAACGAAAGACACTATACCCTCAGAAATAAATGGATCATAAACTGAATCAACCTTTTGTTCATCGAGGTTAATTTTCGATTTCACACGAACGAAACCAACACTTTTAGGATTGTCCCCTCTTAGTGACTGATTTTTCTTTTTCAGTACTGGACACACAGCGATCAAATGACCAAATTCGTGACAGTAGAAACATTCACGATTTTCTACTTGATTTGGAACCACGGTTTTCGAATATTTCACATTTTTACCCACCCCAATTTGAGAATTTTCCCGACGATTAGGTGGAAAAAAATTGTTTTTGTGCGTCAGAACGAATTCATCTGCACAAACAGCAGCCTGTGAAAGTGTGGTCACTTTCTGATCATTTAGGTGAACCACAATTCTATCGGATAACGAATTCTTGAAATCTTCTAGTAATACCAATTCACGAAGTTTACCAAAATCACTTATCTTACTGGATTGACACCACTTATCAAAAAGAGCTCCCTTGTCACGGGCGAACTCCACAAACGTCTGATTGGCAGCTTTTATATGACAACGAAACTTCTGACGATACGCTTCGGGGACTAATTCATAAGCTCTGAGCACAGACGCTTTTAATGCATCGTAGTCAAGACTCTCTTCAATTGACATAGAGGCACATACCTCCTGCGCTTTCCCAACCAACTTGCACTGAAGTAGAAGCGGCCAGATTTCCCTAGGCCAATGCAAGGCGGCAGCTATACGTTCAAACGCGTTAAAATAAGAGTCAACCTCGGATTCTCTAAACGTAGGAACCAATCGAATTTGTCTGCTAATGTCAAATTCATTTGAATTTGCAAAAGGTGACACATGAGAATCAACATTAACAGTAGGCCTATCAGGTGATACAGGAACTTTAAAAGTACTCACCGGCAAACGACGCGCGCCTTGGCTTTCCAGCTCGTACTGCTTCATCTTCAAAAGCTGTGTGTTATGCTCCTGCCGTTTAACTTCTAGATCAAGTTCTTTGAGCCTAACTGCCAATTTAAGATCCTCTGTGTTCAAACCTACAAGCGGATTAGCAGTAGCGTTTCCATCAACAGATTCCTCAAAAGTAGCTTCCGCACCCTGCACACCCGCTTCGGCATTTCGTAACTCTGGACTGGATTCAACTCCTTCTAAAATTCCAGTCCTCACTAATTTTTCACGCAACGCTTCTCGAATTACCTCCTTTGTCCCAGCTCTTTGAATAGGTATATTAAAAAGTCAGCCACCAAAAACAAGTCAGCTTTACGACATTTCTCCAATGCTTCAAAAGTAGGTGAAAGTCTAAAGGATTCAATGCTAAACTCCATTATATAACTATTTCCAACCCCTTTACACAAGTAAAAACTGCCAATCAGAAACAACAATAAATGCATTTAGCAAATAGTGTACTCACCAGCAAGATATTCTAACAAATTTTCCCCGGAGACGAAAAAAAAAAAGAGAAAACATCAAATGAGCAAACAAAATATGGCCTAAAGAAAAAAAAATTAATAAAAAGCAGCGGACGAGCCCCCATTTATTACGATCTGTCTAGGTTAAATCGTAAAAAGAATAATAGACACGACTCCCACTCCCAGTCGTCAGACCAAAAGAAACCAATGAGTCCGAAGTTTCGGTAAGAAAAACGATAAACGTTTTATTAGAAAATATATGAAAAAACAAACACACGTAAAATGTAAATATCTCCAAAGTAACAAACCAGTGGGTGTAAAATCTTCAGGAAGACCCAAGGCCCAAAATAACAAACAAAACGGATAATAAACAAAATATCAAAACTAACTTCCCTCAAAGTATCCAAAATCAAAATCCAACGAATTTCCCTAAATACACTAACAAAACAGAACGAACGGGATTTCAAAGAAAAGGGCAGGTCAACCCTACAAAAACACCATCACTGAAAATAACAGAAACATAACATAAGCAAACTCAGGAAAAATGATCTGACGGCTGGAGAGGAGACAGGAGAAGTGCGACCGGCCCGGAATCGCAACAGCTCGCCTTCAGAAGCCGGAAGCATTCCTTTAAGCCCGCGGTAACCAAAGGGGTGGAGCCATCTCACAGCTGATCAGTATTATCCTGCTTGGAACAAATGAAAGAAAAACGAAAGAGACAAAAAAAAACACAACAAAGTATACAAACAATATACAATCAAAACAGTATACGGAGTTACATAATTCCGTAACAAAGGGAAGCACATTAAAACCCATGGAAATGATCAAGAATGATCTCTGTTAATTCCAGAAATGCACCCATGGGAAATAGGAAATGTTGGAGCTTTGCACTCAGCATGGAATCGTGCCTTCATTTGGAATGGGCTTTTGTTACCTCATTAAACGGATTTAAAGGATTTTACCCTGATAATGTCACCCTAGTTTAAGACTTATTGTCTTAAAACACAATCCTGTACAAAAAGATTTGGGAATTATTTACCGCATCAATGCCACGCGCTCGTCTGAATAAATTAGGCATGGCAATTGAGGCATGTTTTGTAATGGCCACCCAAAAACTGCATTGGTACATGTATTCACTATATACTTTGCATTCAGTTTTACAATCACTGCAAGAGAGAATTTGATCCTTACTGAAATGTGACTTGAACCACCCAATTTCAAGTTACTGATTCACATCTCAGACTTTCCATCTTCTGACACTCCTGCCCAAGTACAAAGCAGAATATGTCGCTCAAACCAAAAGCAAGATTTTAAAGAAGTGAAGTACAGAGTGAAACAGAATCCTATTTGAAATGGAAATAAAATGTCTTTATTTTATATTGATTTGCTTTTTATATAAAAAAGTACTTACATTTAATACATTTTTTTCCAAAATACAAGCAGCCAAACAACATATAAATCAAATACAAAATTATAAAATCTGTTGTCTCTTAGTAGCTTCCCTTCTGAAAGTAACCGGTGATGTGATTTAATTCATAATCTCTAAAACTCCCATGTAACAGTAACTTTGATTCTCTCTGGCATCCATGACATGTCAAGAACGATCCGTGACCTATACGTGATATCTTGCCCTAGGTCTAGTGTCTAACAGTGATGAAGTCAGCTTTAGTTTGCTTGATGAAGCCGGTGTAGCTGTATTGCTGAGCTCAAATGTAGCCACAAGCAGGCAAAGTAGCAGAAAAGTAGCATGTCTCACACACAACTACCAGATTGTAGTTCAATGACCATCAAACTGATATCAGCTCTGTAAAGATGCTGTCAAGGCGTAGACGAGACGGCACTTGGTCAATATTTCCATTCAGTGCTGAGCTATCCCAGCATGCCACATTGTTGGGTTTCATAAACATGGTTCATAATTGCAGCATTTTTCTGGTTGGTGGAAATGAAAAATCTCTTCATGAAGCAAAAACAAACAACACTGGATAGATATAAACTCATTTCTTCAATAAGAACTGACTGAAGTCAAGTGGTTGACTTGTGTAGCCCTATGTTGTGGAAGAAAGCGGAAAAGGGGGAAATAAAGAATAAAGTCGTACATGAATATAACAAAAACCCTTTAAATGGCATAAATATGGCATTTCTAGCATAATTAAATATGATAAATGAGGTTAATACTATACGGAAATGAAAACTCTCACAGTGCAATGTGAAGTAAACACTAGAAAAAAAAAAAGGCAAAAGCTGTCATGATGCCCTAAGGCAACTTACTGTACTTCAAATTTAGGAAGAAATAAACACCAATTAAAAGGAAAATACTTTGCAGTTGTAATTTTGTTAACTGTCCACAATGTGCAAATGAGCAGTTGTGTGTCACATGTGCAGTGCAGCGACAAAACAGTTTAAAGAAAAATAGATGGACAAGTATGACTCCAAGTATCGCAACAGACATAGAGGCGCAATGCTGATGGTGCCAAGAAATCAAATATAAACAAGATATCTGAACCCGATAGGAAATAGAAAATCTTTTTTGTTTTCCTTTTGTTTTATACATTTTGTACATTTAAGTAGAAAAAGAGTACAAAGTGTAGTCAGGCTATGCGGCGGTTTCTCGAATCGTCCCCTCAAGTTTCTTTGGGAGTAGCTCTCTCCTTTCGTCAATGTTGAGGACTGGTTTGCGACAGTTCTGACCATCCAGGTACATCTTCGAGTACATCGGATTGGAGTAGTTCATTGGCTGTTTGGAGAGATAATTGTGGAAAATTGACATTCAGTTGACATTCACACACACAAAAAAAGATTCAATTCAATTCAAATGAAAGAAAAACTTAAATGAATAATAATAATAAACGGTAAAGCAAAAAACGGTATAAAAATGAATAGTAATTATTTCATTAAATAAATCATGTTAAAAATACTACAAAAAAAACAAACACGTTGTGCAGGACTAAAGTTGGTTCAAGGAGTTGCTTCCACTGCAGCCGGAGTCAAAAGTGGTTTCAGTAGCATCATTTGGATTGGTGCTTTGAAAAGCATATTCAATCATGTTTATGGTGACATGCTGATGTCAGCAAAGGATGATAAATATATTATAAGCGTCACTCACAACCCCATCAACCTCACCTCCTGCATAAATGAACCACTAAAACATGAAGAACACAGCAGAAGTCGAGCCATAAAGCCATGCACTTACTATCACGCTTTGGCACATTCATGCAAACCGTCACATCACAGGCATGCAAAAATGTCATTTAGAATGACTGTGATTCGCTACATAATTGAGACAAAGGAGCCCAAGGCGTTCACCTGTCCAGGTATTACTTCCTTAGGGACAGAATGAATATTCAGCGTGCAAGGGTCACTGGATTTTACACACCAGCCCTGGAACACACACAGTCGCCCCGGCATGCAGTCGACATTTAAAACGTCATTGTCACTAAACAACATCAATGTAACGCTGCTATTTAGACAGAAATATTCCATGGTACGAAACAAACGGTCAGTACGAAGCAAGTGAAATCGAGCATTTTGTTACTGCCATTTTAGCGTTGCTTTTAAAAGGCATGAGTTTTTAGAAACATGTCAGAGTTATTTCTTTGCAAGGGGAAAAATATAATGTTCGCAGCTTTAATGAGGCAAATATGCAAGGTAAAGACATTTTTCATATTCTGGGTGAGAGGATGCAGGCAACAGATAAGAGCTCTGGTGTAAAGCAACAGTTAATATTACACATATAGACTTGCCATTTTACTCAAGAGATATTTTCCAGGATAGACCAGAAGCACGTTCTTACTGGATCTACCACATTGAAATTTATGGATATACATGATCAACCTCTAACATTTCTTGTGTTGGGGGTGTAAAATATTCCAACACAAACCTTTTGGGGATCGAGTGTGAAATTTGGTTTGAGAAGGCTTCCGGCATCTGCGTGGTTGTCATGGTCCACCTCATACATGTTGTAGGATGGATTGCCAATCTCCACATTAATGCCTCCATTAGTTATGGGCTGCCGTTGTACACGTTTCCCCCTGCGACAGAGAAGCACTTGAATTAGGACTACATTGTTTATATGTACTGTGCTTTTTTGAACATGTATTCAAAATGACTATTACTAGGACTGTCAAATGAACGTGATACAACAACACTAAAAGCATGTCAGGCTAAAAAACAGCAGTCTGCATTCATTTTTGGTCTATTCAATATTTTCATCATCCACAATAATAAATGTCTGTAATGAGTTGGCTATACCATAGAGCAAAGATTCCTTATTAAAGTTTTTTTTAATTAAAAAACAGAAATGCTTCAAGTAGTGTAGATGTAACGAAAAACACATTATATGTGTGTACATGTTATAATACATTTAAAAATCTTTACTATGATAATTTTTTTAATAGATGACAGGCCTGTATTTATATTTAAAAACTATTCCAAAAAGTACCTTTGCCGTCTTCTGCAGATGAAGACACCGGTCACCACTGTAGTAATCAGAATGACCAGCAGGACCAACGGCACAATGATAGCTATACTTCCTGTTTCACACAAGAAAAAAGCCAGAAGCAAAAGCCCCTATTAAGCCTATTTCCCCAGGTGTCTATGCAGGTGGAACAGGAAATTATTAGATACTCCATCACAGTAAAATTAAATAAACAGTACTGCAGCCCAAAAGATATTGAGCCAATATTTAACGAGAAGCTCAGATGTATATTCAGATGTGTCGTTTGACTGATGAAATAACGGTTCTTTTCATTTTAATAATTGAAGGACTGAATCCTTATTGAATTAGGAGAGGAGAGCTCTTTATAAAGCGTGAAAGCTCACCTCCAGCTGTATTATCGGAGCGGCTGCTCTTGGGGGCCGGCCTCTCGCACTGCGTCCCCGACCAATTAGCTGAGCATCTGATTTAAAACAACAGAGTCAAAACAAACAGAAGGCAAGTCAGAAAAGAGAAGAAATGTTGTTTTTGTTGGGCATTGCAGAATGAATTTAAACAGACAAAGGCTTAACATATACTTAAAGGAATAGTTAACCCAAAAATACAATTTGTTACTTACACACAAAGCTTTAAAACAAAACTAAACCAATATATGCATACACTACTGGTCAAAAGTTTGTTTTTGAAAGAAGTCTCTTATCCTCACCAAGGCTGCATTTATTTGATGATTACAGTAAAAACAGTATTACTGTGACATATCATTACAATGTAAAATAACGGTTTTCTATTTGAATAGATTTAAAAATAATTGATTCCTGTGATGGAAAAGCTGAATTTTCAGCAGTCATTACTTCAGTCTTCAGTGTCACATGATCCTTCAGAAATCATTCTAATATGCTGATTTGGTGCTCAATTATGATTCATGTCTAAAGGACGTAGGCCAGTAGGAGGTGTGCGTGTAAACCTCACTCCCCTGGACTCAAGAGGCGCGCTAGTGGCTACAGTCTTTAGTGTCCTTGTTAGCGACCTAGGTTTGAATCCTGCTCTGAACAGGTCGAGTAGGACCGGTTACACATGCTCAATTATTAATATGGGTTCTTATTATTATCAATGTTGAAAACAGATTGTACTGCTTAAATTGTGAAAACCATAGTACTTTTTTTCAGGATTGTTTAATGAATAGAAGTGTTCATCTGAAATCTGACATTTTCTAACATTAAATGTCTTTACTGTCACTTTTGATTGATTTAATGCATTCTTGCTGAATAAAAGTATTAATTTTCATAAATTCATAAAAATAAATCACTTACCCCAAACTTTCCAATGGTTGTATATCACGGTTTCCACAAAAATACAAAGGAACAAAAACTTTCAAAACTTTTCAAAATTGACGATAATATTAAATGGTTCTTGAGCACCAAATCAACATATTAGAATGATTTCTGAAGGATTAGTTTTTTTATTTATTGTAATATTTCACAAAATAACAGTTTTTTTTTAGAGAGCATAAGAGTCTTCCTTATATATGTATGTGTGTGTGTGTGTGTGTGTGTGTGTGTGTGTGTGTTAGTATCACTTTAAGAGTAGGCAAATGTGCAGTGGAAACAAATTGAAAACACTCATTAAATGGCAAGCAGTAAAGCGGAAAGAAATTCATGAATCATCTTTTTTGTAAATGGAAGTGGTCCAGTGGGGGTCATGTTTATGATTAAACAGATGTTTGATGTTTGTTTATCGGCGTATGATATGAGGGTGAAGACTGGATCTTGCACATTAAAACCGTACACGAGTGTGGTCACATTTTTTAATTGTTTGACTATATTAATTCTTCCCTAAGCAGACACTGTTAGAAAAATAAAACAGGCTAAAAGAATACGGATCCCAAACAGATACAGAACAAAAGAGAAAATCCCGAGGGTATGGGATGTGTGTCCTTGAGGATGGTAAGATCATGGGAAGTGGACAGTGGGGAAGCGGTCAGGGTAAATCAGCTGGATGGATGGAGACTGGTGGAGATGAAATGTCTTTATCAGGTGAACAAGTTGGACCTACTTGCATCGAGGTTTGTTAAAGGCAGTTATTGTGCATATTCCTTCGTTTTGACAGTAGTAGTCGCAGGGATTGGCCAGCTCATCGCAACGCTGGTTCTTGAACCCTGCCGTACAGCTGCAAGACATCGCAGTGATGTGAGGACAGTAAGAAGTGAAAGAAGTGTACAGAACTGAAACAAATGATATGTACAGTAGCAGCAAGTGTATGTATGCATGTATGTATGTATGTATGTATGTATGTATGTCTTAGTTATAGTTTTAGGATCTTTCATGTTTTATGACTATGAAATTAAATTAACAATATGTATTTGAGGAATATTCACTGCATATGAATATTATGTTCTGCAGGGCTTCAAGGATTCCCAGACTTTCCACCTATGGATTTCCATGACTTTTCATTGATCTTTCCCTTGTGTTCATGTTTACTGTAGTTTTTTCTTAGAATGCTGGGTGGATTTCTATTTGTATGTCTAACAGATTCTCAAAACTGATATTTCTCCTCTACATACAGTATACACTCTCACCATGAGCAATGTCTAGCTGTTGAAACATTTCAGTGCACCTAGAAAAATTGACTGTAAAATGACTAAAAATGAACTTCCAGATTTTCAATTACCATGATTTCTAAATTTGAAACAAGCATTTTTCTGTAAAGCTACTGTGACACTATACAAATAAACTCGAATTGAAATGATGAGTTTCAGACCATGAAGCTGTAGGATGGAATCTTGCTGACTGACTTTGTAAAAAATAAAACAATCCAAATTTTATTTCAGAGTATGCATATCAGAATTTTTTGTTGTTGTTGTGTGATTTCACTGGAACGGAGAGTGAGTGGTGGATAAGCAATAGAGAGGTAAAGCCTGCATCTGAGCAGTCTCCGGTTTGGATGCTGACAGATGAGTTAATCGCAGATATCTAGGGGGGACAGTAATGAAATTGTAAATGTGTTGTGAATTTCCAAGTTGGCAGCTACAATACCTTGTGAAAGAAAGAAATAATACATCTAAATCAAAATCATCTCTCCAAAACGTTGTCCAGTATATATAGCTTTTTTTTTTAAAGCAAATTACTTAATTTGTGATCTGTTTGTATTCAAGAGAATATTCTTTGGTTCTGAAAAAATTAGAAAAATGCTTAGTTGTGTTTCCTTTTTGTAAGTAAATAACTGTGCTTTGAAGTAAAAAACTTTGCCTTCCCAAATATATGAGCTTTGATAAGGAATTAATTTAAATGATATTCATTTCAGGTCAACTATGATGACTGCTTGGCAGATACACATCCATCATTCCATACATTTCCTGTGACTCAGAGCCAGTGAATGAAATACATTATCGGGACCTCACAATAAAAAAAGAGAGAGGTAATTTGCATAGAAATTGATTCCATTCTCTCAATTATGCCAGTCATTGCTACAAATGCCACATAAACTGCATAGAGCATTTGACGATTTTCAAAACAACCATTTACAACCTGTTTAAGTTTGGAGACTGAATATGTGATAATTTAATGCTTGCCAACCACCACACTTCAAAGAGCATCCGTTATACATGCCTTATGTCACAATCTGCGTTTGCAGCTAATAAAATCTGATGGGAACAAAATTATGACAGTAAATATCTTGCATAGGAAAAGACCGTATGGGAAATCATTAACGAACATTTAACTCTAACCATTTATTGGGGTCTTTACACGTAACAGAATAATAGCAATTTAAGACAATAGGACCTCATGATTCACTGAGATTCATCAAAGCAGGGCTGTTACCATTTGCAATTAAAAGGTTATGTGGAAAATTATGAGTTTTGCCTTGACCTGCACTGTTTTTATTTAGTGCAAACATATACACTAGATGCATTAACACTGTGAATTGTTGCTTTCAGGCTAGGGCTGTAAACGATTAATCGCATCCAAAATAAAAGTTTGTGTTTACATAATATATGTGTGTGTATTGTGTATAATTATTTTGTATATATAAATACACACATGCATGTATATATTTGAGAAATATTTGCATTTATATACTGCATATATATTTTTAATATAATTTATATTATATATAAATAGAACTATTTTATATATAAACAAATTTTTTTTCTTAAATATATACATGCATGTGTGTGTATTTATATATACAAAATAATTATACACAATACACACACATATATTATGTAAACACAAACTTTTATTTTGAATGCGATTAATCGCGGTTTATCGTTTACAGCCCTATTTCAGGCCTTATCATATTTTTAGAATTGATTTTCTAAATTCATCTTTTACCTTGTATTGTGATGTTACAGTCTAAATAAATAAATAAATACTTAAAATGTTACTTACAAATGTTCAAAAATGTTTTTTAATAAAATAAAACAAAATGTACATATGGAGCCCTGTCAACCAAGGTGTCGAAACCCTTTTCATTCCATGAATACTTGCAGCACAAATAGTGAAATTCTTCAAATCAAAGTGTGAGGGACAAATATTTTTCCATTGGTCACAGCTGAAAGCTTTGTGGCCTTTACTACCTCTATTATCAACATCCTAAACACGTGGTGCTCTGCAAGCAGCCACTGCCTTCAACAGCTCCTGATCTCGCAATAGAAAAGCGAATTTATTCTCGACAAAACAAATTGTCAGGCTTTCTAAATGTATCCATTCCTGCCTGCCAAACCAAACAGAGCTGGACTCCAGCTGTTCTCAGGATGCTGTCCCAATATACACAAGTCCACAGGGTGGACATCCTGTCAGCAGCTCGTGCGCTGTGAGAGCCTAACCTCATTTATCAATGCAAAGCCAAAAAACAACAACAAAAAGAAAACACCTGCTGCACCTGAAACAAAATATGATAGCCCAAAAGCCATTCATGATTTTACACTAATAATTAACCGGTACGGTTTACTAAAAAGTGAGATTTCCCATACATAGGGAATGTTCGCACAAAACATGTGAAAATTATCTTTCTCGTGCTGACATGAATCAGGACTTTATGCAGTCAACAGTTTCAACTACAGTATATTTAATAGTCCAAGAGATGTAATCCAAAAATTATACAGATATTATGACATCAAAAGTTTGGGGTCAGTAAGATTAAAAAAATTATAAATAAATAAATTGGTAAAACTTTACGATAAGGTTTCATTAGTTACCTACTTAAGTTAACAATAACTAAGAATGAACAATACAGCAATTCTACATAATTTATTCATCTTAATGTTCATATAAATTCCATTTACTAATACATTATTAAAATCAAAAGTTGTATTTGTTAATATTAACATTTACAAAGATGAATAAATACAGTAATAAATTGCTCATTGTTAGGTCATGTTAGTTAATACATTAAGTAATGTTGACAAGTGAGGCCTTATTGTAAAGTGTTACCAATAAATTATTACTTTCATTCAGAAAGGATTACATTGACCAGAAGTGGCAGTTAAGGTATTTATAGTGTTTCATTTATACGATTTCTATTTCATTTTAATGCTGAACTTTTATAGACATAACATAATTCTGAAACAAATGTATCACAGTTTCCCAAAATGCTAGGCAGCACAACTGTTTTCAACGTTGATAATCATGAGAAATGTTTTTGAGCACCAAATCAGTATATTAGTATAAATACATATTATACATATTACAATGATTTCTGAAGGAACACGTGACACTGAAGACTAGAGAAATGTTCGGCTTTGCCATCACAGGAATAAATTACATTTTAAAATGTATTAAACATATGCTTAAATTGTAATAATATATCACAATATTTCAGTTTTTAGTGTATTTTTGATAAAATAAATGTAGCCTTGGTAGCGCATAGGAGACTTATCATCAAAAACATTAACACATCTTACCGACCCCAAACTTACAGTACTATATTTGGTAGCACTGATTATTCATTTTCAGGCTCGCTGTAATTCGATTTTTAAACAAATGTAGGCTTTTAGGCATTTAAGAGTGTGGCCTAATTGTTCCTTTGTGCTTTTTAAATCTGTCAAAGTCTCTGAGTTCTGTAGAACCATTCTGAATGAATGGTAAGGCTTTCAAGGGTGTGCGCCATGTGGGACTAATAGCTGGCATTTGGAATGTGGACAAAAGGAGGCACTTAGTCATTCTTACTGGCAGAAGGGTAGGCTGGTGTCGGGGTCAAGATGACAGGTGCCTCCGTTATAGCAGTAGCCATCGCACAACTGGCAGCTGGAGGCGATTCGACCGCTGGTACAGCTGGCAGAGTGACAACAATTTGGATGAGCTAAAAATGTGATTGTTACAAAGGTAATTTAAGTGGAAACTTACAGGCTAACCAGGGGTGTCCAATCCTGCTCCTGGAGGGACACTGTCCTGCAGAGTTTCCCATTAAACACACCTGAATAGCTAATCAGTCTTACTAGGCATGCTTGAAACTTGAGGCTAGTTGGAGCTAAACTCTGCAGGACAGTGGCCCTCCAGGACCAAGTTTGGACACCCCTGGGCTAACCTATAAATAAATTACATAAATTAGGCTTTGTATTATAATAAGCTACATGAATGTTCACCATCGGTGCTGGAAATGTATTATCCTGGATACAATTATATTTTGCAGAATGAGAAGAATTAAAGGCACAACATCAATTCTGCACTTCATTTGCTTAAGATGAATAATGATTTTTAAAGATAAAATGTGCAATTACTATGGCAATACCGTCGTCAAACGGAACTGTAAAAAAAGGATTGTTTTCAAATCTCTCTTTTGGTTCGTCTACAAGTAGTATTGCCTAAAAAAAACATACACACAATTTTATAGCAATATCAAAAAACAGCCAACTAACTTGCAAGCCACATCTCCCGTATCTCCATCAATGATACATGGGGCTCCGTGGCAGCGCAGGCACTTGTCGACATCACACTTGATCCCTTCATAGCGAGCCGGACACACGCATTCAACGTGTCCTGATCCGGACAGCGTACACGCCTTGGAATTGACACAGTGGTGATGACAGATATCTGTCATGGAAAAAATAAAATAAAACACAAGATATGTCGGTAATTAAGATAACAAGTGCACATTTCTTTCATATCATGTTCAAGTTTAATTAGAATTTTACACAGCTTTAATGAGACTTAATTATCCGCATCAAATATCTACTGGTACCAAGATGAAAATGTGTCACCCCTTGGGTGCACAGCACTAAAAATGCATTACGGGTGCGCAGATTAAATTGTTTTGCAACAAATTATAATAACAAAGACTTTATAACAACAAATACTTTATCAGCAAAGCACAGAAACACCTCAAGGTTGTTACAGTAGCATTTAGAAAACCTCTTTGGGCACACGTCGTTCAAATGCTGGCAAATGCCCTTTTGAGTCAAATACAATATTTGCTTTCAATGGGGTTTTTATGTTGCTGCTACCAGTTGTGGAGACAAAATGTAACAATTGTTCCATTAACCACAATTTAGTGACTGGTCTTCTATGTTGAAAATACAACAACTCAAGAGAAAAACCCTCTCTGGAGATCATATCATTTTCTCCACAGTTCTTTCTTTCTGTTTCACTTGGTACTTGGATGATTTAAACAAGCAATATGGATTATGATGATACTGAATTAAAAGGGCACAACTGTGGATGTAATTAGCTGCCATGAGAATCACTGACCTATTGAATTAAAATGTAGTCACTGACCATTTCTGCTGGGTACAAGCAATCTCTTACAATACTTACGATACAGACAGCGGTCGCCCGTGTACTCTGCCAAGCAGCGGCACACTGGCTGGTTTCCAGCGCTTATTTCACATGTGCCTCCATTCAGACAGTGATTATCACAGACCCGCCTCTCACAGTTTGGACCGGTGAAGCCTGTCATGCAGCGACAAGTGGGTTTCCCTATGATCGGAGTAGACAGATGTGTCCACATAAGTAGCAGACGTGGGCATTTTATTTTTGTTTAGTCCTTTTCAGTTTGACCAAAACTTGCAGAGAATGTGAGTTGTTTGCTGAAGGCAATTTCAGCAGAGAGGCGATGAGAAATGTATCTTTTTTCAGTAGGCAATTTATAAATGTAAACTGTACTGGAGTCCACAAGAACCATACATTGAAGCTGTCTAAAAACAGCTTTAACAGCAACCAAATGAACTAAGCTCTGGTAGCTAAAGCTTTAGTGTAAAAGTGCCCAGCATTAAAAAAAAAAAAACTATGTAAATGAATGAAGTCATATAATTACTGTGACAGGGAAGGGACATGTTCAGTTCACTTAGTGTTGTTGTGAGCACAACATAGCACTTATGGGAACGTGATAATATCTTGTGGCCACAGCTTCTTATGTTTAGGTAACAACATCCAGTTTTTTTGTGGCCACGAGTTTGTAGTGACTGAGCCAGATCAGATTATTTTATAGTGTTTAATATTAAATCTTTGAATTAATGTTTTATACTTTAGACTTTTTAATTTCTTGAATGATCATTTACATCATATGTCGATCCCTATGCAGCATAATATTATTTTAAGAACTTTTAATTAGGGCTGTAAATGATTAATTGCGATTAATCGAATCCAAAATAAAAGTTTGTGTTTACATAATATATGCGTGTGTATTGTGTATAATTATTTTGTATATATAAATACACACACATGCATGTATATATTTAAGAAATATTTGCATTTATATACTGCATATATGATTTATATTATATATAAATAGAACTATTTAATATATAAATAACACATTTTTCTTAAATATATACATGCATGTATGTGTATTTATATATACAAAATAATTTTACACAATACACACACATATATTATGTAAACACTAACTTTTATTTTGGATGCGATTAATCGTTTACAGGCCTACTTTTAATAGTTTCTCCATCAATACCCAATCAAATTACATACGCAAAACACCATGCTCGAAGACAAAGGAACATACACTTTCCATCCAAAAGTTTAAATTAACATTGGCTCACTGATCCCTGGAATTGTAGCATCCTTATGGTTTAAAGATCACACTGATTTTGAGAAATTCTGATATGAAGTTGACGCTGAGCTAAAAGTCCAGTTTTGTGCCAGGCTGCGGCCTTGTCTTTCCATTCTTCAAAGATCCTCTGACTCAAACTGGTTCTCTCTCTCATCAACTTCAGCATAGATCAACTGGAGCCTCAACAAATTGCATAGGACACTTTTATTCAAATGGGTGAGACATACAAGTATCAAACTTAGTCTCATCATTTGATACATTAAGCATCCCCTGTGACAGGCTTAACAAAAATCAGTACTAAAATGTGTCTAAACTGCATTGAGATCCTTTAGAAAGGACATGCAGAGCGACAATTTCCAGACATAGTACAAAGTGCATGTGTTCAAATGTTTTCACTATAGGTCAGAAAGCTGAGGTGGAATGAGCTTTTTGGTTTAGATTCAATAAATGGTGTTGAGTTTTGAGTTCACATGACCTCCAGAATTATACATTGAGCAAAGCAGTCGCTCAGTAACTATTCTTTTTACCGGTAATAATAATAACTGCATCTCATTTGGCCATTAACAATCGCCAGAGAAAATTATGAAATGTGTCAATTTTCAGAGGATTCTGATGTTGAGAATAATTGCTTTCTTGCATGCTTCATCAGTCATTTGATTGATTATGATAGACGAAGCTGTAATATGACACTCTTGACTAATTTTAATTGAGGTGCAGACACAAACACTCAGCTGATTTTGTCATCAGCAATCTTTTGTACGTTTCTAAAGTGCTCAATATTTTTAAATCATACAGACCAGAGTCCATAATGCTGCTTTGAATAAATGTAGATTATGTTAATACTAGCACACACACTGCCACACATTTTTGGTGACAGATGTCTTTCTTTAAAAAATGCATTTAAAAAAAAAACCTAGTAATGAAACTGCTGGGCACAATAGTTGCATGTAGTATGTATGTAATGATTATAAGACCATTTAAATACTTCCAAACTCAAACTGAGGCAAATAATTCAGTCATGTTATTACATTTACACAAAGCTAAGAGAGTTTCTTACCGAGAGGTGAGCCAGTGCACGTGCCTCCGTTTAAGCAGTAATCTGTACAGTGGTTGACTTCACAGCGTTCTCCAGAGAAACTGGGCCAGCAGTAACAGCGCCAGTCTCCTTTTTCATTGCCCAAGCAACGCCCTCCATTCTCACAGGCAGGTCGGCACAGCTCACCTTTACCATAATGAAATAAATTATATATATATAGACCCCCAAAAAGACAAAAACACAGCAGGCTTAGCAAAGAACAAATCAAAGTGAGCAGCCCTACAGTAAAGTGAGGCTTCAGACCTGAGACAATGGGGTCAATACAAGAGCCATTGACCAAGGCCTTCCCCTCTGGACAGGTGCAGCTGGCCCCGGTTGGATTGAGCAAGCACATAAAACCACAGGTCATCCGTAGACAGGGATTGGACACTGAATACAAAAACGACAAATCATACATTTAACTTTGAAGCTCAGCGTTAATTTATATAAATGTTATTGTACCTTCCGTTTAAAATCATGATAATTATTTACCGGTATTTACAAATAAATACCTGAAAAATTCTACCTAATACACATTTTACATTCCTAAACCAACATTTTGTCTAATAACTAAATTTAGGCAAGTGTTTTTTTATTTACCCATTCTGGCTTTTTGATGTTTATTTAAATTATTTTATTGCAAGGAAATTATATAAACTGCAAAAATAACTTTTTTTATCCAGAAATGTATACTAGAAATTTACACAAAATGTAATATTTACTTTAATATTGAGATTGATGATCCACGTATTCTAAACGCTAACCCTTCTTCACTCACCATTTATTAAAAAAAAAAAAGTTAAGTCAAATTCCAGGTCCTATTTTGTAACCTACCTAAAAGTGCCATATAAAACATTTTCAGCTTATTTATTTAATTTCTCAAAGCATCTCATCGAACTGGCGCCTCAAAACCTGCAGATTTGAAAGCCGTTACTCAGAGATGCCGACAGTATAAGGGGACATCTGTATCAATTTTTTGTGTTTTGCTGAGGACATCAAACCTATACTTTTAGCTTTTGCTGCCAGTGCACAAGTATCTCCAGCAGGCTAGATCTCTGACTTTAATGAGTCAGTGGGGACTGGCTCAGCTGCCCCTTACTACAAACCCACCAGAACAGAAAGATCTTTTTTAGGTTGTGAGGCCATTAACACAACCTGATAACAAAGAGCAACCAAGAACGACAGCAGAGGAGGCCCGCTTCAGAGAAGACAGCATATTAGAATGCGGTCACAAACGCAATGCATAGGGGAGGCAAATTAAATGGGTGTTACATTACATTAGTGAGCTGTACTCATTTTTGTAGAGTGTCTCAATGAAACCATGTGATCGCCTCAGGTAAAAAACAAAACAAAAACATGTATTTCTTTGTTCCAAGAAATAATAGTTGTAAATACAACAACTCTGGTGACTTAGTCAACTGGACTTGGATTCCTACTTTAAAGTTATAGGCATAAGAACAGAACACTATGACAGTCTCAAAATACTGTGCATGCAATCGTTGAAGAATATCACTCTGACCTTCAAAACACTGCAAACTAATTTTCTTTCAAAAACCTGGTAGTCTGAATCTATAAAATAATCTCTTAGGATCCATAAAAATAACTCTTGGAAAATGGAAAAAGAACTAAATAGAAACCATTTAGAGAAAATGTGGTCTCTTACCATCCTGCTGCTTGAAACGATGAGAGATCAGGACATTTGTTGTTTTTTCAATACCCAGATCGAGAGGTTCAATGTTTTTTTTCCCATATTTGTGTATTCTGAAAACTTCATTTTTCAGTCCTGTTCCATAAATGTAATCCTCAAAAATATCTATTCTGTACGGATGTGATATTCCTGTGCAAGCATGAAGTGAAGCAATGACATTAGACAAAACTGAAATCTTCTAAAAAACATTTCAATGGTTAATGAATTCAGGCACATAAGATACATGAACAAAGGGAAATACTATAAGATTCCCTTTCAACTGTTCTTCTCACCTTGCTTGCTATCGATGACCACCAATGGGTCTGAGCCATCGAAACGGACACTACCAATAACAGAGAGCTCGGCATCGGCCCAGTACACACGCTGGCTGAAGTAATCAATCGCCAACCCTACAGATAAATGACGGGAAGAGTTACTTTCAGAGCTTGGTACAGAATATACACATATTACACAAAAGCAAAAGCTCACAAGAAAACGATCCAGTAAATGAGAACAGGTTATTACTGACCATAACTGCAATATGTTTACCAAAATAAATAAATAAATGTGAGACTGTAGAAGGACGAAGGCTGTTTAGGTCAATAAGGTGCTAAATTGAACTTTTTATGCATTTAAATAACCTTTAAGAAACCCTTGCTTCAATGTGGACATATTCAGCACAAAAGCTTCAGATCTGTGTCCTTTTTCTCTTCCTGAAATAAACTCAGCAAAAGTTTGTCCCATATTTCTCTGAGTTTGCATTGCTTGACTCATTACATTTCCTCTCTTGATTAAAGACTCGGATGTTGCAGTTTTGTTCCTTTTCTAGAGATGATGGATTCCTAAAGCTGCACTGGAGGCGTAATATTGGCCCCTGTAAAGGAGGCCATGGTTAAATGTAGCGGTACTTAGTGTCTCCCTGAGGAACACGCCTGCAGGTTTACCTAAAGGCATTGCATCTGAAACATTCCCTCAAACTCGGAAATGAGGAAAGTGCTGTGATGTACTGAAAAAGGATGCGAGACCAACAAGCTTCTACACAACGCATTCAGACCTTGACCACGTCCCTTTAGAAAGAACCAAAACAACAACCTCTCATTTATCACACTCACAGAAAAACAGCTGAGGACTCAAAGCAAGGAGATAGCGTTGCAAAACAGTGCATGCCCATCACACTGAGAAATACAGAAATACAAAAACATACCTGTGGGTCTCCGAAGGTTCTTGTCCAAAAGTACTCTACGCATGGAGCCATCCATCGCACTCTCCTCTATGTGTGAGTGGTCACCTATTACTGACCAATACATCATCCTGAAACAGGTCAAATATTTACTTAATAAATATTTAAAAAATATAATATTAGTATATTATACCAAGTATTCCAGTTTATATACAGCAAGATTCAGAAGTCAGTGTAAAAAAAATTGCTTATTTGATAAGTGACCTATAAGTAATTCAGAATCCTAAATATTTTTAAATCATAACATTTCTATGGAAGCTTGTTTCCACCACAGAATACAAAGTTTTAAAAGATAATTGCGACTTTTTTCCTCAGAATTGCATGTTTATATCTCACAATTCTGACTTTATATCACCCAATTGCGTGTTATAAAGTCAGAATTGCGCGATATAAACATGCAGTTCTGAGGAAAAAAGTCAGTTTATTTCTCAGAACTGCGAGTTTATATCTCACAATTCTGACTTTATATCACGCAATTGTGAGAAAAAAAAGTCAGAATTGCGATATAAAGAGTCGCAATTACCTTTTTTATTTTTTATTCTGTGGCGGAAACAAGTTTCCATACATTTTCAACTGATTTAAATTCTAAAACTTTATTTTCAATGTGCCTATAGACTTTTGACACCCACTGTATATATTTAAAAAATAAATAAACAGCAGACAATGGAGCCTAAATAGTATTTAAACATGCCCCTACCCTTTGACTGGATTGACAGTAATGGCATAAGGCTCTCCTGCAATGTCAGTTATCAGACGGGTGCAGTTGGGTCCCTTGAGCTGCCCCACATTAATAGAGTATCTAAGCTTGGTCCAGTGAGCTGTGTAATAACTGAACCAGTGCATCCTAGAGTGGTCTGTCCAGTAGATATTACCAGTCACCCAGTCAGCTGACACATCTCTGGGTCTGCGGAAGTCTGGGCACTGCAAAAGTCACCCAGATAACAAGGTGATTCCCATGTGGGCCAAGACATCACAGAATATTTAAGATTATGCGTACGATAAGGTATTTTTAGGAAAAAGCTATTCATAAATAAACATGAAAATTTCAGAAACTGCTTTTGATATTCGGATAGGGTAAAGTAGGCATACTAGGTTTGAACTATGATTGAAGTAATATTTTATATAAAACAAACAAACTAATCACAGGGAAGATCAAAATATAATATCCTGCTTGTCTGAAATCTCTATATTTATGTGGTAAAGTTTGTAGTGGTAAAATACATCAATTATGCGGTAAAATAGACTAATTCAATGAAAAGTACATATACCATCATAGAAGCAGATACAATGTTTGCTGTATATCATTACATTAAGGAGATGCAATGTAGAATTACTGTATTAATTAGAAGAAATATAAATTAATAACTAGTAGGAAACATCCAGCATTTTCCTGAGGAAATATGACGTATGCTGCACACAAGACTCATGATACTTACTATGATGCCAACATTTGTTTTAGTTTGACTCCTGTTTAGGATATCTTTGTAAAAAAGTCCACCGGGATTAAACTGAGTAGCCCAGATAAACTTTTGTTGGTGATACAGAGCATCCATCCCAATGATGCGGGCATTTTCCTCGATGCGAGCATGTACTTTGTGTCCATGGCTCTGGTTAAATGGATACACAAAACTTCGGATTTCAGTGTCATTAGCTATGTAGAGCACTCGATCTTCTGGTCCTGCCCGTTGAGTTATTAATATGCAAAAAAAATGAAAAGTGGCTAAATTCCATTTAGGGTTTAAGACAACAGTTTGACAATTACAGATGCAGATACATCATTCTAACACAGCAATATGCATTTTACTCAATCAATAATCAGTAATTCAAGCTCAATACTTTACAGGAAGAAGACAATATATAGTTATATGTATGACAACATATAGTATAAATGTACCACAGAAATAATACTTATGCTTTGTATGGTTTAAAATGTATATCTAGGCCCGGTGTACTGAGCTAATGTATGAAAATATCTAATAAGTGATTCAAAATCTAAATAAAATGTCACAGTGAAGCCAAAGGTCAAGTCAATAGAAAATATAGATCCTTACCTTTTGCTATGCAGCTACCATTCATATCCTTATAATTTTTGTCACATGTACATTTGTATGATCCTTTTGTGTTTGTGCAATAGTGAGAGCAAGTGCCAAAGTTAAGGCACTCATTGATTTCTGCAACAAAAAAAGAGGGAAGGACAAAAGTATGTTATTGAGGAACAGCACTTTCTGGAAAATATTTTTTTGGCTGTGCAAACTGTGTGACGTTCACCTATAAGGATTTATTTTTCACATGCTGAGTGCTTGGTAATAAAACGTCAGATGTGGTCTGCTCACTGAATCTCATTGATTTCCAGCAAAAAAAAAAAAACTCTACATGTGAGTGCACAATCCTTTTACTGGAAATGTTCTTTTAAATGCAAAACATTTTCAGGAGCTTAAGCTAAACTTTGGCCTCTGGTTTAGTTTTACCACATAGAGAGGAAAACACTGAAACTTGACAATTTTTTGATCCTTGAAAAAAATCTTGCTTGATAAAAAGAAAAGGCATTTTGAATAAAAAAACATTTGTGAGAAAACCTCAAAATGATAAAGTGATTGACAGGACAGGATACAAAGTAAAACCATTTAAATAAAAAAATACTTTAAATCTGAGTTTAATCAATTCATTAAAATGAATCCTCAGTCTACTTAATTACATAGACTGTTACCAATAAATGGTATTAGGAAATATATCACGCTGATATATCAGATATATAAAAAATCATTACTGGGATTTTACAACTATTTACTTTACTGCATTTTAAACCCATTAATTTCTGACTCTGGTTTAGCTAATGTTAAGCACAGAATTGCTCAAACAAACAGATTGCAATTCTGTTTGGTGCCGCTGGTGTCACAGAAATGACACACTACACCTTTACATTGAAAGTCTAAATCCCCCTCAGATAAAGCAGTGAATCATTTTTCTGAACGTTAACAGAATCAGGGAAGATAGTCTGACAGCACCTTCACACTTTCTGCTTCTGAGATTTCTCTGAAAGCCAGGTTTGCAGTGGCAAATTGCATTTGTGTTTGTATGATTGCACACTGCATCCTCCCCACATGGATTCATCCTCTTTCCACATATGTCTCCATTTGAAGCTGGAATAAAAAAGAGAGAGAGAGCTTTGAAGTGACATACTTTATACTTGCATCCCACTGTCCCAGTGCATGATGGGATTTTTTTGTTGATCTTGTGTGTGTTTTGATGCTTGGTCATTGACGACAAATAAAATAAGTAAGATAAGCCTGAATGATTTTCATATGACAATTCCAGATGCACAGCACGAGTCCATGTAATCCACCAGGACTGCCTTAAATCTGATATTGCTTGTTTTCCGACGGATGTATCAGAGATTTGGTAAACACGTACAAGCCTTGCAGTCCTGCTCATCTGATCCTCCATCTCCACAGTCATCAAACAGGTCGCACTGTAGCTGTGCGGGTATACATTTACGATTACTACAGGTAAACTCTGCCTTCCCGCACGGCTTGGGCCTAGTTGACACAGTCTCTGCTTTGGGCCCCATAGGAAAACAAAACAAAAAAAACATCAATTTCAATCCAAACTTCAGCTGACACATCTGATTCAGCACCACCCAAAGAGTCTTCCATCAAATTTACTAAGATCATTTGAATGATTAATGAGCACTGCTGTCTGTATCCGAAAGACCTCAGGAACCGCTAGCAAAACAATGACACCACTAAATTCTAGACTAGGTCTTTTTTTGTCAATTAAATAAAATGTATGGCACAAAAGATGGATTTCGCATTGTGCTGTTGAGGATAAAGGCATCATCAGAGACTTGTGAATGAGCCTACCACATTCATCTTCATCTGAGTTGTCCCCACAGTTATCCACATTGTTACAGATTTGATCAAGCCGTAGACACACTCTGTCATTTCTGCAGCGATATGGCCTTGTTGGAGGACAAGGTAGTTTGGCTATAGAAATAAGAACAAAATGTTACAGTGTGAGCTATTTCCTCTGCATTGTAAAGCTATGTTTTTTATACTAGTGTTTTATAAATGACTCATTTGTTGGAACTTGGAATCATTAGTATCAGTGATATAGTTTTGCTCATGTCGTGTATTTAATTGGTAATGCAGTCAGTGACTCCTACATACAGACAGAGTTTAACATCAGAAAATGAAAAGAAAGTTCAGCTGGTGAAAAGCGCTGCCGTAGGTCATGCAATTCCACTGGGAGAGTTGAATATCCTACCGCACAGTTCCGAGTCTTCATCAGAGTTGTCTCCGCAGTCATCCTCACCATCGCACACCCACACATGCAGCTTACACAGGGTGTTGTTGCAGATGAACTCATCGGGGCGGCAGAAGAAAGCATCTGAATAAACAACATTAAACTGGTTTGGAAACTGTAACGCATGGATATTTTGCAGTAAAAAGGGTTATGAGAACCTGAACAAGCACATAGCTACATAAACAACTTGATCATGTCCAAAACAATTTAATACTGAAAAAAGTCTCAGAAAATATTATATTTTAATTCACTAATATTTGTATTATAAACAGTGACACTTTAGTTTGGGGACCAATTCTCACTATTAACTAGTTGCTTATTAGCTTGCATATAACTAGCATATTGGGTGTTTATTAGTAAAGCACATATTATTGCCTTATTCTGCATGACCATATTCTACATCCCTTAATCTTACTCAAAACGTAAGCTTAACCAACAACTACCTTAACTATTATTAAGCAGTACATTAGGAGTTTATTGAGGCAAAAGTTGTAGTTAATAGTGAATGTGTGTTCCCCAAACTAAAGTTTGACCATAAATATGAACATCTTCATACCATGACCACAGTTTTCCTCATCGCTGTGGTCCACGCAATCAAACACGTCATCGCAGCGCCATCGTTTGGGGATGCAGTGAGCATGGTTTTTGCACAGAAACTCATCTTCTCTGCACTCCTTGACACAGTCCATCTGGTGTGAGCAGAACAACGTAAGCCTAAAATACTCTTTCAAGAGAAAGAGTTTGCTGTACTTGTGAAAGTGCAGAAAGTCTCTGTTTCCATGGAGTCGAACATGAGTCTAATATACTAGATGTTCAAAACAATTTATGTTTCCAATAAGGTGCATATGTTTATCTCACAGTTAATTAATACAATATACCATCATGTTATTTGAATTGCTTGTTTGATGCACAAATCATCAAACATGAGATTCTGAACTAATATATATAGTACTAGTGTTCTATATATGCCTTTGGGTTTGGACCTTTGATTACTGATGTATCTGATTAAACTAATTATTAATTAATAGTTTCAGTGTGCCACATCAATTACATTGCCAATGCAGGCTATATACAAAGACTACTTTCCACTGTAAAACGTTCTGCTCAAGTCATGCTTGCAAAGTTGTTTCCGATCGATCGGCTTGATATCCAGATTTTCAGAATACGACTGGGGCTCGAACTGACATTATTATTAACTGTGTGTTTACAAATGCTTCATAAGCCTTGGTAGCTGAAACTCGGGATTATGGTGAGGGGCGTTACAGTTCCGACACACTTGATGCGTTTGGCCAATCACAACGCACTGGGTCAGCTGGCCAATCAGAGCAATCTGAGCTTTTCGGAAGGAGTAGCTTTGTAGAAATCAGTGTATTTCAGACAGACTGGGAATAGAGGAGCTACAATATTGTATTTCTTTTTTTTTTTTACTTTAAAGCATGTTTACCTATTTTATTACACCCAATAATACAAAATAACACATGATCCCTTTAATACATGCTGCTGGTTTTATTGTGCAGAATTAATCAGTGCATGCTATGCCATAACAAAGAATCTTTGTCATAATCCTTCAGAGAAATTGAATAACTCGCCTTGCTTCTGAATGTACGTTGTAGCCTATGTCAGATGAACTATGTGCTGCTGATTTAATTTAATCAAATCTAATTCACACACACGACTCTGTCCTTCCTGGATTGCAACACAAGAGACCTGGCGCCGGACATGTGACTCACTCACAGAAGCTCTGTTAGAAAATCAACAAAACCCAATCTGTTCACGACTCCCCTATGGGGGGGGTCCACAGCGATCAGGGGATCATTAACAAATGATTAACCCTTTTTGGACAACAGGACAGTGTCTTGACAAACGCTCGCGGCTGACCTCATCAGCTCAGCGCACATACATACACACACTTAAAAGACGCCTCACAAAACCATGAATTGTTTAAACAGATGTTGGACCCAAAAGTCCACGAGTTGCTAATTAAATCAATTTCAGAAAACGCACATACATTGTATTTCCCCGGAGCTCAGCACCAAAAGTTCAAACACGTGGTCTGAACGAACTCTGAACAAACACACACACACACATACACAGACAATCTGGTCCTGGACATTGTGATCAAAATCAACCCTTTTCAATGTATTTTAAAATGTATTTGTATTGTGTGTCACGGTCGCTAGATGATAGACCGTCATAACATAAGTGTGTGTCATAATCAAGAATGGAAATGTTTATTTTTAGTCTCATGTAATCTTAGAATCATGGAATTTCCTGCTAGCAAACCCCAGAAACACAATCTTTGGTATGCTTTTATTCCAGGAAGGCTACTGATTTCGAATCTTCAACTCAAATTATGAAGTTATGCATTCTGCCATTTATATCAGGTTATAACGGATTTAATCTCCAACGCGCATCCGACCGGGAGGCGTTTCTTAGCGAACCACGAGGGTTTTGGTCACGCCTGCCCCAAAGCCATTGGTCCTTACACAGGAGGGAGGCGTGACTTCAATCTCTTCAAAACGTAGCGCGCGGCTCTCCTCTGCGTGCAGTGCAGTATTCCAGCAGAGAGAGACTTTTCTCACTCACCACAAGCTTGCTTTCGTTTGCTTTCTTTTCGTTTTTATTCTAAGTCTTTATTTTCTTGATACTCTAACTCAAATCGGTATTCTTCCTAAGAGAATACCAGCCTAAGCCTAAGTTAACTCGACAAAATACGCGTACGCTCTGAACCTGAGTTACTCCTCACTTTCGTTTTGAAGATTCTTCCACGTGACCGCACGCGTCAGTCCCAAACAGACGCACCAGAAAGGGCACGGACAGAGTAACGTATTATTCTTAAATTTACCATCTGAAAGAACTGCTGTTAAGATTGTCTAAATATTGCTAAGGTTTTGGGGTCTCATTTTGATGTAAACTGTGTAAAACCTGTTTTGTCAAAGTTCTCATTCTTCTCTGATTTCCTCACAGAAACTTCTAACTCTCTCCCTCTCTCCCTCTCTCTCTCTCTCTCTCTCTCTCTCTCTCTCTCTCTCTCTCTCTCTCTCTCTCTCTCTCTCTCTCTCTCATCGCGATCATTTTAGTTTGTTTGTTTATTATGCATATTTACTCATGTGTGTTTTGATTTAGTACATTATAACCGTTAGTTTGTGTTACATTAAATTCCATTAATCTTTTGAATTGAATCTGTCTATCTATGTTCCATTATTGAGTCAATGAAAGCGTAAAAAGATCAAGTTACAAAGCTCTACCCTATTATAATATAATACTTAAATTGTCTAGAACACGAAAATATGATTTCTAGTGGCCACAGAAATAATATTTGACGGTGTTACAGACTGGTGGTTCCCCATGCAAATTTCGCGTGCACGTCTGCTGGACATACGTGTGTAAAATAACTGAACGGTGTTTCTACCTAAATTCCCCTGATTAAACATAAATTAACCTACCTATATTAATGGTTATTACGAGTAATCGTATTAAGTATTAATATAAGGCGACGTTTGACTCATTCCATATTTGGAAATAATTTAATATATGTATGCAACATAAATATTCATATCTTATGAATATAGTGACTCATTGGAGTTAATAAACCCCCTAAACAGAGTCATTTCCGCTACATATTATATGGTGTTCGAACGCTGGCACTTTCAAACTTGATTTTGGAACAGATTCAGATTTATGTTCATGTGTGATTTTGGAAGTTTAATGTTTATTCGCACGTAAATTTTGTATTGATAAAGTCGACTCAAAGAACTGAGTAAGGCAAAAGCCGTATCAGTAACGTAATCCACCAGTATTTTCCTGGATGTGGAAAACTGCAGTATACAGTCTCGAAACAGTCTAAGTTAGGGAAAGAAAAATCTCTTTTGCTTGTCTTCGTGTAAATCTGTCGAAAGACCTGTTTTGAACAAAAGGAAAGTTCACAGGCATATTTACCGGTATTCTGTAAATCCCGGGAGAGCACGTACTCCGGGTCAGAAAAAAAAAAGATCTTTATTTTATGTCGTTAGCAACGATAAATACGGGCGAATAGAGCTGGCCTAGCTACCCAGTGAGAAACCCGTTCCAGTGTCTGTATAAGATCAGACACAGAAGGTCCGCCGAGACCTTCTTCAACTTGTATCTGCAGTGTGATTTTTGTTTTGCAAGAGAACTGCACGCGTACAAATTGTGTTTGCTGAAACAATCTAACATTCTCAAAGTACCACCACGTGACTGTGTTCCGCGTGAGCGCAACACTGTCACCTCGTGGCCAACAGCAGGAAAGACCTGTTGTTCATTCATTTCCGTCTCGAGTGTGTTTTCAAAAAAAAATTCACGACGTTATTAGAAGTTTATCTAATAAACTGTCTAAATACATATTTGCATTTACAGTTTGCTAAGATCGTTGAGAACAATTCTTTGTTTTGGACTGAGACATTTTATCCCGAGTTTGAGCTCCAGAAGTTGAAAAAAAAAAAACTTCTGATCATAGAATTTCTCAGCCAAAACCACTGGTAGCTCACTTGGAGAGAGAAGCGCGCCCCTTGTGGCGGTACCCCTCCAGGTCAGCAGCCACTCCTCTGCTCAACCCACTCTGCTCTACTTTGTTCCCATTTCTATCTGCCTCGATGGCCCGCGGGTTGTTTGTTTGATTTAACAATTTACTAATAACTTCTATGTTACAGTGAATGTTACTAGAAATCATTCTATTTCACTAAACAAAAAAAAAAACTTTGGTTTCTTTCCCCAGCGTTTTAGATTTGATTTGAAATTGAAACACATTAAGCTGTTTTGTTTTTCCCCACTTTTAATTCATCACATTCCAAACATTGATCACCCTGAAGGGAACAGCGCCCCCTTGAGGCAGCTCCCTTCTCAAGGCAGCTATCAGCCTGCCACAAATTTACTCTGTGTAACCTAATCCCAAGCAGGCCTTCACCAAGTATTATTGTATAATCATTACAAAACAACTTCAGTGTGTATTGCGATAATTATAAGGAAACATTCTAATCTCTTGTTAATTCCTCCCAGGTTTATTTGGACTTAACTTTAATCAATTTTAAATTTAAATTGGGATTTGACTTTAATCAATTTTGAATTTAAATGGGATTTGACTTTGATTAGTTTTGAATTTAAATTGGGATTTGACTTTGATTAATTTTTAATTTAAATGGGGATTTGACTTTGATTGATTTTAAATTTAAATTGGGATTTGACTTTGATTAGTTTTAAAATTTAAATTGGGATTCGACTTTGATTGATTTTGAATTGAAACTTGGATTTAACTTCGATTAATTTTGAATTGAAATTTAAGTTTTTCAAACAGTTAAGGCAATCCACGGAGAGGAAGTAAGCCCCCTTGAGGCTCCAGCACCCGTCGCAGCGGCCTACCGCTCCCCTCTTCCTGCTTCCACCCACATTGGTTCTCTGCTAAACGTCCGATCGGGTTAGGTTATTTTCCAATAACTTTCCTCCTGTCTAACTACCTTCTACTTTGGGAATAGGTAACACCTTACCTACCGCAGGTTCCATTTGTTTTGTTTGTATTACTTTTACATTACTCAATTTGGTTTAAAAGCAAGCAAATTTTAATTCATTTTAAAATCCCTTGTATATCCCATATTGTGTGTCGTATAGGTACAAATCGTAGCACCGGCAGTGGATTGTGGGAGACCCTGGTTGTCCTCTGTGGGCGAGTCTGCCGACTGACGTGCCAACGCCGACCGTGCAGTGACTCTTGAGTTTCTTTTAGCTCTGACCATTGGTTACGGCACGCAGTAAGTGACGTCAGCAATCTGGTGCTCTGGAGTACCAGCCACCAAGCCAGCGTGCAAGTCAATTGTTGGGAGGCGGAGCAAACTGTCGACAGCCCCTGTCACTCCAGTTTACTGGTGGGTTCTGTGACGCACCCACTTTTGCAGTACGTTCGGCCGGTTGGTATCTCTGGGACTACCAGTGTTGTGTTTAAAGTCACCCTGTTTGAGAGGGCGTAACCGTGAGAAGGGCAACGAAGGATCCAAGGTCGCGGCGGCCAGGTGCTTGGGGCGCCGGAGAGTTGATCGCGCTCGCGGGGGGTCGACTGGAGTAACCTCAGTTCACCGCAGGTAAACCGAACCTTGATATAAATTTTTTTTTATAAGAATAATTATAGTCATTACAAGACACAGAATCCTAGATATTTCCCCGGATACCTTCCCGGAGACACATCCTAGGTGCTATTTGCGCTGTTATAATTTGTTTTATTTTACTTTAAAATTTTCCTTTCCCCCCCGCAATCTTCTGATCCTTGTGCTCTGCATGTTCTGTTGTGACTTGTCTCTTTCAGTTCACTAAAAGAGACCCCAAGGAGCTAAGCAATAGAGTGACAACTGAGCAGCCTCTATTTCGGGTCATACGACGACCCTCCTAAACTATCTAGGTCAGTTAGCCAAAAGTTCTTTAGGCGGCACACCGTACTAAGAACTCGTTGACCTCCCAACACGTTTGTCTTTGCCCTTTTTGTGTGTGTTGTGTTCTTTTGTCTCGCCAACAGTACGCCAAAATGTCACGTGCATCCAGCCCTGGGGAACAGTGGGACGGTCTTCATGCTTGGCTGAGCGCCATGACAACTGGCTGTCTGTCCAAGGACGCCGGCGACCCAAAGCTCCTGACCCGGCAGGAACTGGACACCAACATGGACGAGCTCATGTCCAACGACCCCACGCAGGCCTACAGCTCAAAAGACTGGAGCCGGATCATCGGAAGCCTCGCTCACTACCTCGTGGCACAGGCGCGTCTGCTGGAGACCGACAACGTCAATCTGGAAAAGGAAAAAGTAAAGCTACAGACTCAACGGGACGAGGCCCGCAAGGAGAAGGAACACGCACAGGAGCGTCTGGATCAGCTACTCCTGGAGAACGACACCGGAGACGGAACACGCCCGGAACTCCAACAGGAAGTGGACAGACTGCAAAAGGCCCTGGAGGACTTAAGGATGGACACGGACAAGGAAATGCAGGCGGAGAAACAAACTTCGGAGGAACTCAACGACAAACTGCAACATTGCGAAGCTCTCATTGAAAGAGCACACAGTAAACTAAGAGACAGAGACGCTAAGGCCACGGCCTGTGAAAAACATTTGCAAACAGCTCGAGTTGAAATTAAAGAGCTTACCCAGCAGAGACACGATCTTAAATACGAACTTGACTTGGCCCACAGAGAACTCAAACACTCTTACAGGCTGCAGGGGGAGCTGCAAGGTGAGCTGGACGGGGAGACACTCATCACTTCGTTTCCCCTCACCAGCGAGCCTGCGCTCCGCAGCCACACCCCCAAAATTGAAGAAGAGGATGACAGCCCGCACCACGACCCTGCACCAGCCAGCAGCCACAAGGGCCCCATCCTGGAGGGGCGGAGCCTCAGCCACCACACAGCTCCTAAAGAACTGGACAAGTTGGCAAGAAACATCCCCACATTCAACCCAAATCCCGCAGGGGGCAGTGACGTGCATGCTTATTTACAAGACATTGACTTTCACTTACAAACTGTGGCGCACGTCACCACATGGGACAAGTTATACCTTCTCAGGATCACATCTGGTCGTGCCGTGAGAAGTTTCCTAGACCGCCAACCAGAGACTATCAAAATGAATTACCCACAGTTACGACAAGCCCTGATCCGCGAATTCTCCGATCCAGAGTCAGACCAAGGCATCATCGCAGCGATGGATCTCAAACAAGCCCGGCTGGAAACCCCACAAGAGTATTACGGACGCCTGCGACAGGTGTACTTCGGATCACGTAATGAGGCCAACATGGAGGAAGACCTCAATTTCAAAACACTCTTCCTGCGGAATCTTCACCAAAGTTTGAGCAATCATCTGGGAGTCCTCGTCTGTCCACGGACTATGTCGATTCAACAGTTACGTGACCTGGCTCACAAAGCATTCATCAAGCAAAGAACTGTGTCTGAAAAAACTGTAAAACACCCCACAATTTTTCCTGTTTCTGAACACTTCCCAGAACTGACACTAGAGGGCGCACAGAACTCCACTTTCAAACCCGTCAACAGAGAGTCAAGGCCATTCCAGGCCAGCAGAGGACAGCGCGGTCGAGGGGGTGCCCGTCCAAGACAGCAAAACGACCGCTCCGGGAGATTTGGGGACCGGCCCCGCTCCTCCCATCACCAAAAGGGAGGGGGCAACTGGGAAGCCGACCGGCGACCCAGAAGAGACCAACCCCCATCTCCCCGATCGCCAAGCCCAGAAAACCGGTCAAGGGACACCTCTCGACGCGACACGGGTAAACACAAGCTGGAGCACACCTCCAACAAAACCAGCGCAGCAACGTCTGAAGCAGCAGAACTCCTGAGCGTACTGAGAGAGTTTCTCCAAAAGAAACCTCACAAAGAAGACAAGGACAAACCTGACACTGCATGACTACACCGTATGCCTAAAGCCAACGCCACTCACGACGCTCCTCCTGTGGACAACCCAATAGACACTGTTATGAAAACGCAACCCCTGAACCTCGCTGTTACATCACAAAATAGCAGCTCCACTCACCCCCTTCAGGAAACTTCCCCCCAGAACACTGTTTGTCAGTCACCAACTAACAAACTCACTGCTGCATCACAAACTGACAACACCTACCAGTCACTCCGGCTGACAACAACACCTGATGAACAGGTCTGCAGCAGCCCTCACAACGAGATACCAGACAGTGCTGTCTTGACAATCTGCACCCAAAACGAGCCACCCGAAACCTACCCTCACTGCGTGTCAATAAACACACAAGACCCCACACCAAAGCTCCTCGGGAATCTCATTGAGAAAGGAGTGGCACGAAAATTGTACTTAACCATAACCTTGGAAAAAGACACTAAGCTAGAAGCCTTGGTAGACACCGGCTCTGATCTCACACTAATTTCTGCTCAACTGTTTGAAAAACTGAAGTGTGACGCTCAAAGACAAAATCGTACTCTAAATTTCCACACCTGTGAGTTAAAAGTGCAATCCTACAGCCAAGACGACATTCAACTAAGAAACATTGTACCGCTCCTTCTTGCACTCGGTCCTATGAGCGTAGTCCATCCCGTCTACGTCTCTCCGATGAACATTTATCCATTTCTCATAGGCAAGGACCTGCTGGGTCGCTTTGAGCCTTTGTTGGACTTCAAACACCTCCAGGTTTGGAGTCAAGTGCGCGAACCCCTCCCCTTCCAGCCACACAAATCTGCTGGGCCAGACTGTCAGGTCACAGGGTTCACGGAAACCCCCTCTGCCAGCCATGAGAACACAGTCACAACAACTGAGAAAAGTTCAAGTTCGCTTCTCTGCACTTTCAAGACCACCCAAGACTCTGACCACTACTGCCCCCAAGTGGACACTGACCTGCAGCTGCAGGACATAACCACAACAGACATTATTATGGCACTATGGGCAGACAACTCAGCCATAAGCCTCTCCCTTTTCAATACCATCATGGACAACACACCAGATCTGCCCTATTCTAGCAAACGCACACGTTTCCCCTTGAACTCGCATCCATCATCCATGATATCTGCAAAAGGGATCTGTGTTTTGAACTTGAAATGGAATCATCGGTGTTTGACACATTACTTCCTGATCCTTCCGGACCCAGCCCACGAGGTCTACATTGGAGCAGATTTATTGATTCGTCTCAAAGCTCATGTGGACATGTTCAACGACGTTGTATGGGCCCCATTGACTTTACAGCCACCTGTCCCTTTCACTCTTGACAACCTGCTGTCAGGGCAGACCATCCCAGAAGTCTGCACTCTAATTAACGAACAAAGAACAGTGGTACCTGCTTATACCAAAGGAGTCGCAGTGCGGCTCAACCTGCGTCGTGGCCAAACCTTAAACCACACCCTGGGTTTCTTCCAGCCCTCACCCGAGTCTGGAGAACTCGGACTCACACTCGAAGCCACACCCCTCATCGAAGTGTCATCTCGGGTAGTCCACATTCTGTTCAACAACTGCACAGCAACTGACATCAGCATCCCAAGAGCCTACCGACTCGGATGGCTAGTGAGCCACGACTTTCATGACTTTGAACTGACATTGCCTGTCATAGGGCCCCTCCCGCCTGCACTGCTACCTGACGGGCATGCAGATGACACATTGCTCACAGCACCCTTTCAATTCATTGCCATCACATCTGTCATGTCAGTAGCCAAAGACCATGTGTGCAGAACAGAGCTGACAGAGGACCAACACCTCGCAGTGTACACAGTTTCCCACCAGCCTGACACTGAAACGAATGCACCTGCTATGCCTTGTCAAGCCAACCCGACCGATGACAAACCCACTGAAGAACCGTATCAAGGTTTTGAACAACAGGTGCAGCAAATCCTACTGGTTGCCGATGCACTTAAAGATGATACAGACCGCCAGCAGCTCCGACAAGTCCTTTACAAATTCAAAGAATCCTTTGCTAAAGACTCTTTAGACTGTGGTCTCACCCACCTCCACACGGTGCGCATTCCCACGCACCCAGAGGCTCCTCCCACCTTCGTCAAGCAGTACAAAATCCCCATCGCCTCGCATGAACCGGTGCAGGAAATCATCGAGTCCATGCTGGAGAAAGGTGTCATTAGACCATGCAACAGTACCTACTCCGCTCCCATATGGCCCGTTCTCAAACCTAATGGGAAATGGAGGCCCACCATTGACTATCGAAAACTGAATCAACAGGTGCCGCTGTCACGATGGCCCATGACCCAACTTGAACAAGAACTACCTCGAATCAGAGGTGCCACTATCTTCTCAACACTCGATGTGGCCTCAGGATTCTGGACCATTCCAGTGCACCCAGAGGACCAACACAAGCTGGCATTCACATTCGGCAACCGACAATACACCTTCAATAGGTGCCCGTTCGGATACGCCAATTCACCAGCTGAGTTCAACATCTTCCTTAACAAAGCCTGCCCAGACGCCAGGATGAGAGGTAATCTGATCTACGTCGATGATGTGCTCATGAAAAGCACGACGGTGGCCGACCACCTGAAAGAAATAGACTATGTTCTGGACCAGCTTTCCGCTGCGGGCACCAAAATAGCCCTCCATAAGGGACAATGGTGCCGCAACAAGGTGAATTACGTGGGTTTGCTAATCGGACCGAAAGGTATTGAACCACAATCAAACCGCATTCATGCCATCCAAAACATCAAGCCTCCCACTAACGTTTCTGGACTACGAAGTTTCCTAGGAGTCTGCAACTACTCTCGTCAGTTCATCGAAAACTACTCAGACATCGCCAGGCCTCTAACAGCTCTGCTAAAGAAAGACTGCCCCTTCGTCTGGACAGACGCTCAACAACACGCCATGGCAGAACTAAAAAGACATTTATGCACCGCTCCATGCCTTGCTTACCCCGATCCGACAAAAGAATTCCACCTGGAAGCTGGATTCTCGGACCAATGTCTCAGTGCTGGCTTATACCAACAGCACGACCAAGACAAAAAGGTGGTCGCTTATGCCAGCAAAACGCTTCTACCTCCAGAATGCAAATTCTCAGACTGTGAAAAAGCTTTGCTCTGTACCGTATGGGCCATTCAGCGTTTCTCCAGTTACATTGGAGCACAGAAGGTCATCATAGAGACTTGCCACCAGCCCGTAATGTTCCTGAACAGCCAGCGTATCAGAGACGGCGTGGTCACAAACTCACGCATCGCTACCTGGCTAATGGCTCTCCAAGGACGAAACGTGGAGGCCCGATATGCACAGAATCACAAGTCTGCTCTGGGGAACGGCCTGGCTGCATGTCAGAACTGCGCTGACATCTCACCTGCTGCAGTACTCGACACACCCGAGCCCCAACAGCCACAACTGACCTGTCACAGGTACTTCGACATGAATGTATGCGAAGGTATGCCCACAGCTTACGTTGATGGATGCTCCTACAACAGCGAGGGCATCCTAAAGGCAGGTGCCGGTATTCTGTGGGTCGACAACCACCCATGCCCACCACAACACTTCAACCTGGGTCCCCAGTCTTCCCAGTATGCAGAAATAGCAGCCATCCTCATAACTCTGCAAATCGCTGCAGTCCACAACATCAAAGAACTTCTCATCTGCACAGACTCTAACTATGCCAGACTCAGTTTTGTGTGCCATCTTCCGACCTGGCAACAGAATGGGTTCAAAACTGCAAACAACAAACCAGTCAAGCACCAGCACCTGTTCCAGGAATGTGAGAACATCACAACCACACACGATGTCACAGTGTACTGGAAAAAGGTGAAAGGACATTCTAAACTACCAGGCCAGGACAAAGACTTTAACGACCAAACTGACGCCCTCGCAAAAGCGGGCGCCCTACACGGTGAACCGTGGTCCTCCCCAAACCCGACACCCACCCCCACCGTTGCTGTACTCACCCGCAGCCAACGGCCCTTGCCTGCTACAGCCCCAGCTTCACAGCTGCTATCGCTGACCCCGCAGATTTCCAACAACGACATTGCTGAAATGCAAGCATCAGACTCTGCCATACAGACAATTAAGAACCACCTATCCGACCCCACCGGCCACCCGATCTCACCTGATACCATCACTGCTGACTCAGCACTCAGACACCTACATAACTCCAGACACATGCTCCGTGTGCGCGACGACATTCTGTGGTTTGCCCCCGATGACACCACACCGCCCAGGCTCGTGGTGCCACTTGGCCAAAGGGGGGTAATGCTGACGCACGCTCACAACACACCATATGCTGGACACCACGGTACCAGAGCCACGTATGACACACTTAGACAGGTGGCATACTGGCCGGGTATGCAACAGGACGTGGCCGAGTATGTGAGAGAGTGTCTAGTCTGCTGTCAGTTCCAACCGTCAAACCCAAACCACAGAGCCCCACTGCAACGCAGAGGAATCACGTTCCCGTGGTCAGATCTCCAAATTGACTGGGTAGGACCCCTTCCCCGGTCAACAAGAGGGAATAAGTATTTTCTCACGGTGGTGTGCCAGTTTACCAAGTGGGTAGAATGTCTACCAGCACCCAACGACACTGCCCAAACGACAGCATACCTCCTGATGAATCACATCTTCTCCCGATTCGGACTGCCACTAAGAGTAAACTCAGACAGAGGTACTCACTTTACAGCCGAGATCATGCAAAGGATCTGGAGATGCCTCGGGGTGCAAGCGAAACTTCACATTTCGCACCAGCCAATCTCATCAGGGCAAGTCGAGAGATCAAATAGATCGGTGGTCGCCATGCTGAGAAAGTATGTGTCGGCTAATCAGAAAGATTGGGATGTGAAACTTCCCCTGGTACTTATGGCCATCCGAGCCACCCCGCAGGAATCAACACGGGTGTCCCCGTTTGAACTCATGACTGGGCGGCAGATGACTCTGCCCTTACACCTGTTGTACCAGCCAGGAGACCACAACCTCATCACCGCCTACACCACGTCCCAATACCTGGACGAGCTCCACAAACACTTGAAAACAACTTTCGCTTTCGCCCAGCAACATCTGAAAACCAGCGCAGAAGGACAGAAAGCCTATTACGACAGAAAGGCATCACACCAGGAACTCAGCGTGGGCGACAAAGTCATGTATTACAGTTATGCCTTGCCACCCAAGCAGCTGTCAAAAAAGTTTCTGCCCCACTGGACTGGACCTCATGAGATTGTGAACAAACTTTCCCCTGTAGCGTACCAAATCCAGCAAAAACGGGGGCCTAGAGAACCAGTTCTCAGATGGGTCCACCGCAATCAGATTAAGAGATATGTGACCTCTAACAGGGACAGACAGGAAGAAGCCAATGCGAGCTAGACTCAACCACCGTCGTCTCAACAGAACAACTGTCTCATAATACCCTGAACAACCCCGCTGACCTGTGCCTTCTCTCTCTCCCTTCTCCTCCACACCTCTCTCTCTTGCCTGTAATAGGATGCTGCTGTGGATGATCATCATGTGCTTCCAGACGACTAGCAGCCAGCCGCCACCCGACCTCATCTCCCCAGCACCGGCCTCGGGAATCGTGTTGAGAGAGCAGCCCGGACTGCTTATCACGAATTGCCGAACCCATACCCAGAAGGTGTACGTGCGACTCGACCCTCGAAATGTCTACCGAGCACATTACCCAAAGTCAGTCGCCCAGTACAGTTGGGCAGGTGCCAGATGGACAGAAGCTGCCCTCGCCCACGCCGACGCCGACGTAGAACACATGCTGAACCAACTCGAGAAGGTGACCCTCACACAGGCCGAACTGGGAGGCCATAACAAACGTCCCAAACGGTTCCTGGGAGCGCTGCTCGGAGCCGCTGCTGCCGTAGGCACGCTGTTCAACATTGGTATGTCCAGTGTCAACGCCGTGAATATAGCCACAGTACGAAGACATGTAGCAGAAATCCAGACGGAACTTCCACAGCTGAAAGATCAGCTCACCACACAGAGCGCATCCCTGACCACCATAGGCCAGACACTGAGAGGAACCATCACAGTCCTCAACACCCACAGCGTCATGTTAAACCAGACTGTGAGTTCCATGAAACAACTGTTCACAGTTTTCCAAAATGACTTTGCCCAAACTCAGTTGGTCACCGCATTAATGACCGACATGCTCCGAGAAGTGAGCTCCTCCATTGACAGTTTAGCCATGGGTAGAATCCCGCCATATCTAATACCCTTGAGCATGGTGCAAACCGTGCTGGCTTCCGCCATCTCCGCACCCGCCGATCCAATACAGACCCATCTTGCCTACTCTCTGGGCAGTGCCATCCCACTGTATGTTGACCCAGCACAGCGAGAGGTGGGCTTTCTCCTCAATTTGCCCATTATAGAATCAAGCCGAATCTACCGACTCAAAGACGTTGTCAACATCGGATTCTGGCAGAGTGACACCCAGTTTAAAGTCCGGACTCCAGAAGTAGTAGCTTACCATGACAGCGACCCACAGCTGTACCTGGCCCCAAATCTGCACATGTGCACACTCACCAAAGACATCCACTATCTCTGTCCCAGCAAACCTTTTCTCAGGGACAATACGGATGGAATCTGCGGCCTGCAACACCTGGCCAACGACGCACGTTGTCCGGCTGACGCTAAACCCCGAAGCCAAGTCACCGAGACGCAAGCCGAAATTGTGGGAAACCGATGGCTCGTGAACACCCCAGTGAGGTCAGCAACATTGACCTACGACCAACACGACACCGCTACACGTGTCAATCTGCCTAATCAGAGTTTCTGGCTTCAAGTCCCACGAGGAGCCATCCTCCACCTGGACGACCTAGCCTTGTACCATCTGCCCAGTGAAGAATACGAATCCGAACTAGAGATTCCGTCTTTCTTCAGGGACCAGAACTTCACTCTAGATCCAGAACTGGAAAGGTGGATTGCACAAGGGGGGTCACAAATTGTAGACATAACTTCCCTGGACTCAGCCCTGCAGGCCCTGTCCCGACTACCCATTCTGAACACTTCGCCTGTCATCCAAGCATGGAACGCAGCGGACACTGCCGTGTGCATCTCCACCATCCTCGGACATGCTCTATCCTTGGGCTTGGCCTTCATCCTGTTCAGAAGAGTCGCCGCAAACCGAACCTCTACAGCCAAACTCACAGAGGCAGTCGCCGTAAGTTTCCGGAAGGGCCCTCGAAGGGATGACACGTCGTCAGAGAAGGTCGAGGACCTCATCAAACTCAGCCCTCAGTCTGAGTAAACCCTTTTCAGCCTCCTCCCATCCATGCACCTGCCATCTGACCATGGGTACCAGGATGACTCGACCAGGCCAATACAAGCCCTGTCAACTCATCCAGGGGGGATATGTAGCCTATGTCAGATGAACTATGTGCTGCTGATTTAATTTAATCAAATCTAATTCACACACACGACTCTGTCCTTCCTGGATTGCAACACAAGAGACCTGGCGCCGGACATGTGACTCACTCACAGAAGCTCTGTTAGAAAATCAACAAAACCCAATCTGTTCACGACTCCCCTATGGGGGGGGGGTCCACAGCGATCAGGGGATCATTAACAAATGATTAACCCTTTTTGGACAACAGGACAGTGTCTTGACAAACGCTCGCGGCTGACCTCATCAGCTCAGCGCACATACATACACACACTTAAAAGACGCCTCACAAAACCATGAATTGTTTAAACAGATGTTGGACCCAAAAGTCCACGAGTTGCTAATTAAATCAATTTCAGAAAACGCACATACATTGTATTTCCCCGGAGCTCAGCACCAAAAGTTCAAACACGTGGTCTGAACGAACTCTGAACAAACACACACACACACATACACAGACAATCTGGTCCTGGACATTGTGATCAAAATCAACCCTTTTCAATGTATTTTAAAATGTATTTGTATTGTGTGTCACGGTCGCTAGATGATAGACCGTCATAACATAAGTGTGTGTCATAATCAAGAATGGAAATGTTTATTTTTAGTCTCATGTAATCTTAGAATCATGGAATTTCCTGCTAGCAAACCCCAGAAACACAATCTTTGGTATGCTTTTATTCCAGGAAGGCTACTGATTTCGAATCTTCAACTCAAATTATGAAGTTATGCATTCTGCCATTTATATCAGGTTATAACGGATTTAATCTCCAACGCGCATCCGACCGGGAGGCGTTTCTTAGCGAACCACGAGGGTTTTGGTCACGCCTGCCCCAAAGCCATTGGTCCTTACACAGGAGGGAGGCGTGACTTCAATCTCTTCAAAACGTAGCGCGCGGCTCTCCTCTGCGTGCAGTGCAGTATTCCAGCAGAGAGAGACTTTTCTCACTCACCACAAGCTTGCTTTCGTTTGCTTTCTTTTCGTTTTTATTCTAAGTCTTTATTTTCTTGATACTCTAACTCAAATCGGTATTCTTCCTAAGAGAATACCAGCCTAAGCCTAAGTTAACTCGACAAAATACGCGTACGCTCTGAACCTGAGTTACTCCTCACTTTCGTTTTGAAGATTCTTCCACGTGACCGCACGCGTCAGTCCCAAACAGACGCACCAGAAAGGGCACGGACAGAGTAACGTATTATTCTTAAATTTACCATCTGAAAGAACTGCTGTTAAGATTGTCTAAATATTGCTAAGGTTTTGGGGTCTCATTTTGATGTAAACTGTGTAAAACCTGTTTTGTCAAAGTTCTCATTCTTCTCTGATTTCCTCACAGAAACTTCTAACTCTCTCCCTCTCTCCCTCTCTCTCTCTCTCTCTCTCTCTCTCTCTCTCTCTCTCTCTCTCTCTCTCTCTCTCTCTCTCTCTCTCTCTCTCTCTCTCTCTCTCTCTCTCTCTCTCTCTCTCTCATCGCGATCATTTTAGTTTGTTTGTTTATTATGCATATTTACTCATGTGTGTTTTGATTTAGTACATTATAACCGTTAGTTTGTGTTACATTAAATTCCATTAATCTTTTGAATTGAATCTGTCTATCTATGTTCCATTATTGAGTCAATGAAAGCGTAAAAAGATCAAGTTACAAAGCTCTACCCTATTATAATATAATACTTAAATTGTCTAGAACACGAAAATATGATTTCTAGTGGCCACAGAAATAATATTTGACGGTGTTACAGACTGGTGGTTCCCCATGCAAATTTCGCGTGCACGTCTGCTGGACATACGTGTGTAAAATAACTGAACGGTGTTTCTACCTAAATTCCCCTGATTAAACATAAATTAACCTACCTATATTAATGGTTATTACGAGTAATCGTATTAAGTATTAATATAAGGCGACGTTTGACTCATTCCATATTTGGAAATAATTTAATATATGTATGCAACATAAATATTCATATCTTATGAATATAGTGACTCATTGGAGTTAATAAACCCCCTAAACAGAGTCATTTCCGCTACAACGTTCCTATTTAGCTGAATCCCTCTTGTTTTTCAACTGTGATTCACTCAGAGATTAAGAAAGTAGAATTGAAGTTTTTTCATGTTGTTTTTCAGTTTGAACTGAACTTGAACCAGCTTGTCCACTTTAACCTGTTGTGATCTGTTTTTCCCCTAGAGAGGTTTTATAGGGGATAGTAGTATCTTCCTCAAACGTGTTTCCAAAATATCTACATGTACATCTCTTTGTTTTTGTTTCACTTTTGCACAGTTTCTGAGAGCGGAGGGCTTTATGTAAGGTGAGAGGGTCTTTCTAGAGGACTGACCTCATCAGAACTGTCCAGACAGTTGTCATGTCCATCACACCTCAGGCTGGCAGACACACATCCTCCACTGGCGCACACATACTCATTTAGAGAGCAGGAGGGAAGCACTGCAAAACAGATGATGGGTAAAAAACACTCTGACACAGCTACATTCAACTGACGTGTACAGGAAGAATGGGGTAATTTGTGACATTTTAAACTGTAAACTGACCCACTTAATCGAAAGTTTTTGTCATGTGACCATATGAAGTTGTTGTTTTTTATTGTTGATGCTAAAATCAGTTGCATGGCTTTAGTGAGCTTTACCTCAAAAATAGAAATACTACTATAAAATGTTGATTTTTTTTTTTACTTGAGTCAGATATTCTGATTAATGTGCAGAAAAATACGATGTTGGAACTGGAATGGGACACTTCACAGTTAAATTCAATTCAAGCACTTTCAAAGGAGATTTATAGCAAATATGCACATAATAAAATATTGAGCCTTCTAAATAAGTTCTTAGGTTAAATTAAAATTTAACCAAGGAATAAACACACTAGAGAGCTGACTAAGTCACGGTATTACGTTTATTATGCAACTTTTGGAAGACAAAAGTAAGCATTTGAACTTATCAGAATGTAATTATAAAACATTTAAAGCTGAAATGTTTAATGTTCTCAATGTTTACATACTGCCACCCATCCCAGGTTAATGTGCAGAGACAACTATAAGCAAATACTTTGTAGGTTTATTCAGACGAAAAGCAGAAGTACATGTATGTCTTTGTACAGCTATGACAATATTGCTCTGTCTGTTTGAGCATCTCAAGCATGAGTTCAACCAATGGTGTGAGTTTGGGGAGGGACTATGTGTTTGACAGGGGAAATATTTAGGGAAATAATTGTTTGCAACTGTTTGGCGATGCTAGTAGTGCAGAAATGATAAACCTCAGCTTTAAAGACCATAAGATGTGATAAAGTTACCTGTTCCTAGGCAATTTCTCTCGTCTTCCCCCGTCTTGCAGTCTTCCTGGCCATCGCACAACCATTTACGTGAGATGCAGAGATTGTTGTGGCATTGAAACTGATCCTCTGCACAATGAGTCTCGCAATCCTTCTGAAAAAGCACAAAGCAAGGATGAATTCAGTCCGGTGTCATTTCATACTTCAGAGTATCTTTGGATATTTTTGGACTGTTTATTGATAATAATTAGGGAGAGAGTCAGGACAGAATTTAAAGTTTTGTCAATGTCAAATGTAAAAATTATCCACTCTCTTCATCACTCGTTGATGAAGCCATAAGATTATGAGGACTAATGGTGTATGAAAACCGAGATTAAACAGCTTTGAAATAGCTAGAAGGAAATGTTTGGGAATATAAGACAACTGCTGTGCTGATCTCAAATGACATCTAGCATTCACTGACCTCATCTGAATTATCAGCGCAGTCATAGTCACCATCGCAACGGAAGCGTGCTGAGATACAGTCCCCACTGGCGCAGGCAAAATCCTTATGATTACAGGTCACCGGCTCTGCAGAGATGAAAGCACAATAAGACAGCTAAAGATGCACAGCTACCCTGACCATGCCCTCACTGGAAAAACTGAAGTAAAAACCTTAGCAGAGAGGCAGCAAAAGCAAATCAAAACTGCCAAAGTGGCCTTGCACTTAGACATGAATTGGCATTGCACCATCTGTTTTCAAGGTTCTTGCAAGTTTGCCAAGAACTTAAAAGGAGCTATTTGCAGAATAATCAGCAATTAGAACGTATAAAAGGGCTGTTCTCACCGTTCACGGGCTGTAATGGCTAGAACAACATGTTGGGTGGTTAGAAAAACCTGTTAATATAAACTGTTTGAAATAGGCTGTTGATTTAACAACATAAAGTACGAAAAAGGGCCATTAAAACGAAAGCATCTTGGACATTATACGTGCTCATTATTTATTCAAACTCATGTTGTTTTAACCACATATGCATATGTGATTTTTAATAGCTATTTGAAAGTAAGATTTTAAATAAAATTAGATTAAAATAATTTTGGTAACACTTTACTTGAAGCATTTATGTGTAATGCATTATAAAGGTATTCATAATTTACATTATAATGCATTATGTTTTTTCACATTTACATAAAGTTTAAATACATTATAATATTTGCAGATTCAATGTTACATTTTAAAAATTGGTCGTTTTCATGTTTTCATGCATTAAAGGTGTGTTCAATGAATAGATACGTATTATAATGTATTATAACACTAATTACAGTTATTCATGAGACCATGCAGTGCATTATAAATAAGGTGCATTACAAGGCATAATACTTTTATAATGCTTTATATAGACTTTAAGTAAAGTGTTACCATCATTTTAAACTTAAAAAAAAAAAGAAAAAAGTAAGTATTCTCCAGATAATATTCTAACAATTTGGTTTATCAAAATTTGACGATAAAAACAGCCATTTCATTGGAAGCAAAAATGAAACTGTAGAGAGCATTCACATACTGTAGATCTTCTCATCCACGCAACAGTTTCTAGTTGCCATGGGCTGTTAAGTTTTTTTGTCCTTTTTTAAAATAAAATTTGACAGCCAATGATTACTATAAACAGTCATTGTATGTAAAGAACATATGGGTTTGAAACATAAGTAAAAAAATGACCTGGCATAAAACAAACTTAAATAGTTGATCTTTCTTTGTGGCAATATGAGCAAGATCAGAACCGAACAGACAAATGGTAAACAAACAGACAGAAAGCAAGAAATCTTCTGTGAAACTGGCCTCTGAAGATTCCAGACAATGTTTCTTGACAGTTAAAACAATTTAGTACAAACACGAGAGTGGAAAAAGCTTTCCTGTGCTCAGAGAGATGAGAGCGACTCACTGCAATGCTCCTCATCAGAGTTGTCTCCACAGTCATTCTGGCTGTCACATCTCCAGTGGTCCGGGATGCAGTTGTTATTCTCACAGCGAAATTCATGAGGTCCGCAGGTCTTTTCATCTTTTTCATCAGACACAAACAAACACACAGATGAAAATGGCTTCAAAAGTGCATGAATATTAATGCAATGCTACTGCATTTCGACACGTAATCATCATTTCCTCAGGGTTCCTGGGCTCGGATCTGACACTAAGTTCAAAACATGCCCACACTCAAGAGGCTAACACACCATAAGATGAGATACCTGACTGTGGTGCCGATATCTTCTATCCTCAATAACCTGAACACTTGACACGTAACATCAAACACTTTGTCACCTCTGCACAATCCGCGATGAACATTTTTGAAGGAGCTCATTCCACCTTTTTCCAGAGTACGTGTAGTGTTTATGTTATATAAACTAAGAACTTTCTGAGGTGCTAGAGCCAAGAAGAACTGTAAAAGTCGGCATGAAACAGACGCTGCGATAGTCTATTCTTCCCTAGTGTAAATACAATCCGAGTGAATGGCTTATCAAACAAGAACAAATGTAGGGTGGGACTTGATTGTGTCCATTGGGAATGGATTGGATCGCTGGATCATTGTGGTTTGAAATGAATAAAACAATGATGTGAACAATGAATCATTCATATTAAATATCACAATATTCAATAAAAAAATAAGAATTGTGAATTTTGGATTTATGGTGACATTAATGAACACACAGGAGGATCATATCATCAGATCACAACTTTTTGTTACAGTAGATTGAGAGACATGTTTTTTTTCCAAGAACACAGCCAAAGAGACGCAAACTGAAAATACTTGCCAGTTATCATTAGTGTGAAATAATAAAAGGGCATCCTAGAATATCTCCCTCGACAGATTCTTCTCCTTAAATATTCTCTATGTGGCACAGGCATGTTGCTTTTACTATAATGATAGAACGTTTCTAAAGGAACATCAAGAGACACTGGCATCTGAAAAAAAATCCTGCTTATTGTTTTGTAATATAGAATTAATAATAATAATAATAATAATAATTGTCTTTCACAAACACTGATGAATGTCACAACATACTGTACAAGCCATTAGGGTCTTCTAAGATACAACAAGGCAGAATTTACTCATAGATCTTGAGTAATTTCCACTTATTTATGCATGTTTGTAATCCCCAGAGTTACAAAAAGTGAGCTGGTAAGTATCAATAAAGCTACCCTGTTACATTAATGGTATACCAATTGACATCAATTGCCAAGATAAAGATCTATAATGACTTGCAGTCCGATGTAGATAAAGTGTGTCACGTCTGGAAAATCAATGGAGACACCAGAGGAGCCGTCACGCCTCAATTACAAAGTGACCCCTCCACTGTTCCATAGATGTGTCACTCATTTGGGGGATTTTTCTCTGAGTTACGGATAATCCATAACAACATCAGATTGTTCAGCCAATGCAATAAAACCAATTTTCTCAATCATATTCCGACAATGTAATTTCCCCTCCTGCAACAGCCAAGATATTGATTTAATTTCTTTTGTTGGCCGATTTGGGAAAGCCATGTTCATCATCCCTGCTGGGATGTGTCACAGTGTTATATATACACCATAAATTGAGGACAATTGCCTTTAAAAATCTACTTGGAGGTCATATCCACAATGTAAATAAATGATTATCTACAATGATGTTAGAGTAAAAAAGGAACAACATCGGCGTGCAGTCTAATGATTAAGGTTCAAAAGACTATGGCTCTGACCTAAAACCTAGTGAGCCGAAATTTTTAAGGCAGCATTTTTAAGGCATGTTCCAAAAAGACACTTTTATCTTTTTTTCCTTTTACAAAACTTATTTTTAGAGTTGTGCACTAAATGAGTTATGATATTAATGAGATACTGTACTGTATGTTTAATGTAATGATTTTACATTTATTTTCTATATGCATTCCCGAGAATAACTTAGTAAAATAAAATAAAATAATTTTACTTAAAATAATTAAATATAATTACTTAAAAAATGTAAAATAAAATAATTTTACACTCCTGTTTGGGGTCAGTAATTATTATATATATTTTTTTTATACAGAAATTAATATATTTATTTATGCTAAATTGATCAAAATTGATAGTAAAGGCTTTTTAACTTTAGATTCATCAAAGAATCCTGAAAAAAACTATTACTGGTAATAAAAATTAAGCAGCACAACTGTTTTCAACATTGAAATGTTTCTTGAGCACTAAATCTACATATTAGAATAGAATGATTTCTAGGATCATGTGCAATTAAGACAGAAAATTCAGCCTTGTCAACACATGAACAAATTGCACTTTAATTGTTTAATTTAATTGTAATAATATTTCACAGTATAATTGTTTTTACTGTATTTTTAATAAAATGAATGCAGCCTTGGTGAGCATAAAAAACTTCTTTCAAAAAAATCTTACCGACACCAAACTTTTTAAGTGTATTTTTTTTAAAGTAAGAAATAAATCTGCAAATAGTTTTGTGTTTATAAGAGTATCATGTTTTAAGCTTAGCAATATGCTATGGGAAAACTATTGAAATCTACTGTGAGTAAAGTCTCCCCCGTTTCACGTGTTGAATGTTTCTGCCTATGTAGTGTTCCAAATCAGTCATTTATGAGGTTACAATTCAACTAGGATTCAGTCATAGAAGGCAGTTGCCTATAGAGACATCTAGGTGAACCTCTGAAGTATATCTCTATATTTCCAGTATAGATCAAACGAGTGGTACTAATAAAATGAGGTACACAGCTCGCTTGTTCAATATAGAGTATAGAAAATTATTCTGAGCAAATTACGTCCAGCGAACCCTCAGAAATTGTTTTGCTGGTGCATCGGCACTTTAAATGTCTGGAACACATAGCCGAGGAAGAATGCAATATGTGAGGCCACCGCTGATGTGCCACTGTCAAACTAAATCAGGCATTCAGGCAACAAAACAGGCACAGGGGAATTGTTACAAGCCACAGCTAATAAAAGCCGAGTGGCTCATGATTAAAGCTGGCCTCACTTCATCATAGAGAGAGAAGACTGTGGGAACACACAGAATTGACATTAGCCTCAATCAGACTTTCAGATGGGTCTGCGCGTGTGGCTGACCAAGGCTCTGATTTGTGAATAATAACTGTGGCCACTCACCACAATTGGCCTCGTCAGAGCCGTCAGCACAGTCCGGGTCCTCGTCGCACACCCACAGCTTTGAGATGCAATGCATGGTGGCCTTACACTGGAACTGGTCTGGAGAACAAGTGCTCTCAGCTGGAACATTAAGACAGAGAGGAAATAGCAGGATAAGCTATTGTAAGCGTGCGAGGGAAAAAAAAAAACATACAACTTGTACTTGTAAAGGTCATTCATAAACATAATGACCATGATTCAGTAGAAAGGAATAATGTAATTGACATTTTCACTTTCTTTACGTTATGACAAGGTCTTCTGCAATTACCACCCAAGAATGGAGAAAATGACAGCCTAGAAATGTTAATCAAGGTTGGGAGTTGAATGACACGTAATTATATATATATATATATAGCACCTTTTTTTTTATGATAAAAAAGTTAATTTTTTTGTATGACGGGCAAAGTAAAATCCTTGTAAAGGCATTTTTACCATGCCAACATCATCTTTATAACATAATATTATCTTTATATACACAATAACTACCTTAGCCAGACAAAAGCCACCTGCCGTTTTATATATATATATAATTTATATATATAATTATATATAAAATAAAACACTTTATTTCCACCACAGTCCTTTCTAAATAAGATGTGGTGGAAATTACATTGTGGTGGAAATGTCCTTTAACTGTTCAGAAAAAAAAGAAAGAAAGAAAAAAATGACAGAATTATTTTGTAACATGTGTTCACTGTTGGACAAAATGTTTAGTTGAAAAAGCATTAAAGAAAATAATTTTCCAAAAATTTATGCACATTTCCACCCCAGGTGACTCTATTCTCACTGACAAGTCATGCTACCTTTCCAAGGGAAGGGCCTTTTCTCCCCGAATACCTAATAAGCACCTGGCTACCCTTTTAGCTCCCAACCAGCCAACTCATGTGGCGGGATAAAAGCCACATTTGAGATTTGTCAGTCTGGATCATTAAATTCACAGGAGAAAAGCCAAATTTGGCAGAGTTTGAACAATTCTGTCACAACACCCTTTAGTTTATGAGAATGAGGCCCATTATTGTTAAATGTTTAATGGAGGGAGCACAGAGTGTCATGGCGTTGCTTACGGCAGTCTGTCTCATCCTCGCCATCCCCGCAGTCGTCCTGACCATTGCAACGAAGATTCAAAGGTATACACTTCTGCTTTCGGGTGCACTTGAATTGGCCTGACAGACAGATGTATGTATCTGGAAATGGGGGAGACATTGTAGTGAGAAAAACCATTAGATACGTCATCATGCTGGGTCAATGCAACAAGATCATCCATATACCGGTCAAATTTGGTTGCTTTGAAATGCTTCGGGATGCAATAAGAATAAAACTGAGATGAAAGAGGAACAATATAATTTTGTATTAAAAGCACTAAACGTCTTGAATCTTAAATCCATGTTGGCCCAATACATCCCGATTACGATCGTTAAATGACAAAACACCCTGTACTCTATTCTAATACTTCTAAAGTGGATATTGATCGTTTGATAGCAGCAATAGTCTGTATAATTGGACATTCAGAGACAGCTGTGCTACAGAAGATTTGCTGCTGATGAAAATTCCAGGCAGATTTTTTTTTTGCTCATGCATGCCACATACTTCACAGGAACCGAATTCTACAAGGAAGACCCTGTAGACTCACACGGAGAGGAAAAGCAATGGATCTGTCGATAAGAACATGGCATTTAAGAACAGCTTTCGTACATTATGTATTATTCTGCTCACCACAGTTGGCCTCATCTGAGTTGTCCCCGCAGTCATTCTCTCCATCGCAGATGAAGGGAGGTAAGGCACAAAGGCCAGTGCCACACTGAAAACGGCCAGGCTGGCATTTGAATTCCGCTGCAAAAATGATAATTAACAGTGAACTCCGGAGGATTCAAAGCAATTTGCGCATAGGTATGTGTTTTAAACCCGAGCTGCGTGAGGTTGCCTGAAATGGGCGGGTCAACCCACATTCCATTATTTCTCTAAAAAGCACTTCTACGATATTTAATGCCCCCTGCACTTTATCGAACAACAGAGGTTCCACCTATTGACAGCAGCCATCGGCAGCCTGTCATTTTCTGTTTGTTCTGCTCAAGAAATCACCAAGACACAAAGTGAATCTAAAAACAAGCTCACTGGGAAACAGAAATGAAAGAACAAAAGTTCATTCTTTCCCGCAACTTAAAGGTCAGTCTAGCGTGAAGCTGTGAACTAGTTCATCTTCGCACTGTACTGTATATAACAGCACTGGCATGTGGTGCAATCAGAGGCCATTATAACTGGTGGGGAAGACAGTTTTAGAAATGACAGAATTTCTTGTCTTGTTTTTGAAAATAACCACTGCGTTTTGTTTTGTGATACTGTCGTCAAGTGTGTAAAAACAAAGACTTTAGTACTTGCAATGTAACGGAAGTAGCAATAATCATACATCTGAGTGAAACGGATTGTCGAAAAGAAAAAGTAGGACGGGGTTTCTATTGATAGGATGGAGGCAGATCTGAATGTGAGAAAGGGGTGGGGTTTATGCAGACAAAATTATTAAAGAAGTCCGGCAGGTATCACCATTGAGAAGTCTATTGTTTCACCGAAAGATTGAGGTATGACATTCTGACTAAAAAGGTAAAAAGAGTAAATAAATAAATAAATAAATGATATGAATGAATATATTAAATTAATCGTTCACAACAAGATCAATTGCATGCATTTAGAAAATAGATAAAGTGAATATCACTTTTTCATGCTGAATTTAACTGTACGTTCACACCGCCGCCGGCGAGAGCGGCAAAATTCCCTCTCGCCACCCTGCCATCGACGCCGTGAGATTCGGGGACTCTCTGGCGCTCTGACGTAGATTTTAGAATGCGTGATTTTTTTAAAACTTTATTTAAAGGAGCCGCAAAGCAAATAAGAACTGAACATAAATCAGTATCATATTTTGTGCATACTGGCCACATGTAGGGTATAAGTTAACCTATTCAAATCTTTTAAATGTGAAAGTAACAAAACACCAACAAATTCAGACACCTTTTTCCATTCGTCGTTCTTTTTATTAATGTCCCTGTATGTAAACAGGGACACGTCGTACAATAACGGGAAACCCGCAACAGAAATAATTAACTTTTCCTCCATTTTGCTTAGGAACTAATGTGGTCGGAACCAAAGTTTACAGGATTGTGTTCTCTGGTATCCTCTCAGGCGGAGGACTTCTACATTCCGATTGGTTGCCGCTGGTTGCCGCCGAACCGCGTCATAGCTTATTACCATAAAGTTGACAAATTTCAACTCTTCTCGCCGCTCTCGCCGCTCTCGCCGTCCAAGACGCGCCGCCCTCGTTGGAGCTCGCCGACGGCTCTCATTGAAAATGAATGGCTTCCGGCCAATTTGACACTCTCGCCGCCGGCGGTGTGAACGTACAGTAAGATTAAGCTGAAGTCTCTGCCAAGCAGTAGTTTTAAACGAACATGCAAGCGATAAACTGTAATCCAACATGGCTTGTGCTCATCTTCCAGTTTTTGCCTTTCAGCAAATCACAAGATCACACTATGTAATTAATAATCATGACCCAAGTTAGAGCGCTGAGAAGCTTACAGGAAGTCATCTACCGTGAACAACAGAAAAACAGTTGTCTGACCAAAGCCTGCATTTTTATAATCATAGTTGTCACAAGTAGGCCTCCCTATTAAATCTGTATGACAAAAACACAATAATGCTGACGTTTCTGGAAAGATATGTTTTTAGGCTGGTCTCATATGAGTGTAACCGTGGCAACTAGGCATATAAAACAGAATCATACTTGTAAAGAGAGGCTGATGAGGTTTATAATGTGGCCCACACACTTTTTCGATTGTTCTTAAACCCCTGGTTCTGACACCACATTAATATAATAGACTGTTCAAAATCAAAATAACAGTGCAGACACTGTAGGCTGGGTAACATTGGAAGCTGAGCACTCACGACAATCCGCAGGCTCATCAGACCCGTCACCGCAGTCGTCTACTGTATCGCATTTCCACCAGAAGGGGATGCACTCATCCGTTCCACAGCGGAACTGCAAAAAAAGTCCAACACAGCGAAAAAGGTCAATTGGTTATGGGTTACACAAACTGGAACAATCCTTGCAGTTCCGACTAATGACATGGAATCATCAATTTGGCATACAGACCTGGCTGGCTGTGCAGTTGGACAGGCATGTCTTATTATCGGCGGCCAAGTAGAAGTTAGTTGGGCAGGCACACTTGTGACCTCCACCAGGAGAGAGTAAACACAAGTGACTACAACCTCCATTGGCCACTTGACATTGGTGTTTGGGGACTGTAAAAAGGGGATAGAAATGCATTGTTTCTGAATAGTTCATTTTAAAGGAATAGTTACGCAGCTCTTGCCATATTGTACAAAAGTAATGTAAGAGTGAATAAATAATGATGAAAGCATTTTCATTTCTGGGCAAATCAAGCATAAAATTAATATACTATTTATTTGAAACTGTGTCTACCTTCAGGCTGGCGCAGTGGGTGGTAGACAATGACGGACTTAATGGCTTGCCATGAATTTAGGAGCTCGACAGCATTAGCACCGGTGGTCTTATGAGCTCGGCGGAGAGATTTGGACTTCCCGTCGGTCCAATAAATGAAGTCCTCGAACAGTGTGAGCCCCATCACACCCTGGATGTGGTCATGAGGTACTGAGGTAGAGAGCATCATACCATGCACCATCATTAAAGATGAATTACTGCATATATAAGTGATTTAATCAAAATCATTATCTAACAACTCTCAAATTCACTGTTCTCAAGTGAAATATACATTTTAACTTTTGCGAATGTATAATAACATATCTTTGATTTCTTTTTGCATATGCTATGCGTATATACACAGGAGATTGTGGTCTTGCAATATCATACTGTTAAAAGGCTTTATTGAAGTTTATTTTATCCAATTCTGCCTTGTTATGGTAGCAATCCAATACATGGAAAATGAACAAATTTAAGACTCATTTTGTACCCCGGTGCCTCTGAGAACCGTCCATGTTGGCAAAAAGGATGTGATTATCATCAGCCCAGTAGATTCTCTTGTTTGTGTAGTCAATGGTTAGAGCTGAGGGGCTGTAGATCTCTTTGTTCACAATAACGCTTTGGCCTTGGCCGTCCATGCCAACTCGACCGACGTGAGGGTTTTCACAGCAGTCAATCCAGAACACATACCTGAGGGACAGAGAGTGACCCTCATCCAGGAACTTCATATAACATGAGACACAATCTCATCACAGTTGTTTTAACCAGAGAATAGCTATTCCCATTGTTCTGGGAGACTATGCATTCATTCTTTTTCTCGTGACAAAATGAAGTCTCCCTGGACTGATGGTGAAAAGTAGAAAGGATATTGTGCAAATTTGAAAAGGAAGCATTTGTACCCGGTTTGAGCATCCAGGGCCAGGTCCGTGGGGTTCTTCAGGCCAGAGCTCACTAAGATGGTGGGGTATAAACCGTTGGATTTGGACACTTCCAGCGTCTTTCTCTCCACGTCACACCAGTACAAGTTCTTTCCAATCCAGTCGACAGCCAGTGCGCTTGGCACAGCTGTACGGTGAACAATCTAATAAAGCAAACAAGTATTATTCAGACCAGTCAGTATAATCTGATCACATAATATCTCTGTAATGAGCAAGTAGGATTATGGGAATGTTGGTGTTAAGTAAATAACAAAAAAAAAGTATTTCAAGTAAAAGTTCAGCCAAAACTGGAAAAGTCTGTTGTCATTTAATCAATCTAATGCTGTTTCCAACTCGCATTTTGTAGAAAATTTGAGTAATCGAGGACTCATCGCTCTTTTTCATGCAATTACAATGAAGAGGGAATTTCATGATTTCAAGCTTTAAAACAGGATACAAATTACCATAAAAGTAAAGTCTTAAAAGTAGTCCCTTCGATGCACTATATTTTAAGCCCTCTGAAGTCAGATTTGTGTAAGTAACAGACATGTATCTAGAGTTAGTGAGTTGAACTCAAGAACCAGCTCAATCTGATTCATGAATGAATTATGACCACTGTAAACTAGATGGTGATTCACTGAAATGATTGGTTCCAGATGGATGACTTTTATGATGACTTTTGTGTCATTTATGGAATGTTTCGTTCTTAAATCAGAATGATCTGTTTCCTAAAAGCCTCAGTCTTCATTCATTGTAATTGCATAGAAACGAGTGACCAGAACATTCTTCAAAATCCTTCTATTGTGTTCCACAGAAGAAATAAGTCATTTGGGTTTAGAATGAGGGTGAATAAATAATGACAGAATATTAATTTCTGAATAAGCTATTCCTTTAAATTAGTTATTCTATCTAATATTCCATTGCATACTTGTGAAACACAAACTTTACCGTCAAAATGGCGACGCTTGCAATCTGTTACTGCAAGACATGACATGCTTTGATATCTTCTCTATCATCGTCATCTGACAGGGCATATGTTGCCATGCCAATTGACAATAACGCCCCATCAGCAGTAATTCCAGCAAAGCTGAGCTTGAAAAATTCTCTGAAATGTCAGTGATTGAGGAACATTTCCCCAATCAGGAAAGTGCCTCCAGATGAGAGGATGAGAGGAAACATTAATATTCTGAGTGGGAAAGAAAGAGCTTCTGGTATTCTAGTGATCTGGTCCAGCACTGATTTGAAAGATCGCCTTGTGTGGAAACGAAGGCAAACTCATTTAAAATGTCAACATTTGAATATATAAACGTTGAATGCACAAAATGCCATGATGAAAGATTCTCAGAACAAGTATTTGTACTCCTTTTTTCACATTTTGTTATGTTGCAGCTTTGTTAAACTACTTTAAATGGCTTTTTTTCTCCCACATCAATCTACACTCCACCACAAGGATTTCACCAAAAATGATTTGTGACAACTAATGGCACGATACATTTTTTTTTTGCTATAGATACGCACTCTCATGAAATCATGGCGGGCTTTAACGAGGAGCAGTGGGTCCGAAATTTTAGGACGAGCAAGCCAACCTTTGATATGTTGCGTCAACTTGTGTCCACATTCCTCTACTACGACGACACAACGCTTCGTCTGGCTATCCGTCCCTTTGCAGATGCGCGTTGGGATTGCTCGTCATTAAACCGCGGATACGTTACCTAATGCCTCTGAAAATCTGATCTGCCTGTTTGCATGACAGTCGCATTGGCACATATCTGATTTATTTCCACATATGAATGAGGCCTAAAACCGATCTCGAAATATACGAATGCATTCGTTTTTTTCCTGTTTACACTGTCATAGAACGCATTCGATCTATATCACATATTAGCAAAAAATCGGAATTGGGTCACATTTCACTGACAGTGTAAATGAGGCCGAAAGATATAGTATTCACATACACAGAGCCAAAACAGATCACTTAAATAATTGAAAGTTGATTGTAGTGGTTCAGCATGCTACCTAACAAGGCCATATACAATCGCATATCAACTTTGGTCCATTACATATTCATAGACAAATTCCCTTATTGAACCACACCAAAGGCACTGCCTGAGGCATCATGCCAAACATGCTCCAATGCAAGAGTTATTCATCATTTACAGAAATCAAACCCATGGTGCATTGTTCCCAGATTTCAAATTTGTTTTGCTAGGGGCTGTCTTATAACTTTCTCTTCGCTTCCATCTATCAATTGTGCAAAATAATACATCCAAAGTCTGAAAAAAGCTGATTATGTAATAACAAATATGCATAAATAAATATTGGTTCTTATCTATGATGTTCTTTCTCTACTTCCTTAGAAGAAGTAAGATGATAAATAATAAGCCGGATAATGTATAGTTAGCTAGTCATTATTGCTAAATAAACCCATTTAGGTTGACAAAAGCGGCTTCTAATGTCCAGGAGACTGCATATTATCTCTTACTTACTACACAGGTCATGCTTCAAACTGAAGGAACAGGCAATCATTTAATTATGGATACTGTATGGGGAGCTTCTCGTAGAGCTATGAACATACAATGTAAAAAATAAAAAGGCAGTGCAAGCAAACACTACACAGACATAGCCATGTACAGCCACATAGAGGCAGGATGCATGCAAGTGTATACATACTGTAAATGTATATTTTGAATATAATAATTAAATAGGAATTCTCAAGGTAGAATGGTAAAAAGCCGTTAACGGTTACGGTAAGCGATGTGAGATGAGATATGACTAATTAAAGTTTACATGAGTGTGTAGTGTGAAGGAATCATATATATGTGTCAACAATGTTAATAAACAGTCTTATGGCATTGGAGTAGAAGCTGTTTTTTAATCTTGATGTGCTAATGAACCCGTTTTGCTTTCTGGAAGTTAGAAAGTTGAAAAATGATTGTGTGGGGGGACAGGAGTCTTTCAAAATGTTTCCAATTTCCCTGAGACATTGTTTAGAATAGACACTTTTATATTAAGTCAAAGTCAGTTTATTGTCATGAGTCTCCAATATAGTGGGGAAAAAATAATAATACAGCATCTCCATGTCACTAAATAATGTATTAATAAAATCATCAATTTAATTGTTCTTCCGCAAAGGAGCCGCATCATTATATCCCCAGCGAATGATGGGTAAAAGTCTCCTACCAAATCTAAACATATTGTACCAGCATGCATTGTCTCTATTTCCAAAAGTCTGAAGATTACACCCACAAATACTAATGAATTTCAAATGGCTTTAGCTTGTGCTGAGCAGGGGTGATAAATCAGGAGGGGGCAACACTGTGTAATGAAGCCAAATGAGGCTCTTGGCCCCTGCAATGAAGCTAATGAGATGGGGAAAAGTGTTGCTCAGCAGGTACACGGCAGAGATGTGCATCTAAGCGCTAACCATGTGACCTTAATGAGTCCCTCAAATAATGCTAAAAAGAGCATTTATATTTATGGCTGTATGACTACAGATGTCTAATACTCAGGTGTTGACTTTAGACCTCTTCATCGCATCCCTGTTGCTAACATGCCGTATAACAGTTAGTCCAGACCTATTAGCGTTATTTTCAGTCCTTGGTGACCCACCATAATTAAATAAGAAACCAGACGTACCTTGAGGTCACTGCCGTTAAGGCGAATTCTGTTTATCCTTCGGCCGCTGGGTCTGCTGGAGTCAATCCAGTAAATGAACTCCTTCTTGTAGTCAAAATCTAAGCTGATAATGTTGTTAAGGCCCTATAGGAGTCAGAAAGAAACACAGCATAGAGGTAATAGAGGTGAATTAAGTAACAACACGAGATGGACTGCACAACAAATGTGACTGTTAGCGCAGCCAGCATGATGCATTAGCTGGGTAAAGGCCGCAGTCAGCACGCATAGATCAACTATGCAGAACAAAAAAGAATGAGATGTTCTGCATTTGTTCTGCTTTTCAATTAGCTGGAGGGCTTAATTAGCTACTTCCGCGTACGCTTATCTCGACAGGATCTGGCAAGGATGTACTACAGACACGAAACATACAGAGACCACATTCCTTTTGATGTCTCTTCATCGTATTGATTTTGGAAGAGGACGCAGTGTGCGGTGGATGCACGTGGATGCTGGCTTCAGAATCCAGGGAAGCAGTTCAGAGAGCCTTCAGAGGGAATCCTGACGGTACATTCGTTACTGTCATGTTCACGTCAGGCTGCTGTCACTCAGTCTACCGCTCACTAGGCCCCCCTTCCTTTGCCCACTTCATCACAGCTGTTAAGATCGTGCGACGGGCATGATGACAGATGAAGAAAAGCTTTGATACCCCCATCAGATCATCAGCAATGTGAGACCCACAAAGACATTTAGCTTTATCTTGTGGCCAGAACCGCCAGTGTTAACTTAGGGCCACAAGTAGTTATGTTTTCATGTGACAATAGTGAAAACACAAATAAGAGATCCATACAGGTCAAATAGGTCTGGTGTACTTATAGCAAGGCCGTACAGGTATAGAGAAAACATTATGTATAATTATTACTGTATATATTGCCAAAATGGTTAGTTTCCAACTGTATAGAAAATGGCCTAATTAAACTGTATTTTTCCAGTCGCTTATGCAGCACTCACCAAGGAGGCATTTATCTGATCGAAAATACAGTAAAAACAGTAATACTGTAAACTATTAGCACAATTTAAAATAACTGTATAATATATCTAAAAATGTAATTTATTCCTATCAGATTTTTCAAAATCATTACTTCATTTGCACATGATCCTTTAGAAATCATTCTAATGTGCTGATTTGGTTATAAAGTTTTCAATCTTAAAAACAGTTGTGCTAATTCTTTGATGAACAATAAATACAAAAGAACAGCATTTATTTTAAATGGAAATATATCGTAACAACGTAAAAGTCTTTGTCACTTTTGATCAATTTAATATCCTTGCTGGATAAAAGTGTTCATTTCTTAGAAAAATTATAATAAAAGAGCTGTAAGAGGAACATATGTTAAACTGAAATAAAATGTGTCAGTTAACTACTCCATATAAAAAGTAATATGAACTGTAGATTATCAATATTAATATTGCAATTAATATTGATAATTTATAAATGAATATTGCAATATTGTTGCCAGGCCAGGTGATTTCTATGATGTAGAAGAAAGATGATAAATAATAAGCAGAACAATGTACAGTCAAGCGAGACATTATTGCAAAATTAACCCATTCAGCGTGATAAAAGTGGGCTTCTAAAGACCAGGTGACTATTATTTCTTCCTTACTACACGGGTCATGCTTCAAACTGAAATATGCTTTAATTATGGATATTGTACGGCAGATCGATAAATTGCAAACTAGCATTCGACAGAGCAAACGATGCACTATGCTAGAATGAGGTCAACAAAGACATCCGTTGTTGGGAAGAGGCCACAGGGTCCACTCATTTTTAAGTGCAAAAGCTTTCCTCCCTTCACTCTTATTAAACAAAATGAAATAAATGAAACTGAACTACTGCTGATGAGACTACTCCATAAAGGGAAGAGTTTTCTGAGAGCCCTATAGACATTCCCCTGCCTCAATTGGTATGAATAATGTAACGAGCGCAGAATTGAGGAAGCTCACATTTCACGAAGAATCATTATTTCGATAGTAATGACTGAAGGCCTCTAATGACACCAGCTGTGGATAATAGCACATGGAACACAACTTGCTACACCAGGCCAATCTGAAGTTACATATAAAGTCAAAATGACATTTCATAGAGCATGAATATAAATGTGTGCCAAACACGTTGTGTCAGATAAGCTGTTGAATATGCAAAAGAAAAAAAAGAAGAAAACTTTTCATCTCTGCAAACAAATTACTGACCGTGATGTAGAACCTCAAAGGAAAGGCAAGGATATTTAATGGATTTTGTTTGATATAATTTCCAGATACATTTTTCAATAGCCAAGTGACAGGCTGATGATCAATATAATGCAGATACCTGTATACTGTATATATATATATATATATATATATATATATATATATATATATATATATATATATATTGAAAATAGCACTTATTTTGAATTATTACAGAATTATGTTTTCTTTGTGATTATTTGTAACAGGAATATTAACTTTTTCTTTTTCTCATTTTGGATTCTGCATTGGCTGCGCAATTGGAAATGTTACAATTTGCTGATAATTCTGTGTGTGTTATAAGCCCAACATTTTTGTAATGATGCAAGTTTGAGTAATATATATATAGAGAATATAGAAATAATATAGAAATATACAGGATTATATATATTTTTATAATATGTAATCAAAACTCATTAAAGCTTTTGAGAACAGAATTTGTTTATATATCATTGACCTGTCAACATTTTTATACTATGTAATATTACAATCACAAAATGGCAAAATATCAATCAGTTAGCCTGGCTGATATAAAAACTGATATTAAATGTAAAAGGTAAAAGTACTTCTCACTTTCAAGACCAGCAATGGGATGTTTTTAATTATTTCATGTGATGTTCCACCAAGCCAAGAGAGTAGTTAATGACTTCAATTAGTGTTTTTTTTAAATGGCATCGGAGACAATAGACACTGTGTTGTTATCCCAGCTGTGTCACCACAGCTTAATTGGTCCTCCATTAGGCTTTTACAAACACAGCAGTTCTATCTTATGATGTGGTCTCTGAAGTCCAGTAACAATTTCATGTAGCAGTACAGCAGTCTCGGTTGGGCAGATTACATGGGCAACCTTTCAATAAGGTGTGATATGATGTGATATGAAAATAAACAATACATGGGAGTTATGCAATTAGAAAAACAGTTGACGTAGAGCTTTACCTGTTTCAGGAGAGTGTAATTGGATCCATCAACACTTAATTTTCTGATTTCATGAAGATCAGCAAGTATAAGAAAAGGTTCTTCAGCTGTGAGAAATATAAAGGTGACTTGATGCAATGGAGCCGGACAATTGTCAAGTTAACCAAGCCTGAAATCATCAAGTTCAGTTGAAACACATTCTGGGTGGAATTCACTAAATGATACTTACCTGAAAGAGACTTGCAGCTGTTGGGGTCTTTTCTGGAAGCTTCATAGCCATCTACACACAAACACTTGAAGGAACCGTAAGTGTTGGTGCAGTTCTGACTGCAGGGTAGGGTGGTGGAGCATTCGTCAACGTCAACACATGTTCTCCCATCATTCTTTAGGTGAAATCCTGGCCAACACTTACACTACACACATTGGTGAAAAAAATAACAATTGAGGTGTTTTGATTCTGAAATTGCTATTTATAAAAAAGACACCTCTCTGCTGAGACCACTTGGAAAAATTCCACTTTGTTTCAGTGCCATTACCATTTTACAAACTTATAGGTATAACCCTCAAAAATTACAATTGTGTTATCATCATTTGAGGTCATTTGCATGTCGTTCCAAATAATTTTGTTTAAAAGTTGTACTAGAAAAACAAAACAAAAACACTGCTGGCATTTTACTGATAATGAAGATTCACAAATTCATTTTCCAAATCATTGTAGCTGGATTTAATGACTGATGCTTTTTTGCGCAGTCTGTAACCTCAATGGTTTGCCTATGATCCCTTCATTTCTACCACAGTGAATGAGGTCAGACTCTTTACCTACAGGTTTTGACTCAACTACAGTACCTACAGTATCAGTGATGTGTTTATTGATTTTGGGGGTGACTGGTTGGAAATCTGCCAGGGAATGACACTGCCTCCAAACACCTTTGATGATCACAGGACACTCCTGACACCTAGTTTGCCCATCAGTAACACAGCAGATGTGTCTGTATCTAGAGAGAATTAGCTCAGAAATCGTCCTCCTTCAGGCATGCCTCTAGACAGCTCCCGAAGGAACAAGTCTTTGTTTAAACTTGATCTGAGTATGCCAATTAAGTACCAATGAAACAAAACTGGGACAAATCGCTCCTATAGCTTTTTTTCTTTGTTCTTTGAATGTTTGCCCAAGTAATTCAGTGAAAAGCTGTTGCAGAAACAAAAACACAGCAGCTTCTGCAAATCAATTCATCACAGTTACATATTTGCAAAACTTGAAGTCACATAAAATAAGCCAAGATTGAAAAGAACTGCCACATCTTTAAAACAGAAAAAAAGGAAGTTTAGAAACTTGCTATTATTTGCAATATGGCAACTCTGTCTCGCAATGAAAAAGTCAAAGATTTTAAATATCTTTTTGTCCTTTTCATATAACATATCTGTGCACAAGATATACTGTATAGATGTGTATTTCTTCAGAAAACTGAATAATACTGTATACAATTGATTTACATTACAAAGAATACACACATGTATAATTGTTTTACTAATGTATAAATATACTTTTAATAGAATAACCATGTACAAACAAATAATTAATAAATACATAACTGAAATGATACAATTGATGCTGCTGGTCAATTATATGGAATTGCAAATAGAATGAAATGCTCTGCATCAAAAAAAAAATTTTAAATAATTTTTTAAGCTTATAAATAAATATTTTTAGTTATAAATGCAGATGTTATAGTTGGAAAGACATTAACTTGTGAATGTTTCATAATTGATTAGGGAGGCAAGCTTTGCTTCAATTCTTTTTTTGAAAGTCCTGTGAAAAGTTCTGGGGAAAAAAGTCAGCCTTGAGGGACACATGAAGCTTAAATATGTGACCCGTTCTGGCAAAATGAGTCGGAACGTGCACAGGCTAAAGACAAGCTACAGGCAAAATAAGTGAATTAAGTCCATTTTGGTCGAATTTGAGGTTTTCACAAAAATGTGTTAATTTAAGCTGTCATGTAGCAATCCAAATGCTCCAAATAGCAATTAAACATCTTTTTTTTAACGTTTTCTGAGAGGAGTACCTTTCCCTAGTAAGAGTAAAAGTGCTCAGACGCTGGCTAAAGCTTTAAATGCACTGCGGTCATCGAATCTTGTCGGAGCAATTGACATGGATCATTTTGCTTAACTTATTAATGACTACTTCAGTGATAATGTGCCACCACCAAAACTAGATGATTGTGGACATTAAAGTAGAAAATCTTGAACAATTGTACAATACATAAAGATATTATTGACCAACCTTGTATCCCACTGGTAAGTCCAGACAATCCTGCGTACATCCGCTGACACGGCGGTTGAGACATTCATTGACATTGCAGTTTTTCTCATCTGAGTGATCGCCACAGTCATCTTTCAGGTCACATAAACTCTTCTCAGATATACAGCGTCCATTTGAGCACATGAAGAAGGAACTGTTGCATAAGCTCTCTAGAAATAAAGGAGGAAAGTGAAAACAAAGAAAACAAATCAAGGAAAAGTACAAAGAATTACAAGCAATACAGACCTGTGTTGAAAACCCAAACTGAAAATGTAAAAATGCTTTTGGAAAAAACTAATTATTGAATGGCTTTAACTCTGCAAAGCTATAGGGCATTAAAGTTGCAATCCAACAAAAGTCAAATGATATGTCTGGCTTTCTGTAACTGCCAGTAAGTGCAAGGTCTTTTTTTTCCTTTTAAATGCTTGGTATGCTCAGCTGAAAACATGCCATCCCCGCAGGTCAAAGTTATCCACTTCAGCCCCCTGCTTTTATCTATGACGTTCCTTGGCCACTTGTGTTCCCTCAGATGTTCAGTAAGCCCCACATCCATCAGTCAAACATATTTCAGGCACAGCTCTGTTGGGCCATTACCGGCAGCCAGGCATTTGAGGTTGAGGGGCAGCTCATCAGAGTGGTCAGGGCAGTCTGGGTAACCATCACACTCCCACTGGGCGCTGAGCAGGCATCGGCCATCAGCGCAGCGGAACTCATCCGGCCCACATGAGCGGTACACTGCGGAAAGAGTGACGACTGTCAGCACACTGACACACTCTGTGACCAAACAGCATTCATTCATTTAGAAAAAAAGAGCGATTCATTTTTCTTCTATGGAAACACAAATGCAGATATTTAGTGGAATGCCAAAGCTGCTCTTTTTACAATGTTTGATTCAAGAACATCCAAATGACTATGTGAATCTTTACAGTCTTAAATATGAGACACTCTGATAAATCATTTTTGTTTTCAGTGAAAAATAAGCATATATCATATACATCATTAAAACATTTTTTTTTTAAACAACTTGAGGGTTAGTAAATTATGACTGTTTCTAAATCTTTGTATGATGTGTGACACTTTAGTAAAATTATCTGCAGATATCTTGGGCGACAGTTTCAAGAAACAGAGATCTCTTTGAATCTCTTTTGTTATAAATAACTACACAGATTTTCCACATATTTTAACCTCAGTGCAATAAGTTCCAGTGTAATAAATTATGAGGGCGTATGCACATGAATGATGTCCTGTGGAGAGGCTGTGCTTTCATGTTGTGAAGACCAGGGCCCAAGTTCTCCATCAAAAAGCCCACAGATGTTCCAGTTTTAAGCACAAAAAAAATTTTAGGAAACCCCAATAATTGAAGTGCAATATTGACTATTCTTGAAATTGTTCCACTTAATTAAGAATGTATAGTACAAATAATACGAGCACAGAGCAGCCTAAGGCTCACTGTAGAGCTTTAATTAACTGAAAACTGCTTGATTTCTTTCTATTAAAATACTGCACTTTACCATTTCAATGCTATTCAATTTACTGTATAAATAAAAGTCGCTTTCACAAATTCCTTCAGGGAAAAGCAGGTAACTATAGTGACCAAAGACATAGATGTGGAAAAATATTTTTTTTTCTCAATGATGGCTCTGCTTATCAGAAAGATGTGTGAAATCAGAAAGATGCTTACCACATTCAACCGATTCATCCGAACCATCTCCACAGTCGTTGTCATGGTCACAAACGAAGCGTTTTGGAATGCAGCCTTTGTTAAGGCATCTGAAGGAATTCTCATCACATGTGTTATTCGGAGCTGCGGGGTAAACATCAGAACCTTGAGCTTAATTAATTCTCACTAAGACTTTTATTCACCTTGGGGTACTAGTCATAACCCATCTCTACCACAGCCTGGACTCTTAACATGTTACGCAAAACGCATCACTAATGAAGTGCCTGTGGTGAAGCATATCTTATTCAATGGATGTCATTGAGTTTTTAAATCCTGACCTGAGCACGTATCAAATAGCCAATTATAATGAATGGCCAACATCGCTGCTAGAACAACACCTGAAGGGAGCTTTCATCGATAACACATCGACATGCAGAAGGCATTTTAAACAGATCAATGGGAATATTTACCACAGCCGGCCGCTGCGAGCTCATCGCTGCCATCGGGACAGTCTCTCTCCCCATCACATAACCAGCGCTTTGGGACGCATGCGTACGAGCCTGGACAACTGAATAACCCTGGGGCACAGGTCACCGAGCCTGGAATATATTTTATTAGTAATGCATCATTCATTTTTGTTCAAGTCTATATAATATAAATGACGAATATCTGGAGGAATCACACAGCTTTTTAGCAAATGCCTAAGTAACGGAGGCAAGCTACAGTAGTAAGAGGGGGGCGTGTAAATCTCATTCATCCGGCCTTAATAGGCGTGCTAGTGTCTGATACTAGAGACTGTGAACTTTAGTGTCCTTTAGCATTCTTTAGTGTCCTTGTGTGCCGCCTTCCATGCCGAAGACATCGGTTTGACCCGCCCGGAGCGGGTCAAATGAGACCGTCACATTTGGTGCCGTGACCCAGATGAGAGTGAGGTTTGAGGGGGTGAGTGTAAAAGAGGGAAGCTAGTAAGAACTAAGCATCTAAACCTCATTCCTCTGGCCTCAAGAGGCACTAGAGACTTCCTCCCATGCCGGAGACGCCGGATAAAATCTCGCTCAGAGAGGGTCGAGTAGGACTGGTTACACATAGTACACATTTGGAAGTTCAGTGTTGCTTATCAAGTTCTGAAAAGTATTTATTGTGTTTAATTGCATTTGCCATTATTAAGAACAGAGCAAAGTCATTAATATCTCACTGACATTTCATTACAGTCCAATTAAACGATTGTTTACCACCAATATGTTCTAATATATTAAAAAAAATGATTGCATTTTTATAATTGGCCAATTTATAATAGTTGCATAGTATTTAGCCTGTGCATAAACTCAAATAATTCAAAACGCTGTCTTTGCACATAAAAAAAGGAACATTTACAGTCACACAGAATGGAAGGAGAGGTCAAATGCATACCACAGAGATCCACGTTCTCGTCCACCCCGTCTCCACAGTCATCTTCGCCATCACAGAGCCACTGCTTCGCTATGCACTTGTTCTTTGAACAGGCAAACTGGTTCCACAGACAGGAGGAGTCTATCAACAGAATAGTTTACACATCACAAATAACAGTGCTTAGAAAAAAATGACATCCACAATTTACAACTCATCTATAAACTGAATGCTTTTAGAGATAGTTTATTTTTAAATTCAGCAGACTTTGAAGTAGACCTCTGGATTACACTTATATTACTTGTGCTCTCAAAACACAGCAACCACAAACCATGCAATACGTCAGTCTTTCTCAAAGTGGCTTTTATATGAAGATTAAATAAAGCAGAATAATAATGTTTTCTGCACTTTTGTTGTGTAATCACACTTTATTCTGGCATCCTTCACAAACATATAGTACTTGCATACACATCTATCTGTATGTTCTAGGTGTTGAGCAGCAATTTTACCCTTAAAATTGGAACTTATAGCTTTAAGTCCTTCCCCTGTCAGTTTTGAGGACGTCGACATGCTAGTGCAATTTTAGGTGGACAAAGTACACAACTTCCTTACTTGAGTGAAAGTACAGATACTACTGGTCAAATATTACTCCGTTAAAGTAAAAGTTGTAAAGACCGATTGTTACCTAAGTACAAGTACAATATTACTTGTTTTTAAAAGTACTTAAGTATCAGAAGTAAAAAGTAAATGCAACAATAATAAAACAATGCATTGACATGTAATACTTACAGTGCCGTATGCCTCTGAATCTATGCCTGCCTTCCCTCATATCAATATCAAATTTATTTCTAGAACACACTTAGTTCCAGTAGTGGGATTGAATGTGAGATTGAATAAATGCTCTCAATAACTTCCACAATGGTTTCGGACACCCAAATGGCTGTTCCCTCAAATAGTGCCCCATTTAAAGATTTTTGGCCTTTTAGTATGAATATGTTAGCCTTAAGGCCATTGCACACTGAGTCCGAAATTCACATCCGAAATTTTCGCACATTAAAAAATAAATACGACCTCACGTTATGTCAATCACGCTTGCACACTGCCTCCGAAACTTTCGTCCGTCATAAAAAAAATCGAAACGGGTTCGATTTTCTGCGTTTTTCGCATCCGTAACAAGGAGTTTGAATAGTGTTTGAATGGTGGTTTGACAATTCAGAGCCACCGAATCACGAATACGAAAAAACGCATACGAAAATTTCGGACTCAGTGTGCAATGGCCTTTACTATTATCTAGAAGCTAGTGTGCTCCAAAACAATGACAAAATTCGCATTTAGAAGACCAAACCCAACGTTGAAAATGAAAATTAGGTTGATGTCAGAATCCAATGTCAGATTTACGTTAATCTCCAACGTTGGACAGAAGTTGTATTGTGGTTGCAAATGAACATCATGTTGACGTCAGAAACCAACATCAGTCGGGTTCTGACATCAATCCAACTTTCATTTCCAACCAAAATCCAATATCTGTCCGACGTCGGGTTCTCTGACGTAATTCCGACGTCGGGTTCTCTGACGTAATTCCGACGTAGGGTTCTGATGTCATGCCAACGTCGGGTTCTGACGTCAACACGACTTTTATTTCCAACCAAAATGCAACCCCTGCAACCTAAATCATCCCCTGACTGACTTTCTACTCAAGGACCTTGACAGAATTGTAGTGGAGTACAAAGTACGATACTTGTCTTTCAAATGTAGTGAAGTTAAAGTGAAAAGTTTCCAGAAAAAATTATTCTCAAGTACTCAAAAAGTGTACTTAAGTACAGTACTCAAGTAAATGTACTTTGTTACTGTCCACCTCTGAATTTTACAAGATGACAAAATAATATTCCAGCTGATATATGGATTTAAAATGTACAACATTTATTTTGTGGCAAAACTGACCAAAGATATTGAAAAGCAAAATAAAAGCATGTGTTCGGAACCAATTTCTGTTTCTTGTGTTAAGTCAGTCCATAATAATTGTAGTATGGCGAATTTCGACATATTTTTATGTCTTTGTATACTCTATCGTTCAAAATTTTGGGGTCAGAACGTTTTTCTTAAAAAATACATAGTTTATTCAACAATGATGCAATACATTAAAAAGTGAAAGCAACGACATTTGTGATGTTACAAAATATTTCAAATAAATGCTGTTCTTATAATCTTTCTCTTCAACAGAGTCCAGAAAAAAATGTATCATGGTTCCCACAAAAATACTAAGCAGCAAGGGCGTAGGTTTGGTCTCAGCTTTGGTGGGGACATCCCACCCCCACACCACCCCCTTATTTTTTCAGCCAATCAAATGACGGTGTTCCTGTACTGTCGTCCTGGCCATGGGAATCGATGCAAATAGCTGCAACAGGGTTTTTTTCCTGGCTCAAAACTAGGCGGAGTTGGTAAAATTCTGATGATGTATTTTATTAAAAAGATAATTTAATTTGTATTTTTCATATACCAACATATAGCCTACTCTGTTTTCCACAGTACTTTTGTGGGTGGACCTCGGTATCTCTAGAGGGGTCCGGGGGCATGCCCACCCGTAAGAAAATTTTGTACATTTTAAAGATAAATTCATTAATCTGGTGCACTTTGAGTCACCAGAATCCACTGTTAAAAATAAATAATCCACCCGCCCAAACCTATGATATTCTCTGATTTCGATATCTGATCATCACATTACAATTATTCAAATTATCAGTGTTAAGCATGATAATATGGTAAAATGTCACATTGTAGTAGGGTGATTTAAAAATAACATTTATTTTAAATAAAAGTTCTTCTTTTGGCAAAATTACATTTCTTTAATAGCCTAAACCGAGGCTTTACTCCCTTCAAACTTAAATTGTCAATGTGTCATTGCGTCGCTGTTGGAAAACAATCTTATCAGAATATATATTTTTTTTACCTTTATAAAGGGCATTTTCCCCCTAATTTTATTAAATGTATGCTCAGTCAGCGCCAACGCTCCCACCACGCGCTGAAAAATTGCCAAATGAAAATCAATAATAATGCCTATATTATTTCAGTATAGAAACACAGACATCACGGGAGTCTCCCGCATATTGATAGCGGCTCACTGATGCCCGCGAATTAGTTAAAATCTCCCGGAATCGCGAGCGCGCCCGCGAGACAGAGACTGTGCTCCAAACCGCGTAGCGCGTGCACGGCAGAGAGGAAGAGAGAGCAAGAGACCGCACCGCGCGCGTGTGCCTCAAGAAGCGCATGTAATATGTTTGATGGACACAGGACAGAATGGACACAGGAACCCAACAGAACCGTCACGGTGGAAAAAGTGTATCTGAGCATGTGACTGTCTATCCGAGTTTTGTCCAGAGCAGAAGGCGGCACCTAATTTGACGGAGGCGGCCGCCTCGTAATTCTCTCACAAATATTGGTGGGGACAATTTTGTCATTTTAAAATATTGATTGGGACTAGTACCTAGCGTCCCCCCCTAAACCTACGCCCATGCTAAGCAGCACAACTGTTTTCAACACTGATAATAAGAAATGTTTTTTGGTCACCAAACAGATAATAAGAAATGTTTCTTGAGCACCAAATAAGCATTAGAATGATTTTTGAAGTATCATGTGACACTGAAGACTAGAGTAATGTCTGCTGAAAATTCAGCTTAGCCCACCACAGGAATAAATTACATTACATTTATTTTAAATTGAAATAATATTTCACAATATTACTGTTTATACCATATTTCTGATGAAATAAACACAGCTTTGGGAAGCATAAGACAATTATTTCAAAAACATAAACATCTTGCCAAACTCAAACTTCTGAACTGTAGACATAAAAGAGACATATTTCATATCCTTTCATTATTAAAAATACCTCAGAGATCTGCAGGAATATAATTATAGGTTAACAAAATAGCATACTACAACATGCCTAAGCATGTGCAAATTGCGATAAAAAATGCCAGTTTATATCGAAGCCAAATATTATTATTATTTTTCTTTCAGTTCTATTCTAGACAGATTTTGCCAGCCAAAAGAGTTAGAGTGGTCCACTCCTGGGGTTACACCATGGAGAAGGAAATTAAGGGTCACAGCACGATATATCTCACATTCCCATGATTCACCTTGACTCCCTGATGGTCTCTTGCTATATTTGCAGATATCCTATCTCCATTCAAAGTGCTGAGGGTGAGCAAAGATGTAGCCATTTTATGGAGAAAAACATCCTTTGAATTCCATGTTCAAGTTAGATAATGTGCATATGTCTCTATCTATCTATCTATCTATCTATCTATCTATCTATCTATCTATCTATCTATCTATCTATCTATCTATCTATCTATCTATCTATCTGTCTGTCTGTCCGTCCGTCCGTCCGTCCGTCCGTCCGTCCGTCCGTCCGTCCGTCCATTTCATACAACTTTTTGTGAACTAAAAATGCTTTCAGGGCTCCAGTTATATACATACACGCAAGCTTTCAAGGGCACAAGCACAAATGGAGATTGGTTTTTATCACCTGAATATGCTTCTCTTGACCTCAGTATTAGCAGCTGAATTGGTTTCTGCATTCAAAGCCCATCGCAAGAGGTGGGCCGTAATCTCTCGCTCCACATGAGAAATCAAGCTGAGTGAAAGCAATGGGAGGCTAATACCAGTCATGCTTACCACACTGGAACTCATCTGCACCATCTTCACAATCCTTCTGGCCATCACAAAGCCACACACTGGAGATGCAGTTCCCGCTGGGGCAGGCGAAGTGGCCTTCTGCACATTTCTGCCCGTGGGAGACTGCGGCAGTCAGAGAAAATATGTGTTTTATTATGGAGAGCGTAAAAGTCCAAGATTTGCTTAGTGTAGTGAGAATTTGGTCCAGAGGTTGTTTGGGTCATTATTTCCTCCCTAAAAAACGCTTCCAGGCAGATGAAATCTTTATGTGATGCAATTCCCTAAGGAGCTATAAGGGTATAAAAGTGCTCTTGCCTCATTAAAAGTAAATCTCCATTCAAACAGGTCTACTCCGATAAATTCCACGCTTGCTTTCTATTTGAAACCACTGACATGCTAATGAGTAATAAGCCGAAACCTGCCAAGACTAATTTTCAAGCCACCTTTTCATTAACGGTTTTGAAGGGACCGCAGCTTGCGAGAGTGTTTAAATGTCTACTCTTCGCAAGTCTGACAATCACCAATAATTATTCATCAGCTTTCCACACTTTTTGAGGCTCTTCAAGCAAGGAGGAAAAGACAGGGGCTTGTTTCTGCTTCATTACCCCTTTCATAAATAGTGTTTCGACAAAATTAATTCGATTTTAATGGAACCTGGCTTCCTCAAGCTGCAAAGCTAACAAATGGAGAGTTATACTGAGCGTTACCCTGACAGTTCCTCTCATCGGCGTAATCTCCACAGTCGTTGGCTCCATCGCACAACCAGGAATGGTGAACGCAGAGTGAGGTGGTGTTGCAGCTGACGAAGACCTTTTCTGACACTCCCATCCTGTAAAAGTCTGCACAATCTGTGTGATCTGGGGGAAGAAGGAAGACCTTGTTATCTAGGTCACATGAGACGACATAACAGGTCGATGCAAATGATTCCAACCCATATGATCATCCATGCAGACACACACAATCCATAATCAAAATTAAAATGACAGTTCACCCCAAAATAAAAATCCCCTCATTATTTACAAAATCACGGATCGTTCTGCTCACATGACTCTCTTTCGTGCGACTCAAAAGATACCTAGGCTGCACTTTGCAATATAATGAAAGTGAATGAAGCTGGGTCTCCCAAAACGTAAAAAAAAAAAAAAAAAAGCATTAAAGTAATTTATAAAAGCAAGAAAGTATCATTAAAATACAACTACACTACTATTCAAAAGTTTGGGTTAGTATATATTCTACGACCCCCATTAGAAATGTTTAAATTAACATTAATTTAGATTAATAAATGCTGCAGAAGTCTTGTTCATTCTTAGATCATGTTAACTAAAGTAGTTAACTAATGAAACCTTATTGTAAAGTGTTACCGAAACCGAACCTTCTACTCTATTAAGTTGCGCAACTGTTTTTAGCATTGATAATAATAAAATATGATTTCTGAAGGATCACCTGACACTGAAAATGCTTTGTTGTCACAGGAATAAATTACACTTTAACATATAATAAAATAGACAGCCATTACTTTAAATTGCAATAATACTTCACAATATTTACTGGGTTTTTTTCATCAAATAAAGACCATATTGACCCCAAACTTTTGAACGACAGTCATTGATGTCAATGCTGTCATATTGGATTTTAAAGAGACAGCAGAGAAGAATTTCAGTGAATAATGACTTAATTTTGTTCTTTTTGTTATTTGAAGCTAGTTACTGTATCAAATGACATCAAAATACTTAGATTATAACACAAAAAGTCCAAACAGATTGCTTCTATAATGACTTTATGGTGTTTTTTGTCCTTTTGTCCCCTTTCACTTCCATTATATGGGAAAGAGCGGAGAGGAGATTCTTGGAACTAAAAATTAATCTAAAAATGTGCCTTTTCTGTTCCACTGAGGAAAGACAGTCATACAGGTTTTGAACGATATGAGGGCAACTAAATGATGGCTGAATTTAGTTAAATCTAGGAATGCACTACATTTGTAGTCTATAATAATCAGATACGTCAAGATAATGATTATTATGGTAGGATAAAGATAACGTGTGCTGCTTTGCAACATGGGCAACGCTGCCTTACTGCAGTTCTTTTCATCCGAGGCATCAGCGCAGTCGATGACCTGGTTGCACCAGGAGGATATTGGTATGCAAGTTCCATCTTGACAGGATGACTCAGATGCAGCACATGTGACATCTGGAACAGAAACACTTCATTTACACAGAGCGGAGAGACTAAAGCACCTGGACATGCGCTTAAATGAATGAAATATTGTGCGCAGATATTTGTATGATATGCACCGCAATTCGCTGATGATAACAGGGTCTTCCAGACAGCTCCAAAGAAAATGACTTGTGAAATGCTTTCACAGCTTGAAAATTGGGTGTCATTTTTGTGGTCTAACATGGTCCAAAATAAACCTACTAGCAGCGCAATATATTTTTTGCTGCCTATTTTCTTTTATAGACTGCAAAAATAAATGACGTCTTTAAGTGAAATTTATATGCAAAATGTCACAATAATAATATTCACACACTGGATACCCACTGTTACAAAATGCCTCATCTGAGTTGTCCCCACAGTCGTCGACTCCATCACAAAAGCGGCTGTTAGCCACACAACGCCTGTTGTAGCAAGGACGGTGACCCTTTCGGCAGCTCCTGTTGTCTAGCGATACGGAGAGCAAATCTTTCACAATAGAGCAAAAAAAGCTTCACATCCTCTCTCTTATTTACTCTTTCTGTTGCTCTGAGCTTATTCCCATTTGCTCCTCTGGTTGAAAGCAGTAAGGAGTAGCGGCTCATTTTATTAGGTTGAAGCCTCAGGGAATGGAACTGCCACCTTAAACCAATTCTGAGTTCTTACTGCTATCATGATGTGAGAGCGGAGAGTACATATGGCAAAGTGTTGTGATCGGCTACTTACCACAATATTGCATTTTCTCATCTGACTTGTCTTTGCAGTGGGCAATTCCATCACATGTTAGCTGGTAGTCTATACATTCCCCGTTGCCACACTCAAACTCAGTGTGGATGTTGCAAGAGGATGTTTTGGCTATAAAAACAAAACAAAATGTGTTATTTTTTGTAAGTTGCATCATCATTTGGTGAAATTACACACTTACTGTACTAGATTTTCTGAAGACTCATTTAGTGATGCAAACGTTGCTTTCACATGAGTGTTGTGGGTTACAAGTCAATTATGACCCGTATTCAATGCAAGTATAAGTTTTTTTTCTAAATGTACATCGTTTTTCATTTTTAGGGTGAAAATCTTTCACAAGGAAGAAAAAACAGTCTACAACATGTATACTGTTCTTAGAAATGTACTCTTTGTATGGTTTTAAAAATATGTGGACCATTTTAAGCTTGATGACTCATGATGTATTCATCATGGCGATACCAATTATTGGCATATATATTGATGTATCCCTAACATACATACATACATACACACACACATATACAGCCTATATGTTAGGGATGCACTGATATATCAGCCAATACATATATCATCATAAAAATGATATATTCAAATCAAATTGTATTTTTATTTCACTTTTAATTAAATTATGAATAAATAATAGATAGGACAAAATTGGCCTCTACTCGACAATTCGTAAGATTTGAGGTATCATTCATGTCCGTAGTAAAAAAGGTATGGGAAAAGTTAAAATCCCTAATTCTGCAGTAGATTAGCAATATCCATTATGATGTTTGCTTAAACACAGGATAAATGCTGGAATTGCTAAAGAAAAGTCACTTCACATCTTTCTGAGATGGAGGGTCTCGTATTTCCTGAGAGTCACTGTGGATGTGAAATGCGAAATGCGAAACTTACACACACATCTGTTGTCATCGAGCAGGATCCGCTCTCCTCGGCAGCTGCAGTTGACTGTGCCGTCTGGAGTAAGGAGACACAGGTCACCACAACCACCATTCAGAACCCTGCATGGAGAGAGCTCACCTGAAACAGAGGGACAAGGGAACATCACGTACAATCACAACAGTGTTCGGAGTAAAAAAAAAAAAAAAAGCCTAAATAACAATTTTAAACAACAAACAAACAATGACCCAGAGAAAAGTCATTCCAAAGTCTTTGAAGTGAGCAATCCATGAAACTTTGAGCTAAAAACAGGTTTGCTTTCTTTAAAAAAAAGCTGACTATTAAAGCACACCGACAAGTGCGGCACCGTCAGGAGCTTATTCACTGAATGCCCTGGAGTTCTGACAAAAAGTGCAATTTCTAAGCAAAACAAAAAAGTTGTTTCAAATGTTAAAACTTAAGTGTAATCTCATAAATGGAAAAAGAAAACGGTACTGTTTTCCTGTGTTAGCCTTTGGAAATTACTATTTTATAAGTGTAGCTTCCAAAAGTTTGTGCACATATTGGAAATAAGGGATTTAAAATCCAATTAAACATGACAATAAAAAATAAAAAAAACATTTGAGGATTCTGACAATATTTAAAACAAAGAAAATATTTAATTAATAATAATAAAAACTATTTCAGAATCTGCTATATTTAAATAAGTGCTAAATTCTGGACTACAATTAAATAAGCAAATTTGTGAAATTGATCATGTGACTCCCTTTGTACAGACATCAATGTTCTTGCTTCCATTACAACAAGCATAATCATTCTCAAAGCATGCTGAAGAACAGGTGTTCAGTTCATGAAGTGTGAGTGCTGCTGTCATTAAAGCACAATGACAAACCAAATTGCAATTGCAATTTTCACTCAAATTATTATGAAAAAAATGATTATTCTTTTAATGAAAAAGTATTTCCACCGGCAGTCCATTCACTCAGATTGATCAAAGTAGTTTTAAATGAATGTGCAGACTGTCAGAAAATGGTATGACTCCAGAACCTCTGGGAGCTGTACGAAGCACACCTATGAAGAGCCTTCAGAATCTCTAATTCATTGCGCTATGACTCAGCATGAATATGGAAATGAGCCTCAAAAATCAAAGATGGTGTGTTAACTTGGCATAGTGTCAGATGAAAGTACAGGATAGGAAAGATCACATTTCTGATCAAAATAGCAGTTATCCTCAAATCTGTCTTGGAATGAACACACATCTCTCTCTGGAGGTGCTGACTGGTAACATTCACTAGGTAAAAATGGTTAAGGGCAGACAGCTGCAAAAAATGGTGTGATCAAACAAATGAAAGGAGAAAACCCCTCACAGCAGGCTCACAAACACAAGCCGTCGGGAGTCTCTTAAACCCATTTCTTAATGTCCTACTTGCGACAGTTCAGAGAATCCTCTTCGACTCGAGGATACGTTTTAAAATTAATTATGTCTCTAATTTAGTTTGCTTGGTTACTAAATAAGTCCATTCTAATTTATCATCCCTACTATTCCTTAGAAATCAAAAAGAGCCTCCACCAGCAAAAGCTCAGCTGTGAATCCAAAGCACGAAACACAGATATGAAAAGTTTCAGAGGGCACTTTAAGTGCCCAATTATTTATTTTGGAATACTTACAGCTATTAGTGTCTTTGGCAACTGCTATAATTCCCATTGGCTGGTGGGGAATATCAGCTCTAAGAACTTTAGTGTCTCCTCCAGTGAACTTGTTGGTTCGTAGCACAGCCCGCCTAGTCCAATCAGACCAAAAAATGTAGTTTCCATGGATAGCAAGTCCAAAAAACGTGCCAGGTCCCGACCTAACAATCACCTAAAAACAAATACAGAGGGTCACTTAAAGAGAAAATTGCGTACAGGTTTTATGTTATTTATTAATGTGTCTGAAAGAAGTCTCTTATGTGGGAATATTTCATATTAGGGCTGACATTAAAATGCTATGCAATGCTTTTCTAAACAAATTAAAATTAAGACACTAAAAAGCTCAAATCAAACGTTTCAAACAAAGTGAATTAGGTATTATCATGTACACTATGAAAAAAAAATATTTATTTCGAGACTTCTTAAAGATTACATTTAACACTGTTAAATAAAAAAGCATATTAAAAATAATAATCAATATTATAAAATGAGCGTTAGACAATCAAAATGTAAAACCAGAGAAAATTATCATGCACGATTATATATCAAATATGGACAGATGGAATAAATAAATAAAAATCTCTAATATGGTTTGGCACTGACATATTCCCTAAAATTCCTGTGCATCCCTAAAATTTCAAACATCCTGCTGTCAAAATATTCACCATTATAATCAGCCATAAAAAAAAAAAAAAAATGGTTCTATAAAGAAATGCATCTTACACACGGCTCAAAACATTGGCTTATACTTAAAAACAAGAGACAAAAACAGACTCAGACGACCACTGGTAAGTCTCTTTGAGGGGACCAAAACTAATGTGTAGGTAGAGGACACGTGCTTTAAATAATCCCCCAGCAGCCAGTTTAGCCCAGATCCTGAGAGTGTTAATGCAGGTGTCATGGTGACGGACACGGATATACATCACACGACTCCTTCAGGGAGTTTCCGGGCTGTGGGGCGGGAGGATGTCCCACAGCTCTGGAGACCCGAGCATTAACAGGAACACGCTTGTAGCCGTGATCACATTAGCCCTGCCACCATGGTGGGAAAAATAGGACAGGTGTTGATTAAGAGAGCCCAGCTTGAGCAAACAACAACTGGAGATCCGAAGGGGGGGATGAGGGGGGGAATGAGGAGCATGCCAGATGGTTTTTGATGGAGCATATTGATTCAGAATTAAATTTAGGGGTGCAAGCGTTCTGCTCCAGCACTAATTATCTCTGTTTATCTGATCAAATAGATGTCAAATAGAGTTTTCGGCTAACAACTATAGCCACATGCATTTGCTTTCAGTTCTGATGGGCATTACAGAAAATGAACATCTATAATAATAGTCAACTCTGTGTGGATATGATGTAAATGATGCACCGCACAGACTGTTTCATCAGAGAAAGTCTAACCATGCGTAGCGTTAAGCTCCGACTTACCGAACAATCCCCCTCACTAAAACTAGTTGGGAGATTCCAACTGTAAGGCAGTTTGCCAAAAGCCATGTTGATTTAGTTTTGCTTAATTCTTCACAGTTTAATTGGCTGGTTGAGAGGACAGCCCAGCAGGAGCTTTCATTACCATCAGTGCGCTTAGTTTGGGAGGTTGAGGAACTCTAATGAACTCTTTGTCGTGTTTCTTTAAAGTGAATAATTAATTACAATTAAACTAATCTTGTGAAGGGTCAACAGACACAAATAACTCTAGGGGGTTGGCTGACCTTTGAGTGGTCATCAAGTCATTATTATGTAGACGTAGTGACCGGACACAAAACCCAACAGACGTTTATGTTTTCGAAAAGGAGTAGAAATTGCTTCAACTGGTGTTTGTTATTTCCACTAATCAAAAGCACTTAATTAAACAACAACTATAAGAATAAATACAAAAATATTCATAAACAAAGAATAAACTGGAACAGGAAACCCTCTAGAATTAATAATAATAATACAAATAAATAAATGACATTTGAATCATCTTCATTTGGGGGGTTTTCTCAACAAATATTTATATGCAATTAATTGTGATTATGTTGATTAATTAATTAGCATATCATTTCATTAAGTTTGTGGAAACACTTGACAGTAAGGTTCAATTTGTTAACATTATTTTCACAACAATTTTTTACAGCATTAATAATTTAGGTTAAATGTTAATTTATAAAAAAATACTATAGTTCAATGCTAATTCAAAAATATGTATACAAATATTATGAATGTCAAATTATATTTGAGAAATTAACATACATCTAGATTAATAAATGCAGTAGATATTGTTCATTATTAGTATATGATTCCTAATGCATTGTTAAATGTTAATGAATTGAACCTTACTGTAAAGTGCTACAAAAATGATGTATCTTGACAGGAAAATTATTCTTTTAAAAAATCACGACCAAGTCTCCGAAACACCACGAAACAGAGAAAGAGTCATACTTACATGTCTTTGGGAGCCGTCATATTCACAGCGTTCAATTTTGCCAAGGCTGCCATCAGAGAAATACAGCTTTTCTGCTTTATGGTCAATTGTGAGTCCGTTAGGAGTGAATACATCTGTGCTAATGATGACTTTCATGTTATTCCCTGCAAGAGTGGAGCGCATGATACTGGGGCGCTGCTCGTTCCAATTGGTCCAAAACATGAGGCTATAAAATACACAGGACAGAAAATGAGAGGAAGAGATGCGATTTTACAGACGGCACTAGAGAAAAATGATTCAATACTGTCGTCTGTCTGTATTTTTAAACCCGCTCTATGGGACTGGGGAATATCACCGACATCACAAATTGTAGTGGACAGAAAGGCCTCAGGGCCTGTTTGACATTTCCTCTTAAAAAATTCCTTTCACAGTCTAATTCCATGGACTAATTGAAAATTAGTGATACATGCTGACATTCTATGCCAATTAATCATTTCAGGTTAGATTCTAATTAACAGCAGTCTGTAGTCCATTTGAAAAAGTGCCAGATAACCAAGTAAGCATATTCTCTCCAAGGTTGAGGGTTTAATGTAGTCAGTGAACTCAGGGTCGGCACATCTTTCTGAATATCAATGCTGTTCATCAGTCTCAAATGGTTCTTTTAGAGGGGATATTTAAGTGCATATACATTCCATTATGTCCAGAGAGCTGCTACTTTGCTCAGTCAGGAATAAAAATGTTCCAACCACAACAAATTTCACACGGTGCTTGGCTCATAGGAAGAGGTCAAACTAATTAAAATGTTTTCCTTCTTGACTGATTGACATTCCATATATGTCAGTTTTCCTGTGTGTGATGAATCAATTTGCTCTCAATTTTAAAAGTCAATATGCTTCCTCCTGACATAAAAATCAATTTTGCTTCACATTACATGTCGACAAAGGTTCCTCCGTCAAGCGGGTGAATGTATCCATTTTGTTTAGCCTATAGTGAATGGAATCTTTCCCTCTGCCGGAGCAGAAAAACAGCACCATTTGAACTTCAGTGGTTCTCGCAAGTCACATGAGCAATGATGGTGCATTTGGGGTGTTTTTAAGAGCAAATAAGCATTTCAATGCACATGACAACTAACTCAAACTCTCATGTGAAATTATATTATTTTCAGTGTGAAAGTATTGTCATTGAACATTTCTAAAAAGCATGTGTCAATGTCATTTTTGTAATTTGACAGTATTCTTTACAGACCAACAATATCAAATACCCAAGTGAGGCAAAAAACAACCACCAAAAAACATACTTTTGACATTCATCCAGGGCCAAGACATGGGGATGGTCATCCTCAGACATGGTGACAACAGCTTGCCTGGTGAAGGCTCCTTGTCGGCTCTGGTCTACTGTGTATCTGCTGATGCTTGAGGTGGTGGAGCTAGTCCAGTAAATCGTGTCCCATGCTCGGTGATAAGCTAAGCCCTCAACCGAACCCACATCTGGAGAGGAAAACAAACTACAGTTTGACCATGCTTCTTTCCCAGCTGGCTAATGACATATTGAAACCAGTCACATGGAAAGGTGAAGTAAAAGTATGCTCTCTTTGATGTATAAATTGCGTGTTCATTTGTGCTTTTTTTGTATTCATAGCTCAGTTTAAGAATTTTTTACAATTATTTTACTATTATGTTTATACCATCATACTGTTTTTTGGAATTAGACCATGGTAATGAATTAATGTAATATTTTTTAATGAAAAATATAACAAAAAACATTGCAATGGTGTTCACACACAGACACACACACAAATGGTAATGTTGGTTTTCTAATACTGAAATCACACAGTGAGTGAGTTCATTCAGAAAACCATAATAAATCAAAGTGACATCTCACTAAGCATTATAAAACTGTAAGGTTTTATCTGCTGTCATGTCTGAAACCTCATCAGTTAAATAGCAATTGCGGTTGACTTAGCAGAGGCTGTGGCTAAAAATGCCACACTTTGAAAAATCTTAGATACTACTTTATGAACAGTCTGCAGAAATCCATCACTAATTAATCATTCACAATAAAAAGTACCTGACAGCTTGCCTTTGCAGAAACTGTTAGAGAGGCCAGGGAGTAATTAACAGGGGATGTATGACTTAATTAGGGAAATACGGATTATTAACGTCCTCGCCCTCTCCCGGTGACAGAACGCAGAGTGTGCATGAGTGTTTGTATGTGTTTCCTGAGTGTGCATGGAGTCGAGATGGCTGGGATTGGCTTTCATCTCTGGAAAAGTGAGTGAGCTCAAGTGTGGAGACGCCATCAAAAGAGCAGGCTCATTTCAACCTGTAGTCAAGATCACTCTCTCACTCTCCCTGGCTGCGGTACTTACGCTCAAATGGATAGAGGTGGAGGATATCTCTGTGAAGGTTACAGCGTGGTAGCGGTATGGAAAGTTCACATGAATGGTCAAATGCATTTCTAGATAAAAAATGTCTCAACACACTACATCCTCTTCAAAAGAAAGAAAAAAACAAAACAAAACTGTACAGCTAATTTTAAATTACAGACCTACTTCTCAGTAAAATCGGTATTAATGTATTGTGCATTTTATGCTAGTCACTTGAAAAATGTGCATGACATTGTTTAATTTAATTAGTTAATTTGACATATTATTAATGCATTTTAGCAATTAGCATTTAACTAATTTTAAAAAAAGTAGTGCATTCAACAGCAATTTAGTTTTAGCTGTAACACTGAAATTCCTATGAAGAATCGTCACATTTCACAGGTTTCAAGAACATCACATACTGCAGTTAATGTCTTAACACTACACGTGCAAGAAAAAAAGCAGTGATTCTTTTTGCTGTAAATTATATTTTGTCACATATGCTAAACAAAGGGAAGAGAGAATCAGAACAAACCCCCTTTTATTATCACCAAGAGGATAGATATGGCAAATTAAGTAAAACTGAAATATGAAAAGGTCTAACACCTAAGGAGCAATGAGGTTAGTTAAAAGAGAATTCAGAGAGTACTGCAAGTGGGTAGAAGCACTAATCATGCAGCACTTTCTAAGTATATCTGCATCCCATTAACTTCAGCAAAGTGAAATGAGCTGGGTTACTAAATACCAAAAAGGCATTCAGGACTTTATTTTTCTCTGTTTACATAGGACAAAGAAACTGCATTTAGATAGTTCATGCAAAAAAAGAAAGAAAAAGAAAACAAAGGGGAAACATAAGTAAAAAATTAATAATTTACTTAAATTGTTTTGTCATAAAGCAAAGTATGGGTTTCTTTCTCAGGACTGAAGATTATAAGCTTTAAGAAAAGAAGCATACCATAAAAGTAAGTTATGATAAATCTAATTTTTGGGTGAATTATTTCTTTAAGAACATCCCCTGAATTTCTGCTATCCATCATGAAGAATTTCATTCAAGAATTTCTGGTGTACATTTACGTTAGAGCACCGTTCTTCTTATTTGCCATTTGAACTTAATTATGTTTGCATCTGTTCTGAATAAGAAATTACGAAGTGAACAAGCTATAATACTGTAAGTAGTACATCATCTTTTTTCTTTTTTTTACAACAAAAACCTTGTCTCATTACATTGTAAATGGATAATACACAGTCATTAGGCATATTAGGTTTTCATTGTGGGCTACCATCAGACGTGGATATTGATCGCGGCTGAAATGTCTGCCGTATATAGCATACATGAGGAAATCAATAACCATATTCTGAACTTTCCAACAGCAGTGACAGGCAGGATCTTGAAAAATATCACCCCGCTTCCATTCATATTTCTGTTACAGTTTGAGGACGGTGGAAATGAGACGAGCGATTTTAATCCATCAAGAATCCATCATGGAAAAAGATGCAGTGTTTTAAACATCTTTTTTGACAGTTAAATTGGTCCCACTTAGTTGTGGAAAAATGGAGGTAGCTATTACAACACTTTTACTAGATGTTGGATGCATGGAGGCCTTGCTGTACATCACAGGCAGTGCCACTTACGCTTTCCAACAAATGGCCTTTCACAAATGGCTGCTAAGAGGCTGGAATGGTTCTAGCAGCAGAACATTAAACAACATGTGGGCCACTGCAATGAGTCTGCATCAGGACGACGACAGGACCAAAAACAAGTGCCCAAATCTGTGGAAGCAACATCTTTCATGATCATCAAAAGGCTAGCACAAAACCCAAACCAAGAAGCAATTAGCAGGACTTTCCAAACACCCCTTCACAACCATTTCTGCAAGAAAGCATGTACAATAAAACCAACTAGACTTACTGTCAACTATGACTTGTCTTCCTGACCAGTCATCATTGATCATCTGAATATTCCCAAAATGAATGTCGCTGAAGAATATGCGGTTGTGGTGTGAGCTCTGTTGCCGATAATCGAATGCCAGAGCAACGACGTTCTTGAAGTAATCTGGGTTCTCAAAAGGTTGAAGAGGGGAGTTAAGATCACTCTCGTCAGATAAGTGGATGCTCTTCAAGATGGTCCTTTCAGAGTAGAGAAGATAGCCCTCATATCTTTGGCAAGCAAAGCCATCTTCAGCTAAGTACCCATGGGCACAGGAACAGGTCCTTCTTCCACTGCCCAAGTGAAAACACAGCTGTTGACAACCTCCATTGTTCCTCGCACACGGGTTGGTGCCTGCATGCAAAAGCATAGACAAACATCACTGGATGCACACTGCGATAATCAGAATAAATCTTGTTCTGTTTTTAAGAAAACATATGTGGCATAATAAAATAAACTCATTAAGTTGAAACCTCAACCTTTCTCCCGGCCTCTGTTAAACACTTTAACGTCCTTCAGGTTGACGCCAAGACCACTTCTCATCGTCACGGCGTCGTTGGCATCGCTCTTGAATCCGCGGCGGATTGATCCGTTGGCGTGGGCTCTGCCATAGACGGCACAGAGAGAGAGAGTCTGACATTGGCGTAATGATGGCAGTTTTCTAATTAAAAGCAGCAAGACTCATTAAAACACACAGAAAAGCTGCTTTAGCGGCAAAGCCGAGAAAACGTCACCTTGGCGATGACTTACGGTACATCTTATTTACATAAGGCCAATGGAGGCTGCCTGGGAGATGACATAAACATACGGCAGGCCTCATAATAACCTTGCTCGGAAGGGGTTAATCCGTTGAGACTGGAGCAGCTGGCTCCGTGGGCCACTTTGGAGAGTGTAGCACTTAGTAAAATAATAAATTACCTGTCAGACCAGTAGATGTAAGCCCCGAACACAGCCACGGAGAACAGGTCCACATTGGAGGCTGACAGTACAATCTCTCGGCCCTCCCCGGTTTCAAGGTTGATCCTTTCTATCTTGTCGGTCCGGGCGTCGCTCCAGTATAATCTATTTTCCTAGAAAGCAATTTGAAAATGAGCACCTCTCCCTTTGAGCAGCTCTATTTTATCAGCATCAGAAGAAGAGAGAGTGAGCCGAGCATCAGGAAGTAGAATCATGTCACCCTACCTCGTAGTCAATGGTGATTCCATTCGGCCAGGCAATGCCAGAACTGACCAAGGTAACTTGGTCAGAACCGTCCAGTCGTGCACGACCTATGCAAGGATTTTTCCCCCACTCGGTCCAGAATAAGTAACTGTTAATTGGAAAAATCTGATTCGGATGACCATTTTAACAATTAAAGACCTTAAAGGAACAGTTCAGCCAAAAATTCCGTCATCATTTATTCACTTTAAAGGGATAGTTCACCCAAAAATGAAAATTTGCTGTTCATTTACTCACCCTCAGACCATTCAAGATGTAGGTGACTTTTCGTGAGTAGAACAGTAAAGAAGATTTTTTAGAAGAAACTGTATTCCGCTGTGGTTCATATAATGGAAGTCAATGGGTGCCATCACTTTGAGATAAAAAAAACAAAAAACATATGCAGACAAAACAAAATACCTGTACTCCTGATACATTAAGGTCTTAAGAAGTGTAACGATCGGCCTATGCAAGAAAATGAACATTATTTACAACATTTTTACCTCTAATCCACAGCCTTGGCAAACGGCCCTGAGCGTGAGCTTTCTGTCGCATAATGACGTATGCGCGGAAGTGACCTCACGTGAGCTGACGCTGTTTGTTTGAGGGAGGGCGTGTGTTCACCAGCAGTGCGGATGGATAAAGCGGTTTCAAAGTACCAGTCATCACAATGGCCGATGATTTAAATTATCTCGCTGTACCACTAGACAAAGTGTCGCCTGCAGTTTACACATGGCAAGCTAAAGACTATGTGCAAAAAGCTGGGCTCAGCAGTGGAGAAAAGCCGGGATCTTCAGTCAGGCAGCTGCCTCAATGATTTTTTTGAGTTGTGGCATTGCAATGTTCTATTCGTGACAACAGAGGCTCTCTACTTCTGTTGTCATCGCATGACACTTAGAACAAGAACACCACCCCGTTTCAAGAGACCTCTGTCTCCCCGAGGCTTGATGACGTTCCCCTGCCGCTGCTTCCTCGATCTCTCGCACTTGATCAGAGTATTCTGGTATAAACAAGTATGATTGTGCAAAAAATTCCACGTTGTCTAGTGTTACATCAAAATCATAAGACATTGTGATGAGTGGTACTTTCAAACCGCTTTAGACGTTGAACACACACCCTCCCTCTCTGTAGTAATCGAACAAAGTGTGAGGTCACTCCAGCACATACGTCATTATGCGACAGGAAGCTCACGCTGCAGACTGTAAACGCACCCAACGTGCTCAGGACCGTTTGCCAAGGCTGTGGATTAGAGGTAAAAATTTTGTAAATAATGTTCAGCTTCTGGCATAGACCGATCGTTTTGCTTCTTCTTGAGCCGCAGGTATTAATTTTGTTTTGTCTGAATGTGTTTTTTTAAAATCTCACACTAATAGCAGCCATTGACTTCCATTATAGGAATCACAGAAGACCACAGTTTTAGCTGAACATCTTCTTTACTGTTCTGCTGAAGAAGAAGAAAAGCCACTAACAGCTTGGATGGCCTGAGTTTGAGTAAATTAACAGCAAGTTATAATTTTTTGGTGAACTATCAAAAATCTATTTTCCTACAAAAATCTGAAGACTCCAAGCTAAAAAAAGGATGCAAAAGTATCATAAAGTGGTCCAAGTGGTCATTAGTTTGAACTGAATCTTTCAATAAATAATTGTAATGCAAGACTTCAGAAACCTTATGATAATGTTTTGAGAGACACAATTGTTTATTACTAAATATAAATTGACATCAGCCTTACAACAACTTGGCATATTAATTAGAGAAGTATAAATCATTGTGAACAAATCATTCTTTTGAAATGAATCGGTTCAGTGATGGTTTGAATTGATTCTTAAAACTTCACAAATCTGTCTGGTATGGATCTCAATGATTTGGTTGTAGCCGTTAACATAACAATATTATACTTTAATGATACTGTTTGCATCCCCTCTGACTCTTGAAAGCTTCCCCATTCACTATACAATTACATTTAATTATTTTGCAGACACGTTTATCTAAAAAATACAAGGAAAAAGTAAAGAGCAACCATCACAGAATTTCTACTTTTGTGCTGACAGAAAGTAAGCTGCATGTATGGGTTTGGAACGACATGATGGTGAGTAAAAGATGTCAGAATTTTCATTTTTGGGTGAACTACTCCTTTAAAGTCTATAACTGTTGTTACACCACCAAGGAAATGTCATTCAAAGTTTGACTCAACTGAGAAAGGAAAAGACAGCTTTTATAGCCTTAGGCTTGAATGGGAGGCTCTTTTTTTGGATGTCTGGGATTTAGAGGATCCCACTCCTGATGCTGTCTGCTGTCAGCAGATATATGGTAGATGGGTTAACACGCTCATATGTCTAAAACGTGTCTTCTCAGTGTGTGATTCTGATTGTAGGGTGTGAAGAACAAAATCAAGGCAAACAAAAAAAAACTAGCATGGAGACCATATATGTTGATCCTAATTACTGAAAGAATACCATAATGGACTACAAAATGGGCCTGTGACTAACTAAAGATGCATTTCTGCTAGTTTTAAATTATCCATTTGGTTCATTAGTGATGGCCAAGACATTTTAAATCTAATTTGTCAGCAAAACAGTCTTAGTCAGATCACAATATGTATTTGACCTTCAAAAGGTAAACAAACCCCTGCATTTTCATTTCTCAAGAGCTCATTGTATTATATGGTCTAATACACATGTATAGTTCCCTAAAATTTACTCAGTAATTTGCAGTCTTTCTAAAGATTTATATTACTGAACAGCAGACATGGCTGAATCTGATCCATTGTCTAAAAGGCATATACGTACCCTCTCTGTGGATGCACTGCAATGGCTCTTGGCTGATCCAGCCCATCTGATATTACAACTGACCGGTAGAGACCATTTAGACGAGCAATTTCAATGAGGTTGAGGCCATGGTCTGTCCAGTAAAGGTTACCTGGTTAAAAAAAATAAAAAATATTAATACTTCACAAGATTACTGTTTTTTTAAATTGCATTGTATTTTATTATATCAAATAAATGCAGCCTCGGTGACCATAAGATACTTTTCCCCCCAAAAATTATAAGCAATTGTACTAAACCTAAACTTTTGAAAGGAAAATGCAAAGATTTTATCTTGAAAAGTGCTGACATTGTGGGCTGAGCAATACCATTTATTGAAAAACTATACACAGACAGATAGTGATAGAAAAATGGCAGCATTCCATTTTTATAATGATGTTTGTGTCTAACCAGCAATCCAATCGACTGCGATGCCCTCCACTCTGTTGATGCCAGTGGTGATAATGTCTTCCCTCCATGTCTGATCCCTCTTGGCTCTGGAGATCCGGTTTAAACCCATGTCTGTCCAGTAAATTGTATCATTGCCTGTATGAAGGAGGACATTTTTATGCACATTAGGAGCAAAGCTGGTAACATAAATAGTGTATGAGAATGCATCTCAGAAGCTTTAAATTAATAAATAAAGCAAGCAAGCACAGGACAGATATATCCTGGAAACGTCGTATAAGGTTTGTAAGAGATCCCATAATAATTTCTAATGCTTTTTATCAGTAACAATAACTACAGTTGCCAACAAGCTTTTAGTAAGGAGACATTCAAAGTGACAAACAAAAATTGTGTAGCAAACAAATCAAACATGATTAGCAATGACTAAAAGATTGTTTTGACAGAAGCACACTCTAAATGTAAATGGTATTTTTGCCCTACAACCGAATGCGGCAAGAGTAGTTATTTACTTGCACCCTACTGTTATTGCTGAATTTACATGGCTAACGGATTTCTTACATGTGACAACAGCCAGCTGGAAGGCCCTCATCTGTTTTATGCTCCAACAGGCTGCCTCTTAATAACATGCAAATGGTATGCATGTGTAATCAGCTGTCATAGGCTGAGTTGGACTGGGGTTTTCTTCACCTGAGATGCGCTGATTCTGGTGGTAGGCGAGAGTATTTGCATAGAAACTCTCTGACCATCTGCCTCTATTGCCCTGCTGCTGAGGTCAGCAATTCTGCCATGTTTCCCAACCCACACGCGCGTGGAAAAAAAAAGACCTGTCCAATGACTTAAGGTGAATTAAGGTGACTGAAAATCTGTTTGAATACATATAAACATCTATTCAGTTTAGAGCAGATACAAAGGATGAAGTACGCTTTAATCCAAGGTAATGATTTTCTTGCTAAATTATTTATTGACAACAGCACTATACTACTACTATTAATAATTAGCGCTTCACATATGGAAGGGGGGAATCTCCTCAACCACCACCTATATAAAATAGTATATACTATATACTATTATAGTACTATATAATAGTACTATACTATTATATAATATATAAAACTACTATATAACAGTACTATACTATAAAAATATAGTACTATATAAAATAATAATAATGATAATATTAATAATAATTATTATTATTATTACATATAATTATGTTTTGAATGAATAATAATATCATATCATATTGTTATTATTATTAATAATAAATATTATGCATAATTTATTTATATTATTTTTAAAATAGAATGTAAATATTAACATAATAAGATAAAATATGTAAAAAGATATGTTAATATACATGTTTTAATTGATTGACAGACCTAATTATTATTATTATTACTAGCAGAAGTAGTAGTACAGTAGTAGCAGTAGTGTAGTGCTATTTTTCTTTACATAATTTAAATAAATAAATACAATAACAAAATATAGAATATATTTATTAAAATAAAATAAATATGAATAATTACAATAATACAAATAAATGCATCATATCTTACAAACAAGTAAATACATAGATTAACAGTAACAGTAACCTCACATCGTCTGTATAGCGCACTTATCCTTTGCATCAGCTCTAAACTGAATGGAATGCTATATGGACTGTATTTTCACCACAGTGTTTGTTGGTTGTTTGTTTATGGGAGAAGGAAAGGTCAGGTCACATTTGAATGATTACAGTAGGTAGTCTGTGCTAATGCATGCATACGTGTTTGCATGTTTATGGAAATGTCTCATAGTATTGACTGTTAGAACGATAATTTGGTACCATCACATGTGGACTGCCCCCTTGACGCTCACTTCATTTATGCCACTTGTCACCACAAAATGATCCACCGAAACGGGCTGAATAATCTTGCATCAGACCACTGTCAAATTAACCTCATTCAGAGAATGAATAATGCATAGTATGACAACAACCCCTCAACACCATCAGCTTTGTGATCTCAACACTACTTTCGTTTGCTAGATTATCTACTACTGCTTTCTGTCCCTTATGGTTCTAGCTACAGTATGAGATACAATAGGGACTATTTATCTGAGTTACTGTTTGCATCAAATTGTTTAACCAATCTGAGTGGTTTATCTCTTCAACATGTGATATACAGTCTTGTAGAGTCCCTTCTGATCTGGTATGTAGCTAATACAAAAACTGTAGATCTGACAGCAAACAACATTTTTAAAAAGTAATGCAGAGAAAGCAATACATGCCTTATCTTTGTTGTGCACACAGAGGATTCAGAGAGTGGTTCTAGTGAACAGAATAGAAGATAGCAGGGCTGAATCATAGCAAGTGCAGTGTTTGTACCTGCATGAAAGTCCACGCCAACGGCAAACAAGGTGCCGCTGATGGGCATCAGTGTCTCTGCGTGGTCACTGGGATCCAAAGAGATTCCTCGTATCCCCTCATGAAAAGAGTACATCAGAAAAGAACTCAAGCCTGTGATAGACAACAGCAAGCGAGAGATGTTAGATTGAGGTCAAATGAACGTCACACAGTTTTCTTTAGACGCCTTCCACACAATAAAACAAGTAACTAACTGAAAAAAACAGACATGAATTGTTGTTAAAAGTGAAGAAAACATTCATGACATTCCTGCTAAACACAAGGACACGTGTCACGACTGCTGCCTACCTTCGCAGGAGAGACGGTCACTGCGCAGGTTGTAGCCAATGGTGCAGGCACATGTACGTGTGTTTTCAGATGTGGGCAGACAGAGCTGAGAGCAACCACCATTATTTAACTGACAGGCATTCCTACCTGAGAGACCGCAATGAGAGGAGACAACATGGTGATGAAATTGTCTTGAAAATAAGTCTTGAAAACTATTTGTGGAGAGTGGAGACAGTGCTGACTGTAGTTGTTGGGCTTCTCCTTCTCTAACACTTCTACATTATTGCAAAAGAACTATTCCAAACCATTTTGAAAACATTTATATTTCTTAAACGCAGAAATGTGATGGGTGAAGTTTGTATTCCAATCTACTTGAACAGTCAGATGAAACTGGAAAAAATGAATGACTTTTATACATTTCCTGAACCCCTTTAAATCTCCCATTGCTCATACAAACAATCTCTTGACATTGTATGACCCTTTTATATTGCGTGACAACATTATGACAATTTTAAACATTGTCATTATACTTAAGCCAAAGCAAATTATTAAAAATGTATCAGGAGTAAAATATATAATCTCTATTAAATTGTGATACATGTCCACTAGTTTGAGTTTTGTTGGTTTTGATATCTGGACTGTTATTTCGAAGTGTTTTTCTGTTTACATTGCTCCCAGTGTTTACTTGTGATTAACTTTGTTCCCATAGTTAGCCTTGCTAGTTTCTATAGTTTTTTGTATAGTTTATAGTTTTCTAGTTTCTATTTGTTTGTTTGGTTGTGGAATAAAGACTGCGATTAGATCCCCGCCTCTCTCCTTGTCCCTGCTAACTTGACAGTGTGGCTTATTTTATACTTATTATTATTGCTAATGTGTACATTACTGTTCATACGTTTGGTAAGAGCATTACTTATGCTCACCATGACTGCATTTATTTGATCAAAATATTGTGAAATATTATTATATAAAGAACTGTTTTCTATTTCAATATATATTAATTGTATTTTATTCCTGTGATGCTAAAAGCTGAATTTTTCAAAAAGCTGCTATTACTCCAGTGTCACATGATCCTTCAGAAACCATCCTAATATGCTAATTTGAAGCTCAATAACTGTTTTCAACCAGTGACTTTTTTTGTGGAAACTGTGATACATTATTTTATTATTACTATATTATTGTTATAATTTATAGGATTCTCTGATGAATAGAAAGTACAAAATAAATATTTTGTAAATGTATTTATTGTCACTTTTAGTCAATTTAATGCATCCTTATTAAATTAAGTATTAATTTCTTTCAAAAAAGGAGGTAAAAACATTTAAACTATACAGTAAACCTGAAGAGAAATATTTTCATTTGAAAGCCAATTGACAAATAAACTGCTGTTCTGATATCATTCCAAAAGCAATTTCACAGAGATCGTTATAATAAAAAACCCATGTCCTACTGTTAAAAACTAGGGCTGTCAAAAGAATATAATGATAATGTTTAATATCTTTAAAAAGCTGAATGAAACCATCATATCAAAGTTAATATGTTAACTTGTTCAATTTATATCTTAAGTTCCGAAATAAGGTTTTTAAAAATGTTTTTTTAACTTGAGGAAATGAGGGGTTAGAAATCATGGGGCCCTCAGGGGAGATTAGGCCCTCCATTGACTCAGGGCACCCTGTGCTAAGCCCCCTTTTCGGGTTTTCAGAAATCTCTTTAATTTATTTGACTTTGTGCAATCCATTATCCCTTCCACAAAATTTCCCAAAATTCTCTGTTTCTGAGGCATGTAATTTACACTTTTATGAACGCAATATATTAACAAGCTCGGTCACATTGGTCTGATCGTAATTTGGAATATCTCCCTTCATTTTATGAAAGGTGTCAGTGTTGCCGTCAAGTCAAGATGACTTCACACTCTTCCCGGAAGTCTTACTCTCGTCTTAATTGTATAACTGAAAGTGAAGGGGAGGGAAACTGCACCACTGTGCATTGGCACAAGCTTTCACGGAAAGCTCAGCTTGCACATCTACGACAGTAATAAGACAGCTCCGCATTATGAATAGAGAGGCTAATTGCTGCCGGAGAAATTTGGTGGCTGGATAGATTTACATTTGAGCCCGTTTAATGGTCATTTCTTATTCAAGTCGACAGTTTAGTGGGATCCACAGCAATGCCGTTAATGGATCTGCCATTAGTGTGAATTATTTGCAGAATAACTCACAAAATGGAAAACCAATATCTGAATATATCTCTGCTTAGGAAATATCTCTGAGAGAAAACAGAAAACAGTTGACTAATTTAGAGCTACTGTAGCAATTTACAAATAAATTAAACAAGATGGTATAATGCTCAAAATGTATGGCCTTGTTTATTTCAGTACATTTGTTTTTATATGCTACTTAAAGACTCTCAATAAAAAGTGTGCTGTGGCTTTTAGTCTATGTCTGTTCATTTTGAGGCGAATCATTGCTTGTGAGCCCTAAACATAGACTTAATTCACATATATATGCATTTAAAATGAGAAATATTTCTCTCCTAGGAAAACGGGACTTTTTTTTTTTTTTAAACATTGATGACTCATATTAAACTACAAAGATCCAAAGTCCAAACAAATGCTCTGTAGAATGGTGATGTACTATCAAGTAGCTAAATCATGCTACGTGTTTGTGACTCAACTAAAGCCTACAGGCTAAAAGCGACAACATATGCAAAGCACGTCAACACTGGAAAGAAATGCTAAATCCCTTCAGTTAGTCATTTCAAAGACAGTCACTTGTCAAAGTATTTTTGAGGCAACATTGACTGTATCACGGCACACCTTTCTGACCATCTCTGTCGTAGACCTTCATGTGTACCACTCCACTGGTCTTATTGCGCAGCACCACCGGGTTACGTCCATCCCGTTTGGCGACCGTCCCCAGCTGAGCCAGATCGTCATCGGCCCACCACAGCCTGCCACCTGGAAAAACAGATGAATTATTTATTTCCCAAAGTCACAGACCCAGTAGGTCTGACTGCCAATGGAGGCACATGCCATTATCATTTGTTTGTCCTTTTTATTCCACACGCATATAATCCGGTGGTGTGCTGTGCTCTTTTTCGGTGCCAAAACTATGCTACGCTACAGTGTACGGGTGGGCGAGGGAGGTGGTTGGAGAGAGAGAGAGAGAGATAGAGCGAGCGAGCGAGAAAAGTAAAGAGATAGGACTTAAGCATTATGCATGTTCCCTTCCCAGTGTGAGTCAATGAGGCAGAGCTCAGGGCAGCCTGGCTACGTGCCCTGGCTGAAGACAAGGGCTCTTCATTCACAAAGCCATCAGAGTGCATCTATTCTCACAGTGGCGCTGCAGCTAGCAAGCCCCTCGTGTTGTTTCCGCTCTGTAAGGCTGAGTGTGCCACAAAGGGCCTCAGAGATTGTCCTTGGCTCCGAGCCTAGACCATATCTGTCTGCTGCAGGAATACAGGAGACAGTCGTAGCTGTGCAACCGTAAAATCAAACGCATATTTGTATTTGTAAAGAAGGATTGAATTAACCGAATGACACTGAATGAAAAGGCTGAAAAATGAATCAACGAAATCAGTTTAATCACAGTTCCCATCAAGAGACCGTTAGCATGCTCACTTAAAAATAACCAAACGAATAACCTAAACTATGGGGTGGTATTATAGCACCTTCCCAACTGTGGGTTATTTTAACCCAATGCAATGGGTTAAACTCCAGTTGGGTTAAAATAACCCAACAGTTGAGTTAAATATTTATTTTTTAATCATCAAGGATGCGTTAAATTGGCCAAAACTGACAGAAATGTATAATATTTCATTATAAATATCTATATTTCAATTAATCAAAGTATCTTGAGAAAAAAAGTATCACAAAAAAGCACAACCGTTTTCCACATTGATAATAAGAAATGTTACCAAATCAGCATATTAGAATGATTTCTGAAGGATCATGTGACACTGAAAACTGGAGCAATGATGCTAAAAATGCAGCTTTGCCATCACTGGAATAAATAATTTAAAAATATATATTAAAATATAAAACAGTTATTTTACATTATACTACCATCTCACAATATTAGTTTTACTGTATTTTAAATGCAGCTTTGAAGGGCATTAGAGGCTTCTTTTAAAAAATCGTACCGACCCTAAACGTGTATACAGCAATGCATTTGTACATCTATAAATGTCACCCTAAAAAAGCTGTCTCTGTAGGCAGCTCACTTGGTTTTAGAACAGAGCAGTTGCCTACTGCATGATTAAACTCTTATATGTATGCAATGAGTACAAGCACAAATATTTTTCAACAAGATATTAATGTCTCCTCCATAAACCAGAAACAAACAATAGTGTCATTTAGGCCACAGAGAGTCTCCAAGCAGATATTTGCTTTTTGTAGTGAGGCCAGCTGTGTATAAATGACATCCTACCCTGAGCAGCCAGTAGCGTATTTGACATTCAAGATTGCTTGCATAGGTCATCACTGCAGTCAATATTAATCTTTACCTGTCCAGGGTGAGAGACATCAATGATTGCTTCTGGGTGTAATGTCCATTTAAACTGTTTGATCACAGAACAGCACAGGTCTTAAGGTGACACACAGCCCACTAAACAGCAGCTTGCACTTGCCTGAGTGGTCACATCCCATTAAAGATTCTACCAGGAGGAGGTGGCAAGACTGAATCCTGTCAGGAAAATTGCTTTCATTTCTTCAGTCATCATGCTCTTCAATTACTGTTTCACGCTCTAATAACGGATGTGACTTTGATGCAAGGCGGCCATTGGATTTTTTTTTTTTTGCTTAATAATGATGCCGCATCTTTCAAACAGCCGCCGCTTGTATCGATCTCCTGATCATCTGTCTCTGCCGAGTATATTTCCCTGCACAGCTCTCTGTAATGATAAGGCCTGTCCCTCAACACATACTGCAGGGTGGTTGATTTTACCGTGCCGGGTGGCTGAAATCATAAACCATTTCCGTTACAGCAAGACCAAAGTAAATTTACGGGGACATCAACTGATAGCATGTTATACAGGTTAACCTTGGCAAATGCCCTAATTTATGTTGCTTTTGCTAGGAGGGAGATAGAGCCGATAGAGACTGGAGATCTTATCCCCCATCATCACACGGAAATCATACAGCCTAATAGAAAAGTTTGTTTCCTTCACTTTCAAAACTATGAACAGTCAACCTGTAATTTTGAGGAGATAAGCGGATAATAAGCAAACAACTATAATCTGTGCCAAAAAAGGAGAAGAAACCTGCCTGCAAAGCTACCTGAGAAACTATGCGCAAGTGTACCTAAGACAAAAGCTGTTTTAAACGCAAAGGGTGTTCATAGAAAATATTGATTTGATTCAGTTAATAAAAGTTAATTGATGAATAAAATCTATTTATGACATTACTTTTTAAGGATCCTTACTTTACAGCATTTTTACACAAGTGCCTAAAACTTAACACAGAACTGTAGTTTTGCAGGCAGGTTTCTTCAAGCGTCTTGGAGACGTTGCCACAGTTCTTCTGGATTTAGTCTGTCTCTTCATGTAATCACCGACAGACTCGATGATGGTGAGATCAGATCTCCGTGTGGAGCATGCCAGCTGTTGTCAGACTCCTTGTGCATACAAAAATATCACTAGATTATTACAATTAATGGAAAAAGGAATGTTTGGAAATGTGAACTGATATTTCTACTGACACACTACAGCAAAATATATAAATAACTGTCTTAAAAAATATTTGGGGTGAAAATACTAACGTGCCAAATGCTTTTGCATCTTATATATATATATTTATATGAAGTATGTATGTGGCTGTTACACACATTTTTGACTTGTAGTGCACATGAGCTGAAGGGGAAGTAATGTATTCCAAATTTTTCCTCTTTATGCTGAATCTGACTCTTTGTTCTCTGATGACATTCTCATGCTGCATATTAATATATACCATTCTTTTAGATCTCTGTGGGTAACCTGCATGGCAATGTGGCGTATGCATTATAAAAACACAGACTGCCGGTATTTGAAAGAAAAGCAGTGTTTTGTGTGCTTGGAAGGGATAGCTGTCTTATCATATAAGTATACGTGCAGAACCCAGTCTGCTTTACTTATTACACAGATAACATCAATCACACTGAGACTCTTTCATCTCCTCGCCTTGTTTCCTTTCGTATTCACATTGAGGATGTGATTACTTTATATTTTATACTTTATAATCAACTGCATAAGCATGGTAAGGTAAATATGCTGTACATCTGCAAGGCATTAAGAGAAGGAAATGATCTTATGCCATTATTTGACTGGTTCATATTCAGCATGGAAGAGGGAAACATGGAATTCTAAGTGAAATTCCACTCATCATCCACTTATACACCAACTCAAGAGACTGCGAGATCATCCGCCCACCTGCATATGTGATCGGCCCCTGGCTATTCAGGCTCTAAGATGCCTTTATAGAGGTGTCTTTCCTTTATAGAGGTGTGAGCTTGAAAAAATTGTAGAATTGATCCATAATACCAGTGGTATGTGGTGAATACTGTGTGTGTATATATATATATATATATATATATATATATATATATATATATATATATATATATATATATATATATATATATACACACATATATACATATACCACTGTATATACTGTGTACAGTGTATATGTTTGAGGTCATATAAGATTTATTTTTTGATAGTAATAAATACTTCTATTCAGCAAAGAAGCATTAAATTGATCAAAATAAATACTTTTGCATTGTTACAAAAAAAAAAATCAATTTAAAATAAATCCTGTTCTTTTGAACTTTATATCCATTAAAGCATTATATATATATATATATATATATATATATATATATATATATATATATATATATATATATATATATATATATATATAAAAACATTAAGCAGCACAACTGTTTTAAACACTGATAATGAGAATTATTTCTTGAGCACCAAATCATATTAGAACGATTTCTGAAGGACTGGAGTAATGGCTGTTAAAAGTTGAAAACTTTGCCATCACAAGAAAAAAAAAAACTTGTAAGCATAAGAGACTTTAAAAACATTTTTTAAAAATGATAGTGTATACACACGCACACTATATGGGCAGTACGGACAAAATCCGCATGGTAAAGAAAATCTTATCAGAAATGTGATGCAGTATACAACTTTCTACTAAAATAATCAACCATCTGCATTTCTGTATTCATTTGTTGCACTTGGAACTATTTGACTCATATCCTATAATAGTCTTCCAAGAAAGAGCATAGCAAGCATTTTCAGTACAAACACAAGCAAACCCCCAAAAAACATGCATACCATAAACACATCTCTGGCAGTTTGTCATACTATAAACGAGAAACATAACTGTCCACCAAACATATAGGTTTTTTCAGAAGTAATGGAAAGCATTTCCTCAATGGAACAAAGGCCTATTAATTGTGATAGATAGCGGCTACTGAATGCATCATTTTGCTGTACAGTGCTACTTCTTTGAAAGTAACCCATTAGTCTTTGTGGCAGCCTGCATTCTGCTCCCAATTTAATAATGACTCAAACTTTGTTTAATTAAAAGAGTGTCACCACTTCTTACAAATTGCATTTGTTTTTTCAGCTCATCATAGCTGCTCTAAAATAGAACGTGACTATAGAGGTTTTCCAAAGATTAATACCTTTGCAGCATGCAGACAGTGTAATCAGTTAAAACTGGGGTTTAGGGAAATAAATACATGCTAATGAATAATTAACAGGCATAAGTTTCCACCCACAAAGACAGACAGAGAGTAATGTGAGAAAACATGTCAGATGACATCTAAAACAAGAGAGTGTAATACATTTAGGCAAAGAGAAAGAGAAATGGTCTAATATAAAAAAGTAAAAACGCACAATTACAGGATTTGCTATTTACTGCTTTCATTTGAAAGTTATGCAACTCTCTCCCCGTCATGCTCTCCAGCATGACTGACTTCTTTATAAACCCTAGAATTACAGCTTCTGGACAATGTTTATAGTTATAATTTGAGTCATACCAGTAGGCCTAAAGTGTGTGATTAAAAATTGCATTGAATAAAATGGATATCTTCCAAGACAGCCTTTATTAGCTTGGTCTGCATAAAGCTAAATCAATCAAACTTCTCCACTTTCTAAGATGTATGTTTACGCTCCTCAGGGAACCAACATTTGGTCTTTATTCTCATTCCATAATGGGTTTCCTAGGGCTAAACGGAAATTATTAAATCTATTTTTGACAAAATGCTTTTATTTTGTCAGTCTTTACCAATCTGAAGCAAAGTAGCTGTAGACTCACAGTGCAATACTTGATTATCGAAAAAGTCTAATGTATCATCATACTGTAACTAATTCTGATAAATTACTGCACATTTTGACATAAAAAGACCACCTGACCAATATGTAACATTACCAACCACAGTTTGTTCTTTTACCCAGACATTTAGGGATAGTAAATCATGACTCGTTTAAATACTGGGCCAGCAATCTCTGTGAGCAGAACAGAAATGAATGGAAATGTACGTTGTCTTTTTTTATGTATAAAATAAAGTACAGAAAAATAAACATGGAATAAGGGGAATATACAATCCTTATCTAGTCCAATGATCTATTATCAATTATCTAGATCTATTATCAATTATCTAGTCCAATTGCTAAGTGCCTTAAACAGAAAACAGAACCTTTACAAGATCCAATGACAAAATCTTTGCAAACTTTGACAAAATCCAATAACCAGTTTTTCTTCAGAAAAACTCATTGTTGCAACCGGGTGTCTTTTAAACACAATTTTGTTTCTGATAAAACTGATAAATAGCAGCCAGCTGCTAACCAACCAGATGGTCTGAGGGCATGCCATGTGAGACTAACTTACACATTCTTTTACCACTTTTAACGTTCACTTATTTTTTCTTATAAATGTGCTCCTCATGGTGTGCTGTTACCAAAGCAACAAAGTCCAGTAATTTCGTTCAATATTCTCCAACTCAAACTAATTAGAAAAACAAATGAAGATAAAATATCAGCCATATGCCATCAAATCAACATGTAAGCGGTCATTTTCTTAAGGTTAATGGTGGTTAACCTTTGACCTGAGCCTGACTAATGAAGAAGGAATTAGATGCTATATCACTTACCCATGACTGCTAGAGCCGCAGCTTTAGTTAAGTCCCTCTTCATGCTTTCAATGACCTCAAAGCCACTGCCGTCCAGATTGCACCTGTTGATAGTCCCATTAGCAGAACTGATCCAATACATCTTCCCCGCTGGAAAGTCAATCGAAAGTCCTGAGGGAAAACAAGAAGTCAGTTAGAAACTGTTGTTTGGAGTGCTGGTATGAAATCCTGTTCAGATCATTACCGGTACATTACAAATACCTTATATATCCTGTATATCTATCTGTGTGAGTGTGAGATGTTTTTTTTTACAGCTTGAAATATAGTTGCGACCTCTTTGAGACACACTAAATCACTTGACTAAAATGAATCTCTGTCTAAAACCTGTTTCAAAAGTGGAAACGGCGAGCGTTTGACAGAGTGGGAAAATTGATTGTGACAAGTGAAGGATATTTCAATTGAGTGTCAGGACAGCTTTGATTGAGAGAGGGGCTAGTGCATGATATACTCCCAACAACAACAGACAAGTCTTTTAAACTCTCACACATCTTTTCCAAGACTGCCTCTAAAACAAAAGGATCATCTGATTTGATTATCAATGAATGTACAGGCACAGGGGTATAAAAAACTACAGAGGAACCACATTGAGCTGGAGGATGGGAGCTGTGTAAATGTTCATATATGGATGGAATCAAGAGGCCAGGTATGCACAAACTTTGTAAATCAACCTGTTAAACCACAATTTTTTTTGAGTCCTGGTTTTGTATTTTGTAAGGCTGTGGAAGTGAAATGTAACATATATGAAACTTATATCTGTCACGCGTCTAAGAACCAAAAGAGACTTGAATCAGGAAATCTAACAAAATAGTCCTTTAAAGGAAACTCGAATACACAGGAAGGTTGCAGGTAACATAAACACAACCAACATTGACTATGACCGACATTGAACTGAACCGTATTTATACACCAGGAAAATTAGCTAATTAAATGACAACATTAACGAAATGACTAATCGAACGAACTGAGAAACTAGGTCAAGACAAACTAAGAACAAATAAAACTGATGACAACAAACTGAAAGTCCGTAAGCATGACAATATCCTCAAAGCCTTTAAATTCAGCAGCAGTTTATAGAAACCATTGACTTAAGTTCAAGTTTTCAATGATTATATTTAAAGGTAATTAACTACAGCAATTGCTTTAGATCAAAACTATAGGGATGACTAATCAGAGGTCTCTTCACAAAGATAATAGTTGTGGCCAGTTACATTTTAGACTCAAATGGATTTCACTGCCTGTTTTAAATAAGTTACGTAAAATTGTTTTTCTTATATTTCGTGTAGTTTTCAGAATAAAAAGTACGATTTTGTCCTCAGAAATGTAATAGAGTACAAGCATTTCATTTAGAAATTTTGAAAAACAATTACTCATGTGCTTTAAACCCCTGTGAATGTAAGAATTGCGAGGGAATCAAAGAGAGAAAATTGACAAAGTAATATTGAAGCTTTCTCTTATAGACTGAAATCAGACATACCAACTGGTTCTCTCTGGTTTTGATGAAGAACTTTCCTGTTACTTCCATCCATATTGGCTACGTTTATTGTACTACCATCAGTCCAGTAAATTTTTCTAGACCATGAAACAAAAAATAACATTTTAGGTGAAACATTTAAAATAATTATTGTGGTTTGTATTTAAGGTAGTATTTCATATATTTAAGAATATATTATTAAGAAGAAGAAGAGGAAGAAAATAACATGTATATTAATTTATTCAGATATTCACACCAATTAATAAGACATTTCTGATAAGTATAGGCAATAAGAGCAAACAAAAATCGTTTTTAATCATACTTGCAATCTGTCCATGTGGGCTGCTTACCCTTTGGCTGGGTGCACAGTCAGACACTTTGGTTTATCAATCCCATGGATGACTGAGGTTTTTAGAGATCCGTCTAGTCGGGCAACATTGACCTGCGTCTCCTCGTTCTCAGAGCTCAGCCAATACATGTTCCTTGAGAGCCAATCTATTGCCAGCCCACGGCAGTTTTGAATATCTGCACGTAGCAGAGATAGCCATTAACACAGAGGAGCACATCACAACAAGCCTCATGGGTGACTGCAGCACTTCTGCGCATGCTATAATAAAATGTTGTGTGCAAATAACTTGCAAAAGCACATGCTTGGCATGCTAATCAGCTTGAGAAGGTTTAATACATACACTGTGCTTGATAACAGACAGCACTTAAGAAAATCTACCACAGTCTACATCTCGCACTACTTTTGCGTTTCTTAATGCATTTCGGAGAAGCAATCCCCAGAGAGCTCTCCTAACACGTAATATATTATTTATGTTCTACCACACACTCCTTCAACCGTCATTTTTTGAATGCAGGCTGCCTGTGAACACAGTCTTCTAGTAATTGAAAAAACAATTTAAGACTGAGTGTCAGCCAAATAAAACGGTATTTCAGCTCAAACCTACAACGTGGCAGCAGGAGAAAAAATATAACACAACTTATTAACAGGCAGCACAGAAATAAAATAACTCTCACAGGTGGTGTTTATTAAGAATAACCTTACACTAACCACACAGAACATTTAAAAAAAAGATAGAAAAACATGCGTTTTTGACCTGTTTTGACTCACCTCCGGAAATGACCGTTTGAAGGCCTGTTCCGTTGATGAATGACCGCTTTATTGTTTGAGTCTTAACGTCCGCCCAATATATCCTTTCCTCAAGAGCGTCGTAATCCACCACAGTGACATCATCAATGTCAGGAACCGTCAAAGCAGTCATGACATTCATGTATGGATTATCAATGTCCACCCCACGGATCTCAGATCGCCTCACATACAACAGGAACTTCTTCAGGGCTGATTTGTGTGCCAAAACAATATATACAGTATATATATATATATATGTCAATACTTCCTCTAGAAAGCTCAAACTGATCCATACTTATGTGTGCATGTTCTGTTTTGTGTGAAGGACGTTACTCACCCACACAAGAGCGGTTGTTGAGGGAGAGCTTCATGAGATGAGGACACGAACAGGATGCCGTGCGATTATAATCAATGAGACAAAGGTGGGAGCAAGAACCTCTTCCATTGTTTCCTTCGCACGGGTTTGAGGCTGAAAAACCCATGGTGACACGCATTTAGACCAGGGAAAGAAAACATAACAAGGAATAAATCAATATCACATCTTATGAATTAAGAAGAACAGCTCTCCTAAAAGAAGCCAGGAACAACAGCTGCCGACTTACAACAGAAAAAAAAAAAACTGTTACTGTACAGTCAAACTGACGGAATTACTTTTCTTGATGAGGAGGGATGGCCTTTGGTTTGAGATGTGACAGTTCAGATGTCTATTTAAAAAGGGGAACATAAAATTGGAGCAAAACAAAAGACTGCAATACCAAAGTGAAAACATTCATCTAAATTCCAGGATAAAGAAAAGAGCTGAGGTTGAATGAACAGTGCTGACAGCTCATGTCTTCCGCCCACTGTGATCTTCTTGACACCACGGCACATTTAGACCTTTTGTACAACTCTTTGCAAAGGGGCTTCTATATATCAACGGTAGTTAATGTTGAGCAGACAGATAAAGGCTACAAGGCTACTGGTGTGAATAGTCATTTAACCATCAGGTCTTCCACATATTGATGGTAAAGATCGTCCTTGAAAAGATCTATTTAAAAGGCAAGCTGAAATGAGGAAGAGAGAAATTTCTGTCCTCATATAGTATCATCCTCTAATTTGTCATTTATAGTTTAAAGCTGGTTCACACGGCCCCCAACAAACTGCAACATTTCAGTCATTCTTGGTGAAGTTGGCAGGTCAATTGAAAATAATTACAAATGCTGGGAAATGTTCACAGTTTAAAACATAATGTATATAAAAATACATACATGTATTTACAGTAAATATTTGTATTATGTGTTTTTGATATTTTAATTATTATTATTGTTTTTTTTATATACCTATAAACTATTTATTTAAATATTGTTGTTATATTATTATATATTATATCTACATTATTTATTATTCATTCTTATATCTGTTTATTTCATAATAAGTACAATAAGTTAAACTAAATGAAAATGAGAAATGTTTTCTTGCAAGTATAGCTGAAATAAAATGTATTTTAAAACAATTTAAAGTTTGAGGTTGGTAAAAATAGATAAAAAAAAGTCTCTAATGCTCACGAAGGCTGCATTTATTTGATCAAAAATACAGTAAAACTGTAAGATTTGTACAAATTAAAATAACTGTTCACGATTTTAATATTTTATTCCTGTGATGGGAACGCTGCTTTTTCAGCATCATTACTCCAGTCTTCAGTGTCCTATGATCCTTCAGAAATCATTCTAATATGCTGATTTGTTGTTCAAGTAACATTTATTATGTTTATTTATATAGTTGGCACCACTGCCTGTAGTCAAGAGACTTTAACCCTTCTACGAACCCAGAGCAACTACATGCAATTAACTCCACAAGCAGTTGCATCTTGTAAATAATTGATCCAGTGGGTGTTTGAATATAGGCCCATTATTTCTTTCCGATGCTGAACCCATTTCACTTATGTAGAAAGCATATTTTTGCAAGTGAGCATAACAAATAATTTCAAGTGAGTAAATTATAGGCTAGAATCCCATAGAATTAATTATACATTCAGCTGTTCTGTGGGGGGGAAATGGCTGCTCGAATAAATACAGTATAAACAGTGCGAGTGCACTTGACTCATGATAGAGACACTTGATTTGGATGTACTGATTTGTTCATAGTCAAAAATCAGACACTGATTTCATAAAACTTCTTAAACATACATCTGACTTTACCTTAACATCGCTGTATGTAAAGAGAGTGCAGAGTATAATTTGTATTTTCACTGCTTCAGCCTTGTCCGAATAGGGAAAGATACACCCTGTCTGTGTCTGCGAACTCCAAAGTGGTTTGCCTGTCAGCAATGTGCTGGAAAAGTGCTTACAACACTGAAGGCCACACAGGCACTAAAAATGGGAGCCCTCCAAACTGGTGTCGATCTCTTGAAACTCAACCCTCAGTTCTTTCACCACACATAATGCATTTACCACGGGCCGGCTAACGGCTGTAGCCTTAGCCCATTAGGCTAGTTAGCGTAGCCCCTTTTCACTCCCTACGGACCCTCAGAGGTCCGCCACTATCCTGCCAGAACTGCATAGGCCAAACATAAACACAATTGTCATGGACTGTAAGGGACCAGAGCCCAGATTTTGGACATCTTTAATAGCCAGACCTTCCCATGAGCTCTTTAAAATTAGATTAGCCATACTTATTGGCTTCTCTGGCAATGTAGCACAATTTGTGGACACTTATCGGTGTAAAACAGTCACCCGGCTGCCGGTGCTGTGGCAGGAGACATGAGCCGTTTTGGCAGGGCTCTCTACAGTCTTGGACTGGTTGAAATGATGCAAATCAGATTATTTCGGCTGATGAACACTCGCAGAAGGCTACATTTTTGGACATCTGGGCACCTAGCACACTTGGAAATCACAATAACTTCAGTTAACGTTTTACAAATGAAAAATGCAATTTTTTAAAATCAGAGATGAGTTAATAATATTAGTTATAAATATACAACTAATATAATATATATATGCTATTAGATATGTATACACGAGTGTTTTTTTGTTTGTTTCGTTTTGTAATGGTTGTTCTTGTGTCCGTGTGTCTGAGAAGTTAAACTGCCCAATGTTCTTCAGGAAAATCCTTCAAGTCCTGAAAATATTTAAGAACCTTGACCTGAAGGATTTTGCTGAAGAACATTGGGCAGTTTTGCTCAGGACAAACAAGGGACTCAAGAACAACCATCAAAAAAAGAAGAAAAGAAAAAGTGGATCATCCAGTTAACGACACAGTATTAAGAATCAAGGGTATGTAACCTTTTGAACATGGTCATTTTTTTATAAATTCAGCTATTTTTTGTCTTGTGGACTATATGTAAACATCTTTATGTAAAATATTTGATTGAGGTCAGTACTAAATAAAAAAATAACATGCATTTTGTACAATCCCTCTCATTTTGCTAAAATAATTAACATTTAGCAGATTCTGCAAGGTGTATGTAATATTTTGAGCACGATAGGCTATATATTACTTTTTTTATCATGCTCGGTCTATTAAAAAGAAAATGCCAATAAAAGTGATCTTTGCATGATATGTTTCCCCATTTTCCTTCAAAGATTCAAGCAGCCACTGTCTGTTTAACAGAAGATAATCTGCTGCCCTTGCTGGCAACAAAGCCCTGTGTGACACTGTACCATGAAACAATTAAAATTAATTTGGGTTGAGGAAAGAGCCCATCTTGAGTCCACGTCAGGCCTGCTTACGCTCTGCATGACCCCCTTTTTCAATTATTCTGCTGCTCTCAAACAGAGCCGTTTGGGCTTCCAAATTGGCAGAAGAAATGAATGATCAGCGGGATTCGGCTCAAATGAATCCTCACCACACAGAGCATGCAGGAAAACTTCTCTGCGTCTCCCGAACATAGGCAGATCATATTATTATTTTTTTTTTACAATAACGTGCAGCTAAGCACGTTAGGTCAACGTGAAAACGGCAAGGCTTGCTGTGATGTGGTTTGCATGCAGAATGAGCTCATGGGGTACAAACGCTAACAGGAAAAAGGAGTGTCAAATAAGAGTTTAAACACTGTTTCACATTTGGATGATCAGCATCAGGGCGAGATTTTTCAGTAGCAATTTTTCTTCTGATTTTATGCCTAAACACCTCCAGCAATTTTCAAGAAAACTGTGATGCCTGTTATACGTATACTAAACAGAAGTTGTCCCTATGGCAACAAGGCTTTGTTAGTCTAGTTAGCTCGAGCAAAATTCTTTGCATGATGCAAGTGTATATACAACACTGTAATTATTCTTTGATTTCAAGTGATTTGATCATTTATCAGTTTCTTTGCGGGTTTTTTTTTCTGTCAGCATGTTGTCCACAGGACAGTACATAAATACAGTATTTAAACATAAATATAAGTGTAAACATAAAAATTAGTAGCTATTATATGCATTTATTAAATAAAATAATCAAACTGTTTATTTAATAAACAAATTCCATTTGATTATTTTATTTATTAAATGCACAAAAGAGCTACTCTTTTAAAGTTTATACTTTAAAACTTAGTGAACTGCCTCCAGCAGTATTTTAAGGCAGGGATTCCCAAACCTCTTTGTTAGTTGAACTCCTTCTTGACGAAATATATTTACTTAAAATGCCCCAAAGTATGTAACATTTCAATAAATCAACACATTTGCATGATCACTGATGCCGTTTAACGGTCGCAGGCAAACAAAGACATATTTAATGCGTTTAATTTGGACTTTTTACAATTATTTATTTATTTAAATGCTACATTTTTATGATTTAATTATGCATTAGCTTTTTGTTAACTCATTATTAACCCCCTTAAATAATTAAAAACCCACCTTGAGGTTGTCGGCTAGGATGATATATCTCCAGATCAAATGGCTGGGCGCTTGTCTTTTGGATCACAGTAACATTGCGGCCTGTCCATTTATTCGCTCTGGCTAAAGTGTTGGTCCTCCAGTCTGTCCAGTACACACCACCTCCGAAGAGAGACACAGCGAACGGGTGTGACAGGTACTCGTGCCCCCTGAGGATCTCTATGACCCCCGTGCCATCGTACAGGGCAGAATATATTGCATCTGAGCTGAAGGGAAAAAGAAACATGAGGTGAGACCAGCACTCTATGTCCATATCAACAAGATGTTACAATGATGACAACTTCCTGAGGGAAATTCTGAAAGAATAAGCACATCTTTTGTTTTGTTTTTTCATTCCTGAAAAACAGCTTTTGTTGTACAATTATTGCAAAAGATTCAAACAATAAAAGTGAATCACATGTAAAACCATCATTTCATTCATTACTGATTTAAATTTAATGTTTAAGTTATACTAATAACCATCAAAACGTATTTATTATTGCTTAAAAAAAACATAACATCTAAGCTAAACTATTTTGCCTTAAATTCAATGCTTGTTGTAATGTGCACCAACATGTAATTCTTCATTTGCAATTTTATTATTTGCTCTTACCGAGCATCTGTCCACACTATTCTCCTTTCCTGATGGTCTAGGGTGAGTCCATTAGGCCAGGCCCCTATCTCCATGTCCTTATACACAACATGTCTTCCACTCCCGCTCATTGACGTTGCCTCAATCCGAGGAAAAGTGGCATCCCAGTCGGTCCAGAAAAGTATGCTACATACAGAATAAAAATGTTAACGATTATAAACTGGGCTTGAAATTAACTTTTTCACTTACCAGCCAATTTGGCAACTAAATTGTTAAGTTACCGGCCATTTAGAACTTCTGCGAGCCAAAACTATCTGAGACAAACCAGATCAATGTCATAGCTTAGATTTAAATACATTTATTATTAAATCTGATTCTGAATCATTCTATTGCTTTCAGCTTTACGACAGTCAATCACTGTTTGCGGATACCATTCAAATAAATTAATATATAAATAAAGACAAAATTCTCTGTGACGTCCCTTATAATTGCCTTGAGTTTACCTAAAGATGCTAGGCCGCTTTTTGCCCAAAAGTATTGGACATGCGGCATTTATGAGAATGGATTAGAAAAAGTGGGCTCTTATCTGTCTCCTATAGGGCTCCAGCTTAGCACACTAGACAGGAAGCACTGTGCCTCGAACATCTCAATAGACGCCGGCGCAGCCGGTATGCGTGTAGAAAACAATGTTCAAATTTTAAAGAAGTGGCACTGCGTGGCGTTTCTCTCAGTGTGCGACCATCTTTACGCTTTGTTTTACTAATGTTTGAGGCTCTTTTTAGGAGAAGGGCTCTGATAGCGATGCCATGCAAAAGTGATAGATCATAATTTAGGAACCATAACCTCCCAAATTGGCTAGTGTGTTTATACGTGTTATCCGCCACAGTAGATTTTCACCCACAATTGGCGGGCTGGCGGTTGTTCATTTCAAACCCTTACATCGTGTCCTAACCAGATGCGATGCAAAAAGATTACAGCCACAAACAGTTTGTCTTTCCACACCAGACACTCTGCAACTATGAGACGCGATAGTCAATCAAAAAGCACAGCCAATCAGAAGAGCGCATGGGCGGGCTTCCGGCAATTGCAACGAAATGGATCAAATTCATAAATATTACACCATTCTAACATTATTAAAAATAGATACTGAGTTACTGAAACAATCTTTGTCATAGAATCTGTTCACAATGAGTTGACAGTTTGAACGTCCTTGTTTCCATTTATTTTGAAGATCTGAGGTGAATTGTCCATTGTTGCTTTCAGTATGGCTATAAAAGACACAAAATGATATTCACACTCACATTAGACGCTTTTAACGCAAATAAACAGTACCTGAGATTATCATTATCATACTTTCATAGAAACCATTTTAAAAGTCGCGGCTAGTTAGGACAATAACTCTGATTAACATGGAAAAGATAAGCTTTTATTGCATGTCGCGGCGAGTCTGGTTAGGACACGGTGTTATTATAAAGTATTAATCTAAACACATTGTCATTTGTCAAGCACCATATCTGACCATAGTCCATCAGTGTAAACATTCTAAAAGTCTAAATCATATTCTTCCTAATAAAACACCAATACATCGAAAACACAGCTTAAAATATTTATTTGACTGTCATGACGACACTTGACTATTGAGTTGTCCAGAGTAAATTAACTAATATAAACTAGTGTGCTGCCCTTGAGAACAGTGAAGCTTTATATCATTAAAAAAGCTTACAAATTTAAATGTAAAATAATAGACTAATTTCAAATTATTGTTTTTATTTGCATGCTGTAAGGAAACTGTCTGCCAGTGAAGTCAATGTCAAACATGAGGGTTCATTTTAACTGGTGTCACAGTTCTCTGGGGTGGCATGAAAGCAAAGGGCACATTCTAATGGGGGTAATAGAGGGATTATAAAATGCTAAATAGTTGCATCAAGCTCAAATGCTAATGAAATGTGTGATCATGGTTCCTGCATCAGGCATCAGAAACAATTAAATTGACAACCAAATGTTTGTAGGAGCCTAGCAGGTAAGCACAAAACATGCAAAAAGGCGTCACATGAATATTGCTACAATGATGTAGCTGCCTTCTTTTTAGAAGGCCAATTAATTGGCCAACGGCATCCAGTCATTAAACCAAGCTTTCAATAAATAAAAGACTTGCTAATCACAAAGACAGCTAATCCTTCAGAACTACATTTTCAACACACCTCTTCATGACCCAGCTGTGTGGGGCATTTTTTAGAGTAACTATAATGAATTAGGTCCTTTTTAAAATGTGCCACGCTGCTAAGTGTGAAATCAGTCTTTGAATATTTTCCATAATTGTTCTTTTCAGCTTTCAGTGAAATAATTTACAGTATGTCATCCAACTGAGCACCAATATGAGCTCTAGTTGGACTGTGGAGATACCATATTTGTCCTCTATGGGTTGCTCACAGAAGAAAAATGTTTCAGCTGTACAACATTAGGAATACATAACACAATGATAAAACCTGATAAAGAATGAGGGTGAAAATTATTTAATGAGCTATTATTTGTGCCTGTGTGATGTGGTATGAAAAACAAATCTGCCATTAAAAGCATCACTGTATCATGAAAAACACATTTAAAAATGGCAGAGACCACAGAAAAAGCTGCATTCCACAAAGCAAGTAGTCCAAGAGCTTCATATTAAACGCTCCAGGCTATTCTCTCAGGTGCTTTGGCAGATTGTGAAGATGAGGTGTTTTTCCTTTTACTGTTGTACTCTTAAATGTTAATGCAGTTAATTTAAATTATACTAAAAAAAGACTGTCCTAACAGTGAGTTACCGTTAAACAAAAAATAAATAAAGCGTACGTGTAACCACACATAATTCTGAATAAAATGTATATTTTTTTTATTATAAAAAAAATATTGTATATCCTTCAATTGGCAAGATGTGAAACAAAATGTTTCTTCAATAAATTCTTAAATACTAAAATAATAAACCATTTAAGAAATAATTATCAAATAAAAAAATTGGTTATTTGTATACAGTTTTGTATAGCCTTCAATTGTCAAGAGGTAGAATAAAATGCTTCTTTCAATAAATGATAGTAACTAAAATGAATTTGAACAAAATTAAAGAAATATTTTGGCATATTGTGAAAAGCTTTTGATTAACAAAATATGTGCGTTCCTAGCCGTGTTTTGTTTATTGTCAATATGAGCATTATTCAAGGTCCTCAAATGCTACTGGGATCATCGTGTGTCTTTTCCGAGCTTATGCTGTCAAATTTGAGGCATTTTTTCCAGCATGCCTCCATGAGTAATGTAGAGCTGAGCAATAGAAGAGCACAGCTGAGAGCAAAGAGACAAAAAAAGAAACACACCACAACAAATAAACAGCAAGATGCAGCGCATTATTCTAGAACTATCATTAGTAATAGATGACAAACAAGTCCCCTGAAATATGATTGCTCTGTTATGTACCCAAGATAGTCTCTATGAGGGCAAATTACAACAAAAAATGGAATGAAACTTTTTTTTTCAATGTTTGCTCTCACTGCTGTGAATAATGTTGAAGGGATTGTGCACAAGAAAAGCAGATTATGAGGAAAAAAAATTAGGATGTGGTAAATTTTGAGACTAATACACACCCCTGTCCTGGGTCTACAGCCAGCGCTCGTGGGTGCTCCATGCCACCGGCAATCAAAGTCGTTCTCATTTCCCCATTCAGCTTGGCCACCTCAATCTGATCCAAGTTGCTGTCTATCCAGTAAAGGTTTCCTGCAATCCAATCCACGGCAAGTCCCTCTGGGGTGGCCAAACCATGCTGAATCACAACCTCGACCCCGGTCACACCTACAAAACAAACCACTCACGCTAGTTCATAGGGTGGACGGGGTTTTGAATTCAGCACAGCAAAGCATTCTGGTCGTTTTGAACTTTCTTTTGAAGTGTTGAGCTCTTCAAAATGCTACTCCTTGCAGAAAAGACCAGCTTGGACCAGAATGCATTTCTAAGCTGATTTATGCTGCTCTAGTCGTGTTGTTCACTAGCAAATGATGTAGGTCAACTGGCAATGTCTTTCTGATGAAGCTGGCAAAACGAGTCTTGAAGTTTAGCTAGTTAAAGAGGTAGTTCACTCTAAAACATTTTTTTTCTTTCGGCAATTAAAAAAAAAAAAAAAAAAAAAAAATTGTGCTGATTGGCAAATCACTTAAATAAATAAGTTGAAGTTGAAGTATTATAATTACTAAAACTAAACTAAAATATTAAAGCTATATATATATATATATATATATATATATATATATATATATAATTATGTATGAAATTATGATCCAGGGTTAGTTAACTTCAGAGGTATTCAGAGCATATTGAGACGGTCATAACGTATAATTGTAAAAAACTATAATATTAAATAAATAATATCATATCAAATACATTATTATTGATTTAACAGTTAACGGCAGCGGCTTTATGGGGTAATATAAGGGAAGGAATTGGGGGTGAGAGCAAATAAGTTATACTTATTTCCACTCCCTTTTGAGCAAGTATTATATGTGTAAATAATGTGTGTGGATATATGTATCAAAATTGTAATGTGTGTGTATATATGTGTATATGTATGTATATATATGTATGTACAGTAGCTACAGAATATGTGTATAGGTGTGTATGTATATGGGAGATAAAATGTTTTCTGTTTTTATATTGTGTGTGTGTATATATATATATATATTATTTATTAATTTTTTTGCTCTAAATAAACTTCAAAAGTTTATGTGCCCTCATCTCAAACATATTGGATCTGCACTCAAAAGTGTGTTTTTTTTTTTTGGCAATGGCACGTTTTCTATATAATGTATACATATGTGATATATTACAAGAAATGTGGAAGCAAAATAGCTAAACATAAAAAATAAACTTATACAGCCATAATATATTATCTTTGTTTCATACACCATCATATAAGTTGGGGAAAGCTGCTGGAGAAAAATAAAATTATACAAACGCAAAAAAGAATTGTATAAACTTTGACTGTGAACAAAGTAGCTACAAGAATTATGCGATTAAATCTCTCAACATAATTAATATATTATACACTATTATGCGATTAATTATCAAAACATTTGATATATTATACACTTCAGGTAAGCGTGATCTGCTGTGATGCCACAATCAAGTTGAATTGTGGGATGTAGAGCTCCTTGAAGTGTATATATCGGTGTAGATTTGCTCCCTCGGTCAAAATCGAGGGGACGAGGGAAGTTTATATGGACAGACCCTCGTCCCCTCGATTTTGACCGATTTTTCACTTCTTGAAAGTGGAACGCCTGTGTTTCATACTCCGGGTTGACTGAACTTGCATACCTCGAGTAAGCAAGGTTTGGGTTAATCAACCGCAAGTTCAAGGTATATGTTGATGGTAAGTTAACCTTGCTTTCTGCAATACCCTGAAAATATATTAATAATAGTCATTCTAAATAATACTTAATTGACACTGATTCCAAACTTATGACTTCTATGAAATAAAAGATGACATAAAAAAAGGTTGTCCATACACTGAAAGTCAACCTTTCTTCAAAAATATTATTTCTTTTTGGTGAACTATTCCTTTAAGAAACCTGCTATGGACACCAGCATACCAACATCCATATCAGCATCCAAAACGCAACATTTGCTTTTTGACAGGGTTTCTGAAAATAAATAAAAAAACTCAGGAAAAGAAAACACTGGCATTAAAGAAAAGAAAGTTTTCCCTCAGTAGTAAACAAGTTTTTTTTCAGCTATCTATAATATAGCTGTTTGCAATTATTCTCAGCTGTGGAGAGCTTTATGAAATTCAAAAGGAGAGAGCAATAGCTGCTCTGGGGGCCTGCTCCTCTGAGAGAGAGACTCAGATGTGTGCTTAACGCAGCTTCAAAATAGCCTTCAAAACAATACAAGGGTATTCAGAGGTTTTCAGCTTCATTCAAAGACCCATTGTACGCACAATGCATACTGTATTGCGTTACTATTCTGGGGACGTGAACTGCGTACTAGGAATTGGGAAACAGAATATCTGCTCAAACTAAAGCTTAGGTTAAACAAAGGCCGAGAGGGAATGGGACATCAATTTGGGTGTTCATTACCTCCGGTCTCTGAGAGCTTTCCCCGATAGATCTTATCCTCCACCACGTCGGTCCAGTAAAGCAAACTGCGGTTGAAGTGGAAGTCGAGAGCAATGGTGTTCCGTAGGCCGGGCACGAGCAGGCTGTAGTCACGTTTATGAAGGTCGATTCGTCTGATCTCATGCCGGATAGAGAAGATAACAAAAGCCTCAAAGGGATCTTGGAGAAGAAACAAATTGATTATTAACACACCACACCTGTGCATTAGAGGTTACAAGAGCATTGCGCTTTGTGTTGAAGTGTCAGCCATGCAAATGTTTTCTATGCAGAACCACTAATTAGTCTTGAAGCTGATATTTTGAATCAAAGACATTTACAGGAACAGTTCTTCTAGAGAAACCTTAGAATAATGGTGTTTTACACTTGAGTGGTCTTTAAAAACAAAAATGAAACCCTCATATGTGGATCTAAAAGTGCAGCAGGTGAAATGGGTCTTAAAAGATGCAGGTCTTTTGAGGTGTGTATATATATATATATATATATATATATATATATATATATATATATATATATATATATATAATTATTATATAATATAGATATTATATTATTATATAGAATTTATATTGAATATTTTAAAAAAAAGTTTACAGTCCAGCTCTTTATCTACTAACTAGGCAACATCACCCCGACCAAAACAAAAACAAAACAAAAAGATAAGAAAAAACTAAGAGACAAAAAATATTTTCTACTGGAGATGCCTGCTGAGAGCTATAAATGTAGCTGTCTACTAGAACAAGAACTTACTCTCAAGAGCTATACATGTCACTAAGTCCATAAAATACCACACAGATGCTTGTTGTCATATTCTGACTAATGACCTAAATTCAGATTCCCTGAGACAATTTAAAAGCATTTGGCAGGCATGCTGCTATAAAGACATTAGCTTCTCAATGGGAAGCTCCTGTCTGTGTATCCCGCTGTCATTGTATTACTGTTGCTCTTATTGCTGTGTACCGTGGACAGATCCACTATGGGCAGACAGAAATGCACAGTGCAGTTGTTTCACTGAGAATCATAATTAGTCTATATCAATACTGCTACTGTACTTTCTTGTGATACTCAAATGTCAGTCTGTTCCTCACAGAACACTATCATTAGAGGTTGAACGACTTTTAAATTTTTGATTTTTTAAAGTCGACATTTATGTGATGAAAGTCGAGTCAACGTCGACTAGTCGCTGGTGACATCATTAATGAACAGATAAGCCTGAACCTCAAGCTGAGACTCGAACACGGGTTGCCTTGTGCACAGCTATGGCATAAGACACCGCACTGCCCACAGGGTTATTACTCCTATAGAACAGCTTATTTTTATCAGTTCTTTTGTCTTTGGGTCGTTATAGTTCTCACAGATTTCTGCTCGTTCTTAGTAAGATGAAGTAGCACAGTAAATATTAAATTTAGCCTATATGAATGTATTAGTGAGAAAGCAAATGCGTGATCATTTATTCTACCTGGCAGCGTCACTCAACTAATAGTGAAGCTGTGGGTTTTAGTTACTAAGAAATATATGCTAGAACTTTATTCACAGGACAGTTTTGACAATACATTTCTGCGCTACTGAATTATTGTGCACGTGCGATCGGCATATGATGTGCGAGCTATGTGTGTGCTTTACAATGCAGCAGAGCATTTGCTTAGAACGGCGATTAACTTATGTGTACAATAATCTTTTAAAAATTTGCATTCTCACGATCAAATTTGAGCATAGAGATGGTATAATCAAACATGTCTTGTGGAGCGCTCTCGGAGTATGCATTTATTTGCCCTTTTAACAGTTTGACTTATTTGACAGATTTATTTTCTGTTGCACCCTCTATAGGCCATGACAAGCGAACAGTCGACATTAAGCTTAAAGCGTCATGGCAGAGCATTACAGTCGACTAGTCTGTGCAACCCCTAATATATACAGTATATATATATATATATACATACATACATACATATATATATGTATGTATATATTTGGGGGACCGGTGAATCCCTTACTACATTTCTATGGTAACCTGCAAGTCTGAGGAATTTAAATACCTGTGCTGTGGCAGCTCTCTCCATCTGGATCAAGGCTCCAGCCGGAATAACAGGAGCACTTGACAGTGGTCTTATGCTGTTCGCATATCTGACTGCACTTTAGGTGAGCAGAGCAATAGTCCACTGTCTCGCATGTTCGGTTGTCAGAGCCTAGATGGAGTCCGGTGGGACATGAACACACCACCCCTTTGCTGGGGATCACTGCACACTGGTGACTGCAACCCCCATTACCTTGCAAACATTTCTCTGGAACAGAAAGAGTGAGGGCAAAAAGAGATTCAATTTGAAAAGCTGGTGATATGAAGCCATGTTTGCTGGCATATGAGATTCAAGGTGTGAACTGAAACAGAAGGTTTGGTTTGGATTGAACATTTGCACAAGACTAAAAGCTTATCGCTCTTCACCTCAAAAGTTTCGGTGTGTCTTTCTTGACTAGGCCATTATGCCATTACACTGACCTAATCAACATCACCAGCAGAGTGTAAAAAAAAAGAAGAAGTTATGCAAGTAATTCCATTATTCATGAGGCAGATACAACGAGAAACCACAGGTCTGAATTATGACCGACTCCACATGCTATGCAGGCCAAACAAACTCATTCAAGGTGGAAAATGCCTTTTTCTTCAGTTTAAAATAAATGCAAACTGGGTCTCGGATACATCATCTCTTTTCAGAACAGATCAGACAAACACCGGTACTGTTAGTCTCTCATCTCTAATAGATAAACCTTTTCTTTTCATAGAAGCACCTGGTCCTTTTTAAGAGAGAAAGACAAAGGGGAGGGAAAACACAGCTTGTTGAAAATGACACTTTCCAAGGTCTCTTTGCCTCTACTGATTATGATGATCCCCTCTGTGGCCGTAAGAGAGAATTGAATTTTCTTCACAGGGGACCCTGAAGTCTATATGGAGGTGAAGAATAGCTGCTTCCCAAAGGTTACAAATGGCATTGGGTCCTGCTGCGCTGGTCTGAGTCAGTCAACCCACTCAAGGTCCATTGGCACACTCTAATTGGCAATGAGAGGCCCAAGCCAAAAGCAGGTCTAGTCAGACAGATAATACACATCGTCCTCAGAACATGAACGGTGGGCTCCCATGGGCGAGTGCTGGCAATGCACTGAAAGTCACTGAAATGTTTGTCTAGTCGCATTTCTGAGAGAATTATACATCGGTGACTCTCAGGAGACACTTTCCCCAGTGAGGGCTTCACAGGCAAACAGATCCTCATGTTTAGCTCTGATTCAGACGGGACTTATTTTTCCCTGTGTCTGTAGTTTACAGAGCATGTGCAGGCTTTCCATTACACTCACTCAAGGATGCAACTTAAAGAGATTCAAGTAGCCCTGAGAGACATGCCGACTGTGTAGGCACAGTATTATCAAAATCTTTTTACCCATGGAGAGGTAAACACAATACATATTGATTTGCTCAAGTGAATGAATCCAAATCTATACTCCTTGGGTATTTTGTTCTCATTGGTTTCTCATTCTCATTTCTTGCCGAATGCACCAGATCTCACGTAATACCATAGCCGTTTTCAATTAGCGTTAGTCACAGGGTGTACAGTGAATAAGGCTCTGAACACAAGCATTATGGACCCAGTGATAAATATGCACTGTGACACTTGCATTGATTAAAGGCCGGATGAATTCAAAAAATCAAAGATTTGTGGCTTTTAGACCATGTCCGTTAGCTCTGCGGACAAAATTAACTTTAGCAGACATTCACATTTAAAATGTACAGTCTTTCTTTTCCAGGAATATACCCACATACTAAAAATACTCAATAGTATCCACATACTAGAACTTCTAAAATTTCTAAAACTAAAAGTGAACTAAAAACTAATTTAATATATATATATATATATATATATATATATATATATATATATATATATATATATATATATATATATATATATATATATATAAAATATAATAGACAAGATCACATAAAGTGAATAAAAAGTCAACTAAATTTTAAATGTAAACTGAAAGTATACCATTAAAAGCTAATCCAAAATATGAATACTAACGTGTATAAATAAAATAAAAACACTGCTTTACAGTGATTTTATCATGGGTAAAAGGAGGATCTTAACTGTAGTAAACATACAAATTACGGTAAAGCTCAAGATCAAGTGTTTTTTGTTGTTGTTGCTAATGTGATAAAAGCAATTATGCTCAACAGATACCCAAGCAATTATTATTAATAATAATAATAATAATAAATTGGCATTTTAATACAAATACTAATACATGGAATTAATAAATATTCTGCAAAGAAAAAAATAGAGGTCATCATCCTATTGTAGTCTATTTACAGTTGCCAAGCAACACAGGCACATTAAGGTATAATCTGCCAGTCACAGGTGCCTTCAAACATGCCTCATCCAATCCTAATTTAGAGTTGAAATTATATTTTTTTCATCAAATCTTGGGACAGTACAGCAGATGAGGCTCTAATCAAAGCCTCGCATGCACTTACCACATAAAGGACCCTCATCTGAATGGTCAGCGCAGTCATTTCTCCCATCACAGATCTTGCTGGGAGGCAAGCAGGTGCTGGTGTCATTCGCACAGGACTGAGTAGGGGGCTTACAGATGGAGGACTCACACGAGTCTTCATCCGAGTGGTCTTCACAGTCGTTGTCACCATCACACACCCAGCTCTTGCTGATACACTTCCCTTGGGACACAACATTCAGTCAGACCTCTTAATAAATCAAGCTGTCAGCCTTAAATTGTTGTTTGTAGGTGAGCATGAAGATAAATCAGGGTAAATTTTAAAAGGTGGCGGAACGTCAAGCTGTGATGACGTCAGATGCAGACAGAAGCTTTTAGCAAGTGTCAGCTCGTTTAACCCACAGAGACTCGTTTTATCAAAACTGCAAAACTTATTTAAACATTTTATTATGAAACATACAGTACATTACCGTTCAAAAGTTTGGGGCTGTTTAGATATTTTTATGTTTAGAAAAAAAGTCTAACAAAGGCTGCATTTGTTTGAGCAAAAATACAGTAAAACCAGTAATGTTGTTAATATTTTTCTATTTTAATATATTTGTAAAATGTAATTTTCCATTTAAAGACTCCCTGTGGTGAAATTCAAGTTTTTAATGTGGTTTATGTCTGTGGTGTTTATATGCTTTAAGACAAACCATGTGCAAATTCATAAGCCAACACCGTTTTCTCCATAAAACTGCAGTGAAAAAAAGACTGCAGGTTTGAAATCGCCGGTGTTTCTTACTGTACGTCACAAATTACCTTGTAACCAATCATGTCAACGTGTGGCCGGGCTTTAGCGTATCATTAACTGCTGAGCAGGGGAGTCTCAAGAGAACCCAGGTTATCCCGGTATATGTTTCAGTTGATATGAAAAATTGGGCACATTTAGCAATATAGTGGATGAATTATGTATATGTTTTTCTCCACTGACGTTTTAAGTTGGTCAAAACGTTTCTAAGAAGACTGATTTTTAGATGGCAGCTGTTTGACTCTGAGATTGCGAAAAGGAACGTAGAAATGTAGAGTTACATTCAAGCTATTTAAGGTAGTTTTTCACAGAACTTTTTTTTGTTTTAAATATGCCATTTTTTGTGATCAAAGAATTAAGGGATAAAATGATCCTCAAACTTTTTAACTTGTACGCTTTGCAACACTAAAAACCCAGGATTTAAAAACAGTCAGGTTGGCAGTCAGGTTTCCTTGCGTTCAGTCTACCTTCATGATCAAATAAACAGTTGAACACACTTTCTGAGCCTGTCAAAATGATATGGGATTTGGCATTCGGTCTGCAGTGCAGTGGTCCGGAAAGGGTGTACTTTGCATTTTAGCACATTCTTTACATCAAAAGGGATTGGAACAAAACAACGAACAATTCTTGAGCTCTTTTATGGTTTGGCTCTAGATGTCTTTTCAAGGCAATCATTTACAATTAGGGCGACTGCTACATCAAAAAAGCCCCATGTTGATTGATTTCACTATGGTCTGAGTGGAGAAAAAAAAAGTGTGATAGATACAAATTACAGCAAAATATGTTCAAAAGAAACACTGCATGTAATCATTTTTGTGTAGAGGTGAGATGTGACATTTTTCCACCCCAATGCATTCAACATGTTCTGCAGCTTTAACTGCTGAAAAGATTGCAAGCAAGCTACAATATTCATAGGTTTATTTCATGAAAAGTGTAAACACTGTCTCTGTAGTGTTAGCAAAACGTTATTCTGTTTGATCCAACACAGCAACATTGGCTCAACCAAAGGTGCGACTAACTGTCTGTTTGACCGACCAATAGCAGATCGAGGAACGTTTGGAAAACCTTGAGATGTCTTAATTTCCCATTCGTCGAAGCTAGTGGGCAGTGGCACAGAAATGGCATATCTCACCTTTTCTAATAGCTAACACTTAACATGGAATAATGGTTTTGCTACCAAAATAGAAATAACTGAAGTACAAATCATTCAAGCTCACAAGTTACACCATTCATCTCAGTCGTTCTGGATAAATACAAATTCTAACATTGCAAAGGATTGCACCATGTAACGAAAAACAGGCTGGATTTATCATCCGACTCAATTTGCAAGAGGCAAAGATAACTAAAAGCTTAAGGATGACATCATGGCATAAAATATCACCCACTGCTTCATAGAATTTACTACATTTGATATGTTATATTGAACACAAGAGGAAAATATAGCAGTAGGTCAGTGTTACAAAAAAAAAGTGAGGTCAGAGCAGACTTACTGGTACTGAGAAACACCTGGTAGGCTTACCTGAGCTTTTGCAGGTAAACTTTGCCTGGGGATCACATATTCTCTTAACACCCTTGCAGTTGGTTTCGTCACTGCCATCTTCACAGTCTTTATCCCCATCGCAGCGCCAGCGCTCAGGGATGCAGGTCCCATCAGCGCGACAGTGAAACTCCTCTCCACTGCATTCCACAGGAGGCAACGCTGGACATGACAAAAAAAAAAAAAAAAAAAAGAGTGAGCCTGAGGTGCTCCAATTCCTGAATGACTCTAATGAGTTGCTACTTTTCAGTGAATCAAACACATACAGCGTGACCAGAGTAGTCCAATTCCTGAAACAATGACACTAATGAGTTGGATGTTTTTAGGGAATCAAACACATACAGTGTGACCAGTGAATTCTCCAGTTCTGAACAAATGACTTTAATGAGTCAGTACTTTTTAGTGAATCAAACATACACCACCATGACCAGTATAGTCCAATTCCAGCTGTAGAATCGAAAATCTCACTATATCCGAGTATAACATCTAGTCGAACGAGAAAAAATTTAGGACGTGACTTGATTTTGTCCATCGGGAATTGATTGGATCATTGGAACCTGGTTTGCTATAGGACAGGTTGTCCCGCCCTCGTGCTGAAAAATTATCATCAGAGAAGAGAAGTCGTTGCAAGTGGGACAAGTTATTTCGATTAAACATTATGAGGGCACATGAATTAAACGAAAATATGATGTGCATAGATAAATCATTAAAATGAATACTGCAATATTGCATAAAGAATCGTCAAATTTGAAATCTATGGGCACTTAAACATTTAGCTGGTGCTATTGGTACTTGACTATCAGCTTTTTAAATTCCTAATCCAACACAGCACAAATGAGTCTGTTCTTTTTAGTGAATCAAACACATCACGCTAATTGTGAGATGTAAAGTCCATTATTGAATTTATGCCACTTCTAATAAAGACAATATTGAAATGATCTCATCAATTGGGAATTAAAGAACGCTTTTCTAACAATATTTAATTAATACTTCAAATTAATATTTGACAAATTTATGGAACCATTAAGAATGTATTAGAAACAGAAAGGTAAAAAAAGAAAAAGAAAATAAGGTTTCATAAGTGTTTTTTTAACTCCGCTTTCAGTTCAAATTACTTCAGCTAGCCTTAATAATGTTAAATAGGCTGAGATGTATCAAGTCACATTAATACATATTTAAATATTCTCTCCGACCCTGGCAAATACAAAAAGTGTTTGTGCGTTTTCAATGGAAAGGTCAGGGGCGAGAATTTCTTAGGACAAGCACAAAAGAAAAGGCTTCTTTACTGTAGCCTGCCATATCAGTTTCTGATTCATTCTGAACCCTGACTATTGACAGGAGTTAAATACATACTCCAAAAACATATTTATACAGAAAACCTACCTCAATCCCCAGACTGCCATCAAACAAAACAAATAGCCTCCTGAAAAAGACAGCTAACATTACGAACCCTTAAAGACTAAAGGGCTCCCTGCTTTGCTTAAGGCTAATGCTGAGAGTTACCAATCTATCCTCCACTTTACACATACAGAGCATGTGTTATACAGTGATCTGAGCCCTGCACTGGGATGATATGAGCCGGACAAACCCTCAGAGACGGACAGGAGCCGAGAACCTCTGTCAGGAGCCCGTTTGATGAATGGCTCCAACATTTCTGTGACAAGCTGGTGAGCTGAAAGCATTGAAGGACTTGGCCTCAGCTTTCAGAGGTAATTACAGCAGATTAAAAGATTCAAATCTGTAAGGTGGTTCCCTAGTGAGCTCAGATAAGATTAGATCTGTCAAGTGTATGAAAAGAGAGAAAGTTTTAAACTTGTGTTCCCCAAATTAGGGACATTGCACCAAGGCAATTACAAGCAACACTGACTTGATCGCTATCGTTCGGCTCTTTGTTAGTCTGCTAATTAGTCGTGTTAAACAGATTCTCTGGAAACCACTCCGTAGGTTGGTTAAGTTGGTCATGTACAGAAACGAACACAAATGCGTTTTTAATCAACGTAACGGGGAATTTCGACCTCTCTAAACGCTCTTTGATTACTCTGATGTGTTTATATGGCATACACACTGTGACTAAGTACCCGAGTACTCAGAAATGACAGCAATGTACAGACAATTTTTCAGAATTTTCTAATACAAAACTTTTTTTTTTGGGGGGGGGGGGGGGGGATTACGATGGAAAATTGGGCAATATCTCTATCTCATGGTCTTAATTACAGTCTTGGTACACAGACACTGCACATGATCATTTTCACTCAGATCGTTTGCTGAATACTATAAAGCCATTTACACCTCCTTTTCAGTTTACTATCATTCATTTATATGCTATATTAATATTTGCACTTCTGATTAGATGCTACCTATATTTTACTGGTCTGTATTTTTGTACAATGATAACAATAAACAATAAAGTTATATCTAATATAATCAAATCCAGACGACGTGCAGATGATCAAATGGAACAAAATGCAGGGGCATTCATACAGGTTTTAGAACTTAAAAAATTGTGCTCACAGAGCAAAATGTATCCGCCTGACACATGCATACCTCAGCCAACCAAAGTGCAGACAGAGCTTGATTTTACAGGAATCACCCCGAGAGCACAAAATTACCTAAATGCACATCCCAAAGGACCCTATAAAATGGTCAAATAAAGAAAGGTGATGTCCTACCAGGGGCAACACCAGCACAAGTCACGTTTTCATCACTGAAGTCCCCGCAGTCATTGTCCCCGTCGCAGGCCCAGTGGTCTGGGATACATCTGCCGCTGGTGCACTTATACTGGCCGTTAGCACACGAGTGAATGCAGCCTGCTTCATCACTGTTGTCTCCACAATCATCATCTACAATCACAAATACAGTACAGTCAAGCATAATTCATATCTGATTAACTTGCAATAGAGATCTTTTGACAGTATTGTGTCCACATAATCTATCATTCAAATGTTTAAGGGTTTGCAAGATTTTTTTTTCTCACCGAGGCTGCATTTTTTATAATCAAAAATACAACAAAAAAAAATTTGTTAAATAATATTTACATTAAAAATAAATATTTTCTATTTTAATATTTTTTAAATGTATTCCAGTAATTTAGTCTTTTTCTCCAGTCTTCAGTGTCACATGCTCCTTCAGAAATCATTCTAATATGCTGTTTTGCTGCTCAAGAAACATTTATTTTTAATATCAGTGTAGAAAACAGTTGTGTTTCTAAATATTTTGGTGGAAACCATATGTTTTTTCCCCGGTTTTTATGAATGTAAAGTTCAAAAGAACATCACATTTGAAATGTATTTTTCTTGTAACATTATAAATGTCTTCACTGTCACTTTTGATACATGTAAATGCTTCCATGCTAAATAAAAGTATTAATTTCATAAATACTACTGCTACTAATAATAATACTTATTCAACCCAGGGTCCAAGATAATACTTACTTTAACATTTGAACAGCAATGTATAAGGTCGGTCTTTTTTTAAAACATGTATTGTCTCACAAACTGTGTTGTTCCATCAAAACGCAATAAAAATAAATAGATTTTAAGATCGTCATACACTTTGGTACCAGAAAATGGGAAATTTTCCTTAAGGGGGTCTTTAACCCTGTTGTGCCTCATGGTTTGTTGCACAATACTAAGAACTAAAATGACAAAAACTGAGGACAGCACCACAGGAGCTTTTCAGACAAGAGTCTTCAGGGCATCGAATTACGCCAAGCCTCATTTTGTACTGAAAAATCAGCAAGGTATCTGAAGGCCCTGACCCTGGATAAGAAATACCGCCATATGCTGATCTTGGCTGAATGATCACATTTGAGAAACAAAAGGGAAAAAAGGGACATCGAAAGAAATAAGAAAAACATGTAAAAAGAGCAGGTTTTATTGTTGTTCATTGAGTGCCGCACTCAGGCAATAATGTATTGCAGACCTTGAGGGCCGGCAATTAATTGTAGAGGTCTGTATTTTACACTCTCCTTTATCTGAAATGGAGATATTTCAGATAAAATAATCTGTGAATATTTAATGGTTATTAATGTGATGCATTTCTTGTGCAACAAAAAAGACTGGACAGTAGGATCAATGGACTTAATTGAATTAAAGTGCCGGGCTTTCCTTTATCAGCTCCCAAGAATATAGGCTAATATATCATAGTGCCAAATGGAAGAGCAAGTAAAGCAAATGGTAAAGTATTTTCTTACTTCTGGATACACTTACCTGAGTCACAATGCCACTTCATGCTAATGCACCTCCCATTAGCGCAGCTGAACTGGCTGAGAGCTTCGCAGGTTGGGAACGCTGTGAGCAGAGACAAAGAGCGTGAGAAACGTTCGCCGCAAAAACCCTGACGCTTGAACCCCATCCAATACATCATTGTCTCTTTGATACACCGGAGAAGAAAACCCATTTTTCATTTAGCTTTTAGCTTTGAAAAATTGCAAAAGAAGTTTGTCCTGGCACAGATTGCTCTGTCATGCTAATAGATTAAATTTGGAGGCTCTTTTGTCCTCAGGAAATTTCATAGTTTCTTGCAAGTTTTGGGGCGAACTTGAACCTGTAACTATTCTCTTGCAGCGCGTTGCATTTTAGAATTTTTACACAAGTCATACCGCTGGGGTTTAGTGCTAGTATTGCGGAAACCACGACACCCTGAAGGTCATGCAAAATGTCACAGTGAATTATTGCTATTTTCTAGCTAAGGTTAATGAAAAGAAATCACAAACAACGGGAAAACGAGACCTCACAGATGCAGTGGAAGACAGTCAGAGGCAATAAGAGCTCACCAGGAAGCAATAACACACCAGCGATGTGATAGCACGGTTTGTGCGCTTCACTAGCGTTGATTTAAAGATATCAAAACCTTATTGTTTCAACATTATGAGTTACAGCAGGTTTTGCTATTAACCTGTGGATCACGATCCCTTTGGTGAAAATGGATTTTTCTTTTTTAAACATAAAGATGACTTACTACAGAAAAACAGCACCAGCGCATTTACAAGCTTTTAGCACTAGAGCTCATAAGCATGTTAGGAATAGTGACATGACACACAGTGGAGGAACAAAATCTGATTCTCTTTAAAGTGTCTCTCAGCTCAGCTCAGTCAGAAAAAAAAATCCACACAGTCAAGCAGGTCAAGGCTTGTAGGGACTGAATAAGCAAGCTTCTTGTTATAGAATAGATTACAGTTCATACATTTACATATGAAATGCTAAAAATATTGTATTTTAATCAAGACGATGTGTTAACAGAATCCCTCTTATTTATATATGTGCATTTATACCATGGTCTGTCTGATTACCGTACTTATTATAATAATAATAATAATTATTATTATTTGTTACATTTATATAGCGCTTTTTCTGGAACCTTTAAAGCGCTTTACATAGAAGGGGGGGTCTCCTCAACCACCACCAATGTGCATCATCCACCTGGATGATGCGACGGCAACCATATTGCGCCAGAACGCCCACCACACACCAGCTTACTGGTGGAGAGGAGACAGAGATGAAGCCAATCAGTATATGAGGGTGATTAGGAGGCCATGATGGACAGAGGCCAAGGGGCAAATGTGGCCAGGATGCCGGCGTTGAACCCCTACTCTTTTTCGAAGGACATCCTGGGATTTTTAATGACCAAAGAGAGTCAAGACCTCGGTTTAACGTCTCATCTGAAGGACGGAAATCTACTTGATTCTGATTGGCTTGAAGGTGTGCATAAAAACAGTTTAATGCTCAGGTAGTTCAAGTTAGTCTTCACCGTTCTATATATTCATGTGCTGCTTTCATTAAACATTAAACTGCACATACAGAAGCATTCAGGAGCACATAAACTTGTTAATAAGGCTGTCCCGTGACTTTTATTAATAAAATAGTTTCTTTACTGAAACGCTATACATTATATTTCTCAGCAACTGGTCATCTGACTCAAATATTGTGCTGCAAACATCAATGATGTCCTCATAAAACATGGTGTGTGTGTGTGTGTGTGTGTGTGTGTGGTATTCCCTACCTTACCTGTCCCCACAAGGATAGTAATACCAGTAATTGTGGACCTTATGGGGACATTTTTTTGGTCACTATGAGGAAAACAGCCTATAAATCATACTAAATTAAGTGTTTTGAAAATCTAGAAATGCAGAAAGTTTTCTGTGATGGGTAGGTTTAGGAGTACGGTTAGCGTAGGGGGGTAGAATGCACAGTTTGTTCAGTATAACCATTACGTCTATGGGAAGTCCCCATAAAACATGGGCACCAGTGTGTGCGTGTGTGTGTGTGTGTGGAAGTGGAGAGTCCATCTAAGAACAAAATGCATTAAAATGCATGCTCAGGACACTTTGAAGTTTAAGCATATTGATGTTGCTTTATTACCGCACAATTAAACTGTCATGAAATGATGGCCGTAATATAGTAATTGGGTTAGAACTTGTGAAAAGTAATACTGAATTAAGCAAGAATTGCTTGAATATGTGCGTCGGTATCACCATTTTTAGAGGCAATTTTGCTCCACTGGGTTACATCTCCAAAACATGAACAGCAGTAAACTGAGCACGTGAGATTTCAGAAATAACAGATCCCAAGGGCTTCCCAGAGAAAATTACTTTTAGGGAATTGTTTTTCCCCCTCACAAATAAAACCTTTGCCGGCACAAATAAGAACTCTTAGAAGTCATTGGAAAGCACATCATTCGAAGTGTTGCTAATCTAGGAGAAGACTGTTACATGTCAAGATTACAGTTGAGTCAACAAATAAAAGAAAAAAAAAAGTTTTATTTGAACATTCATTCCCAGAACATGCTGCTGTTATTGTTGACAGCAGACAATCCCACTTCTAAATTTCACAACAGTGTTCCAGTCCCCTGACTTTGGCAATTACTACTTTCAACATCCTGTTTTCACAATAGATCAGGTTCAACAACAAGAAGTGAGACTGCAGGGGTGATAACTCTGCCCAGTGAAATCTGATTTGAAGGGGGAAAAAACACTTATAAGAATCTGTGCAGTAGACAGCGGCAGTTCAAATTCATATCTTTTAGATTATAATAAAATCCTATCTTCAAGATAGGACTTCAACAAGCCAGTATTGTTGTCTATTAAATAAAACAGCAGCAGCAATTTACGTTAAATTAAAACTACTCTACCCTAAGGCAAAACTACATTTTAAAATGTATATTCAAATTTAATTATGTTAATAAATATGATAGAAATAACACAATATACATTACGTAAATGTATTAATACGATTTTATAATAATAACTAAATTAACATTTATTTATGATATTTTTTATAACAATTCCCACACATTGTTTATTTTGAATCAGAGCATCATTAGGCTCAACCTGACTGTCACACATGACATATCATAGTCAAAAACCACATATCAGCATAACATTTTTTCGTAATTTTGAATGGTAAAAAAAAGATCTGCATTTTGCATAGCAATACTGAAGAGACATAGCAAATTACTTTATGGATCTTGTTTAAAGGTCAATTTCACCAAAATAAAACGTTTTCATCATTTACAACCCCCCACCCCCACAAAACACAAAAGGTCCTTTAGCTTGGCAGTATAACTATCCACTTTCAATGCATGGGAAAGAGCAGTTCGAACTTCTTTTCTATTAAAAAAAAATCAATAAAACTCAAAGTTAGAAGGACATGAGGGTGAGTAAATGATGACAAACTGCTCATATTTGGATGAACTATTCCTGTTTCTTTATGGTAGTGATGGCTAATACCAAAATGCCACAGCTGCACATGAATACCAATATTGTAAGAAGGCAAAACATATTTTGAGAATGGTAATTAGCACACAGCAAGCTGAGTGTCACTGTGTTTCAGACGTGTTGTGCGCAGTGCAGTTGTGGGAGCCAGTGAAGCTCCGTCTTTCGGCCCAGCTTGATTACGATTAAATGAAGTCAGGCATGCACTCTAATTACTGCTTACACTGGGAGTGCTTGTGAAAGAGTGTACTGAGGCAGCCGAAGACACAGCAGAGGTAACCAAGACAATGGCACTTTGAGCAATTTGCAGCATTTGGTGACAGAAACCCAGAAAGTTACGTTTACTGCATAGCATGAAAAGAGTCAGAATTTAAATTTTGTTCTCAAGGGAGTAAAAAAGACAGGAAGGAGAAGTGATATATAATGAATCCATGATACCATGAAAATATGCATTTACACAGACCTTTTAAATGCACATATAAATGTATAGGGACCCTAGGGAAACAATGCGTCACACGCTTGAATGTTGATTTTTGTGCATAGTCAACAGATAACAGGATGTGAACCAATTCTCATGAGAGAGAGCTAGTGATGGTATGAAACTGACATGTAAAAAGGAAAAAAACATATACAGTAAAATATAACTGTCCAGAATTTTAAAATGGTTTAGTTTAGTCAGATTAGATTAAGGCTCAAGAAAAAAATGACACCAGCATAACACTTCCATAAGGAGGACTGATGATAATGAAATGTTTCTTGACTGAGATTGCTTGTGTAATAAGAGACTCCTCAAACGACTACCTGTCTAACCCCAGCATTTCCAGAATTTTCTGTTCTGAATAGTCACTTCACTGTGGGAGTTTGCAGTGGTAACTTTCCTGGGTCATTTTCTCTCAAAGCCCTGTGTCATTTTTTTTAGTCTGCTTTCAGAGTCTGGGATGTAGTTATGGTGAGCTTTTAACATCAGAGAATTTCTGATGTGTATTACGGCCACACTCTTAAACGCTCTTGCATCTAAGTTTAATTCCCATTTCCTTTCTGCTTCTAAAAGCAGACTCGAGGGCTGGAAGAATGTGCATGGTTAACATTGCACTCGTCCCTGAACATTGACATGTAGCTGTTGATGGAGGGATAATATAGAGTGAGATAAAGGAAAAGGAAAGAAAGACACTTTTCCTAAGTAAGGCAGGTTGGTGATGACAGTACTGACAGAGTCACCAGTTATACCACAGTGAAATTTGCCAAGCCAATTAGCTAGTAGGACAGTGACTCACCACAGGACGTGGACTCGTCTGACATGTCTCCGCAATCATCATCTTGATCGCAGCGCCACGCTTCTGGTACACAGCGACCATTACCACAGGTGAACTGACCAGCCCGACATGGCTGGGCTAAAGACAAAACCATAAAGGGAACAAGATAATCTGATTAATTATGACATTCAGAGTTTTTAGCAGTGGCCACCCAAGATGCAAATTGCAAAGAATGTAATGATTTTATTCCAATTCCCCTTAATGATTCCATTAAATGTAATTCTAAAAATTTTGAGCTAAGAAAAATATGTTTAGAAAATATTTAGAGAACAGATTGTTCCAATAGAACAATACTAATAAATACAATTCTTGGGGGGGGAAAAGACAAACAAAGAAAAGCAAAACCATTATATGAATGAATAAATTAATGAATGAATCAATCAATAAATCGGTCAAAAAATCAATCTTGTACCAGTTCTTGATTTCTAATCCCACTGGACAGAGTTTAAACGCACATATGAGATAATCAATTTAAGGCGAGACACGGCAGGCAAAAACATAGTTTTTTTTTTTTCACTGGTCAATTTTGAGATTTTGGGCTATTTGTCTTCAATAACATGTCTTCTTTCGAACTTGTGGTGAAAAAAAGTAAAAAATACACATTTAGGTCTTTATTTTACTACACTTTGTCTGTTTGTGTCTGTATATTTATCCGAAATTCAACAAAAGTTGGCGTTCTAAATCAACGCGCTGCTCCGCGATCGCTCTCTGCTTCCTTTAATCTCACACACCCCTGGAAAGCTCTCTCTCTTCTGTACAATGCTGTCGGATCCAAATATGATCATTTCCTTTTTATCAGCAACCAATCGTGAAAGTATAATGGGCATTTAACTCTAAAAGCGAAATCTCATTGGCTGATGTCAATTTCTGACAACATGATTCGTTCAGATGCATCACGTGACGCGCTCTGACACTTAGATGTGTGTTTTTGACTGTTTTTCTGTTCAGTTAAAGGCCATAAACGCTGTGTTTATATGGTTTGATGTCATTTAGGTGGTTTGTATTGTTGTTGCTAATGATTTGATTTGTTTTAAGGCTATGGACAGTATATTTTGATTTCCTAGGTCATGAAAGCATATATCCTGAAATTGTCATGATTCTGCCATCTAGTCATCGTCTTTCTTTAGGTCTTGAGGCAGGATCATGACAGACCCATGTTTTATGTGCAAACACATGGCCTTGTTGGGCCATGTGCTTGTGTTGTCTCGTCTTCTAGCCCCGCCCTCCTTGTTATCCTCGTTTTGTCATTATTGCTTTACCTGTGTCACCTGTTATGTTATCATTAGTCTCGTCATTATTGCTTTACCTGTGTCACCTGTTATGTTATCATTAGTCTCCCTATTTAACCCCCTTGTGTTTGCTGTCCTGTGTCGGTTCATTGTTAATCCTTGTCAAACCGTGAGTATCTCGTGAAGAGCTGTTGTCCTGTTGCACCATTGCCTGTATTAGTTGTTTGTTTTTTCTTGTAGTTATCTGTCACAGTCTAGTTAGTCTCCATTGTCCTGTCTATGTTTTGCCCCCTCGTGGGTTTTGTTTTCCCTGTTATTTGTTTAATAAATCGTGTTGCCCTGACTACTGTCTGCGATTGGGTTCGTACTTCCTCACCACCATAACAGAATGAACCGACCAAAAGAGAACCCAGCAGACAGTATGTCTGATTCCGTCAAGCAACATTCGGACGACCAGGAACTATGGTGGCAGTCGGCTATCACTGACAGTAAGAGTGGAAAACTTCCTTTTCCGCCCCAGGGTGAGTCGACCTTGAGACGGTACGCCCAGGTCGTGGAAGGGAAGAGATTTTTCTTGCCAGAGATCCTGGTCAACCGTTACTTCATCGCGGGTCTCAATACCCCTCCTCCTCTGGCTGTACGGGAGAGACTGGTCCACCGTTCTTTCCGAGAAGTGGTGGATCGTTTGTGTCAAAAGGAGCCGCAGACTCCCATGTCGTCATCGCCGGCCATGCTGCCCGTGATCCCGGAGGGTCACGTCTTAGGCGTTGTTACGCAGGAGGAAAAGGGGTGCCCCACTTCGACTCCTGAAGCGTCATCCGCACCTGTAAGTCTCCGCTGCAAGCGAGGGAGACGGATCTCGTGGGAGTCTGCTTCGGAGTCTTCAGCGACGGAGTCAACCCTGCCAGAGTCTGTCCTCCCAGCACCAGTTACGGTCCCTGCTGAGCTTCCCCTACTGGTCACAAGCCCGGTTTTGGTCTCTGCTCCGCGGCCAAGGAGAAAGAGGAGGAAGAAGGGAGCTTTCTGTCCTCCATCTCTGTCTCCTCCTGAGCCCGCTTCAGTCAACGCTGTTCCAGAGCCCGCTTCAGTCAACGCTGTTCCAGAGCCCGCTTCAGTCAACGCTGTTCCAGAGCCCGCTTCAGTCAACGCTGTTCCAGAGCCCGCTTCAGTCAACGCTGTTCCAGAGCCCGCTTCAGTCAACGCTGTTCCAGAGCCCGCTTCAGTCAACGCTGTTCCAGAGCCCGCTTCAGTCAACGCTGTTCCAGAGCCCGCTTCAGTCAACGCTGTTCCAGAGCCCGCTTCAGTCAACGCTGTTCCAGAGCCCGCTTCAGTCAACGCTGTTCCAGAATCCGCTTCAGTCAACGCTGTTCCAGTGCCGGCAGCAGAGAGGGTTGCTCATGAGTCTGCAGTCGTGAGAGCTGAAGAGAGAGCCGCGGCCGATTCTGCTGCTAAAGCAGTGTTACAGTCGGTTTCAGCTAGTCAGGAGATGCCTGTCGTCATTGCTGCCAGGACCCTGTCTGATTATTTGTCACGTCTTGTCAAAATCCTAGAAGTCCCTGTCAAGCCTGTCTTGTCCCCAGACCCCGTGCCTAGAGCTGCAGAGAAGGCTGTTCCTAAGTCGGTTGCAGAGAACGCTGTTCCTGAGTCGGTTGCAGTGAATACGAATCCTGAATCAGACATGAGAAGCGCGTCTTCCGAGTCTGATGTGAGGAGCGCTGGTTCTGATTCGTCTGCAGAGTTCTATGACCCGGTTCCAGCTCCGCAGCCTGCTGCTGCATTGCCTCTCTCCACTGCCCAGCCACCTACTACATCCCCTGTCTTGAGTCCTGTTTCATCTCCTACTGTTTCCCCCATCAAGATTCGTCCCGTATCGTCGCCCCCTGTTGTCCCTATCAAGACTCCTATCAAGTCGCCTTGTGTTTCCCCGGTCAGCCCTGTCTGCACTCAGCCCCAGTCTGTTTCCCCCAAGACTGTTCCACGTGTCTCCCCGTCCAAGTCTGCTCGGATTCCTCGCCCTCAACCCTCACCCCGTAAACCCAAGACCACAGTCCCACCCACCCACCCTGGACATTCCCCTATGAACTCTCTTGTTCCTCCGCCCCCCCCTCCAGTGTTTGTTATTTTTATTGTTGCACCCCAACCCTGTCGTTGTGTTTTCGTGTCTGCCTTTAATGTTATTTGTCATGTTTAGTTGGTTTGTGTCTTTGTCTCAGTCCGTCATGTCCCGTGTTTGATGTACCCTTGAGGAGCGTCTGGAAGCCGCTCCTTAAGGTGGGGGTTCTGTCATGATTCTGCCATCTAGTCATCGTCTTTCTTGAGGCAGGATCATGACAGACCCATGTTTTATGTGCAAACACATGGCCTTGTTGGGCCATGTGCTTGTGTTGTCTCGTCTTCTAGCCCCGCCCTCCTTGTTATCCTCGTTTTGTCATTATTGCTTTACCTGTGTCACCTGTTATGTTATCATTAGTCTCGTCATTATTGCTTTACCTGTGTCACCTGTTATGTTATCATTAGTCTCCCTATTTAACCCCCTTGTGTTTGCTGTCCTGTGTCGGTTCATTGTTAATCCTTGTCAAACCTTTGTCAGTCCGTGAGTATCTCGTGAAGAGCTGTTGTCCTGTTGCACCATTGCCTGTATTAGTTGTTTGTTTTTTCTTGTAGTTATCTGTCACAGTCTAGTTAGTCTCCATTGTCCTGTCTATGTTTTGCCCCCTCGTGGGTTTTGTTTTCCCTATTATTTGTTTAATAAATCGTGTTGCCCTGACTACTGTCTGCGATTGGGTTCGTACTTCCTCACCACCATAACAGAAATATCCTGAAAATCCCTCTGAACATCTTTTTTCATCTTGTGTGTAATCAAAATGAAAAAAAGAATTTTGCACCTGGCTTTATCATATGTTCAGATCTATCTACCGAAAATATATGTAAAATTGCGCATATTTAATGAGATAATGCCTAATTTGCATAATTAAACATACAAATTTCAAAACCTTGTAATACATTTTTTTATGAACTTGTGTAAGTAATCAACTGAAGAAGTTTCATGGTGATATCTATTATTTTAAAATGTTACCCTATTCACCTGTAGTGTCTCGCCTTAAGTCTAAGATAATTTCTTTAAGATGGTTTAGTCTGATGTGTGACTCCAGGAATTAGTCCCACCAAAAGGCAATCCTTTAATTCTGAGCTTACTGATCAAAATTTCATTGATACACCAGAGACTATTTTACAGCCAATTCAAGCAATTCTCTGCTTCAGATCATCTTGAATCATGAAATATTAAATCGCTTTAACATCTGCTGTCAATTTCAGCTCCTCACTGATTCAGTATAATCACTTGTGTTCCACATCGCTTTGCTCTAACAGCTTCTGCCAAGTCAACAAAGGCCTGAGCCGTCTCCGGCTTTATCAGAGGGATGTCAGACTGTTGACAGCATTTATCACATCGGTTCTTCCTTTCCATTGATCTTACAGCACTTAAAGTAGTGAAAGAGTGTTAACTTCTGGAAACAGGCCAGGTGTTACTCTAGTTAGAAAAAAGGAGTTTGGGGAAAAGAAAGTTCACTTCGTTGCACAAACATGCTTATCGATTTTCAAGCTCCCATTAGAAAGTCAATGCTCCTTGCCCTATTTTAGTAACTAAGAAGGTAGCTTAAAATGAGAATCAGCAATTAAATAAACAAGCAAACATTTCAAAAATGGTAAATCACTATTGCAGAGTCCTATGCTGTCACTTGCTTCTCAATGGCAAACAAAAACTGAAATATTCATAACTGAAAAACGTGTTTTAAAACAGTTTTAACTGCAACCTGAAATAGTATGTACAGAATTAATATTTGTATTGCTAATTTAATTTTGAAAACCTCTAAAAACATGAAAATATGCATGTCACTACCAACAAAAGATGTTGGTAACACTTCAGTTTAAGGTCCAATTCTCACTATTAACTAGTTGCTTATCAGCATGCATACTAGGATATTAGCTGTGTATTACTTATAAAGCACATATTAATGCCTTATTTTGCATGACCATATCCTACATCCCTACAATCCTACCCTACCTAAACTTAACAACTACCGTATTAACTATTAATTAGCAGTAATTAGTAATTAGGAGTTTATTGAGGCAAAAGTCCTAGTTATTAATAGTGACAATTGGACCCTAATCTAAAGTGTGACATAAATTTATATCTGAAATGTGTATTTGAGTTACCTAGTTATGCCACTTATCATATTATGTTAATGGATAAATATTAAAAATTATAATAAAAGTGATATTAAGATAAAGTTTGATTCTAAGGGTATTTAGTGTGACCCTGAAATGAAAAAAAAAAAGAAAAAATTTATAATTTTTTTTAAAAGAGCACAGTACGTTGAATGTATGATTGCTAAGTTTTATTTCTGAAATGAAAATACCCCACTGTAAGTAGAATGAGTTAATGGTACAGTATAACTGGCAGATGTTGGTGGGTGAATCTGTTATGTATGAGGGAGTAAAAATCTACCTGAGCATGTTTTATTAGACTCATCTTCATTATCTCCACAGTCATTGGTTCCATCACAAAGCCACCTCTTGGGTATGCAGCGGTTATTGGGACATTTGAACTGGTCAATCGGGCAACTGTGGTTAGCTGGAAAGAACAATGGAAGCAAAAAAATAAATCACACGTCAAAAAAGTACATATTTTATCTAAGAACATAAACAATTTGCAAGCCTGACATATATTCGTTATTGTATTTTTTTTGTGGGGGAGGGGGGGGGGGGGGTTGACATGTTTTGTTATACTGCTGACAGCCCACTCTACAAATAAGTGAGTTCATATGCATAATACTCTTCTTTTGTTTTGACACAGCACTTTTCATTGTGCTATTCATCTATTCTCCTGAGCTAGCTTCACATTTATCTCAAAAATATGCATTTGCCCTCAGGCATTTGAGTTTATTTAAAGTACTGCCTGTGTTTTCCTCTACTGTTTGCTCTATTTAATAATAGAACTTACCATTACTCACAACCCTGGATACTCAACGCGTACCCACCAGACAATGAGTAACAGATGAAATGGAAAACCGGATTCAAGTGGGATCAGGCAATAACGTTTCAGGCGTATTAAACTATAGGACATCCCAGCAGAGCAGAAAATTGATTTTGCAATTCTGATAATTCTGGCAGAACATCACGTTAAAGTATTTCTCATAGTGAAAAATGACTCAGTCCCCAACGTTTTAACAGGGTGCTTATCTTATCGATTAGCTCATGAGCAGATTGTGCAGTGGGATGCAGCGCGTGGGAGAAAACTTTGATACGGGCGTTGATATTGCATTCGCTTTTTTCCCCTAAGATGTCAATTAGCAACTTGTTAATTTTCAACAAATTATATGCAAACAGCCTGCTTGTGCAAATTTACTGTACGTAGATGCTTTTATCCAATGCAATTCAAGCTAGAGTATATATTTTATCAGCATATATCATTTAATTATTATATAGCTCTCTGGAATAATTGATTTTGACTGGCCAATTTGGGGCATTGTGGATTTAAAAATGTTTGCATAATGACCACTAAACTGTATATTAGACCACTGTATACATTAAACTTTTGCTACTTTCTATTTTGTATCACCTTGAGGCTCCTCTCTTTACAAAACAATTACAACTTCTAGGTAAGGATTTTATAAAAAAAAAAATTACTTGGAAATATATTACACACACACACACACACACACACACACACACACACACACACACACACACACACACACACACACACACACACACACACACACACACACACACACACACACACACACACACACACACACACACACACACACACACACACACACACACACACACACACACACACACACACACACACACACACACACACACACACACACACACACACACACACACACACACACCAAATGTTTAGGTTCTTTTGTTCTTTTGAACTTTCTATTCATCAAATATAGAAGACAGGTTCAACATTAATAATAAGAAATTTTTATTAAGAACTAAATTGGCATATATAATGATGCTGAAAAATCAGCTTTGCCATCACCGGAATAAATTGTTTTAAAATAGAAAACAGCTATTTTAAATTATAATAATATTTCACAATAGTAATGTATTTGATCAAATAAATGCAGCCTTGGTGAGCATAAGATACGTAAAAAAAAAAAAAAAACATTAATAAAATAAATAAGATAAATTAACATTGTTGCTGTGTTCATCTTGTTACTAGGTCAGTATAAAATGGATGGCACCTGTGATACCTGTACAAAATGAAAATTTCTGTATTGAGTGATACATCACAGACATATATGACACTGTGTGCATGCTAAATGACACAGCTTGAGGCCCCCGAGGTTTGATGGTTCAGTAAAGCGGGCACAACAGGGATTATACGTCCCAATCAGGGAGGAAGAAAACAAAGTACATACAGCATATTTGGGCCTCCTCATCACTGCCATCTAAACAGTCATCATCTCCATCACAAATCCAATTTGCTCGTATGCAGCGCCAGTTCCTGCACTGAAACTCATCATTTCTGCACCGCTGGGGCTCCTCTTGACCTGCAGAGTCTTCAGGAGAAAAAAACAACAACAAAACAATAGGAAACTGAATTCAAGGGGAAGAACATCAAGGAAAATATAGTCAAACACTGCATTTGGGTGATGTGGCGTCTGAGCATGAGATTATACTAGTGTTACTTTTTCAGATGAGTCAAGCATGTTACTTTTCTCATTATTACAGCATTGCAACATGACAAATAGAACATTAAAACTAAATAATAATAATAGTAAAACAACATAAACAGATTATGTCTGTCTGTAATTGAGTGACTGATGACTTCTATGGGACTAAGGAGAGCTGCTTGAAAAAAATGAAGCAATAAATTTGCAATTTATTTAATACAAATAATTGTTTTTTAATTAATGTTTAAAAGCATAGTTAAATATAAAATAAAATACAATACAATTATTTGTAAACTTTTAATTCCATTAAAAAAGCATTTAAAACAAATAAATAAAAATGAAATTAAATAAGCACTGGGATTAGTAATGGTCAATTAGGTTTTGTCATTTATTATATATATATATATATATATATATATATATATATATATATATAAAAGCCTACCAGAGCATGTGACATTGTTCTTGTCCAGGTGCTGGTTGTCGGCACATGCGCACACTCGGCCTCCCGGGACAGCCAAGCAGAGGGTACCACAACCACCATAATTCACCCGGCAGGCATTGTCACCTAAAAAACAAACATAGGACTAAACAACAGATATCTACAAATCTTCTTTTCCACTGGCAGGACAGCTGTTTATGTGTTCATCCCTTTATGGCTTTTAGCAATGTCTCTCCTTGAAACAGAGAACATAAAGTTCTTCCTCACTGCCCACTCAGAACCAATTTCCTGCTCTTCTGGGATGCCGGTGGAACAAGGGGGCATTATTTTTAATCACATGTCAAGTAAATTATGGGAAACACTGGAGAAGAGAGCCATTTGACACTCTTTTCCTTTCACTGACATAATTCGTTGTGTGGGCAATGGCACCTACGAAGGGGGAGGAGAGGAGAAAAACACAGTTTTGTGAGAAAACTGTCACTTATTAAGTTGAGGTATGGGGACAATAATAAGGTTTCATTTAGAGAGTGGTCGAAAGGCATTGCCTGAACCAATGAGATAAAAACCGCTTTGTAATGGCCAATCTGTGGTATTGCAAAGAGTGGAAACACAATTAATCTTTTTCCCGACAAGCGCTTTGGAGAAATTTGTCTTCTGCTGAGAATGTAGACTGTCAAAAAGCCCATATTTTTGGGGGGTAGGAGATGCACACGACATAACGGGACTCCCTCACCCGTCACAAATCTCAATGTTTAGAGAGTTGTAAGTTGGATGTCAAGATGAGAATATTTAAAACATGATATAAGTCTGCTGGTCCCAGCTGCCTTCGTTGTCTTTCTCAAAAGAGTGAGTCTCTCTGACATGCAGCACACTGCCTGCTCCCCTGAAAACACACCGCCCTCAGGTAAGTAAGAGATGAAGCATGTGGGAGCCGAACACACTCCTGTGTTCTCTGTGCTGCTCGTCTGCGTGCGCGAGGGCCCCGCTGAGAAGTGTCCCTCCCTCTACCTGTTGTGACTGGCACTTATGAGGGAGGATGACAGTAATCAACCCTCCTTGCCTCAGACATCCACACAGAGTTAAACATTCTAAACAGAGCTTTAGCCCCCACTTCACCAGATTAAACCCACCCACTCAACAGAACGGCTCCTGCTCTGCAGTTGAGTCTATGCTAATAAAAGTTAAAGCCATGGAAATCTGTAATAGCTGTGCTGCGTGTAAAAAAAAAAAAAAAAAGAAGTAATTTATTATGAATTTTCTGAAAGAATGCACTAGCCTATGTGATATGTTTTTTTTTTCTTCACCAGACTCTTTTGTGTATTCAATTCATCACAATATTCATCCAGTACGTTTGGGGTCGGTAAGATTTTTTTTTATTCTTGAAAGGAGTCTCTTATGATCACCAAGGCTTCATGTATTTGAATAACACACACACACACACACACACACACACACACACACACACACACACACACACACACACACACACACACACACACACACACACACACACACACACACACACACACACACACACACACACACACACACACACACACACACACACACACACACACACACACAAGTGATTTTAAACCATTGAAGTGCAATAAGAGTGAGCTTGATATATATATATTTTTTTAACGTAGTTGGCTTTAGTTGTTTTTTTCTGGATATTGAAAGTGGTGATGCGCATTATGAAAATGCCATGGTATCAAAAATGTATCATAAAAAACTTATTTACAGCAAAAATAACTACATGTTGTATATAGTTATTGTGAAATAAAATAAAACTACTCGTGATAAAAGATTTTGGTCATATCGCCCAACCCTAACCCTTACTATTTTTATGGAAACCATGATAGATTGTTTTCTTTAATAAATCGAAAATGAAAAAGAATAGCATTTATTTTAAATAGAAATCCTTGCAACATTTGAATTATCTTTACGGTAACATTTAATAAATTGAATGCATCCTTACTCAATATAAAAAAAAACATCTTACTGAGCCCAAACTTTTGAACAGCAATTTTCATTAATATATATTTGTTTGTTTTTTGTCGTAGTGGAAAAAACTATTAATTTCCCAGAATGCTTTAATATACTCCAAAGTCTTCTAAATGGTACCATCATGAATCAGGCTTTCAGGATAGAGACCTTAAAGTTACCTGCTCTGCCAACAAACAAAATTAGATGAATTTCTTTGAATTTCAATCCAGTAAATTCATCTTCCTGTCACTGCAAATCAAATTCCTCTGTGTTGTGGCCATTTCAATTTAAATTCCAACTTACCTGTATGAATTAAAAAGGAAAAAGAAAAATCCCGACCATTATTCATTAAAACATTATTTAAAAGAAGATGAAAAATGTGTAATTCTGTAATATTTAACTTTCTTTTAGAGTTAAAGTGACTTTACCCAGCTGGCTTTGTGCATCATATACTCGGAGCCCAAACAGAGGGGGTCTTTCACTTCTCAGTAGAGTGACTTCAGCAGAGACCAGATCCAGCTGGAAGATGGAAGCGTTCATGTACTCTGTCCAGAAGATGGAATTTTGGTACTGTGCAATCCCAAACGGGTGATTGAGTTCCCTGCCACTGTACACAACCTACAGTGGAAAAACAGAATTACCATGTTGTTGTGACAACTGTGGTAGAGGATACATCTTTTTTCCTCTTTAACCCTTAAACGCATACCTCGGGGGTCTTTAGTGACCTTCTTAGTATTCCTCAATCAATTAATTATAAACAATATAACAAGAAAAAATATATTATAAAAGAATGCCTGTTTTCCCATTCATTTCAGTAAAAATTGTAAAGGGTCGCTGAAGACCCGAGGTGTGTAACAGTGCAAGTAAAAAAAATGTGTGCAACAATAATTGAATCTTTGATGACTGAATACGTTTATTCCACAAGGTAGTAATGTCTGATACACAATGATAAAGTGATGATTCACTCAATTACCGCAGGCAGAAAACAAAAGAATAGGAACTATCATCAGCAAAACTTGAAGTGGCTCAGTGATTTACTGCAGAGCAAGAACTGAACGCAATCAAGTATTAGCGTCACTGTTACTTGATGGTGGATCTGGTGAAGAAGCTGTCAGCAATCAAAATATTGACTTAGAAGATGTTGAAAATGATAGTTTTGAGAATATGTTTGAGATGGCGAATATGAGCCAGATGCTAAATGTACTGAAATTAGCTTTGACGAGGATAGTGATGATGTTAAAAATATCTGCTCAAACTGAACCATTCTGAACCAAAATATCTGCTCAAACTGAACCATTCCAAGCTCCAAAAGGTAACAAAATATGCTTTATTTTATTCTTCTGTAACTGTTACTCTAATATAAGGAGATTTTTATAGTATCACGACAGGTAGAGATCCATCTGTGTTAGATATAGATTGGCGAAGCATTCATGTATTTAAAGGAACACGCCAACCTTTTTGGGACTTTAGCTTATTCACCATATCCCCCAGAGTTAGATAAGTCCCTTTTCATCTCCGTGCGTGCCGTAACTCTGTCTGATGCACCCACCGCTAGCCTAGCATAGCACAAAGACTGGAGGTAAATAGCTCCAGCTAGCACACTGAGATGAAAAGGGTATGTATGGATCTAAATCTGGGGTGAATAAGTTAAAGTCCCAAAAAGTCGGAGTGTTCCTTTAAGGGTTAATATCTAATGGCTTGATGGATGAACTTGAACGGATGAAAAATTGAACAATGTTTCAATGCTTTAAAGATACAGTATGCCAGCAAACTCTCAACCTGCACTCTCACATTAAATTCATTCTTGTAAGACCAAATTAGTCCAAGCTATGCATTCATCATACATTTTATAGCTTGTTTATTCTGTCAAAGTTTGTCTCAATAGAGCTCTTCAATCATTACATCAATTCGTGGGCCTATCCAGAAGTCTTATCCAGAAGTAATTTGCCATGGGTTCCCTCAGGAATGTCTAATGGGTTTTTATAAAGTGGTTTTCGATCCAAGTAAAATAAAGTCTGTGGTCAACATTACTTGAAGAGACTTTCCTATTCTGTGCAGCAACATAAACTATGCACAATCAACCCTCAAATGTAGATTTTGAAATCACTGTGTGCTTTAAAAATGTGATTAATTGAGGAGTTGTAGTTCTCATTAGCAAACTTCAGAATTAAAGTTGTAGTCCTTATTAGCAACTTATTAGAAACAAAATTCACATTTTTGTATGAATGTGGATAGTATGTTGCAGAACAAAAAAGGAAAGACTTGGTTTCCAAAACAGGAAACAGTTTAGTCAACTAATTGCCAAAGCCATGACTAAATAAAGGCTTTTTTTTATAAATGTACCGGTACTTAAATTCACTAATGCCTTAAGCCCCGTTCACACCGCCAGCGACACGCAGCGACAAAGCGACAAGATCCCATTAATTTCAATGGAGCGCTGGCGACTTCCGGCGACACGAGCGACAGTGACCGTTGGCGACAGAATGTGTGCGTGTCAAGCGACAGGAGACAAGCGACCAAAGTTCAGAAATGTCAACTTTATGCAAATGAGAAGCGATTTTCGCGAGCGACAACCAATAGGAAAGAAGACTTTCAGTGGAGCTCACGTTACGTCACCGTCTCGGAGTGCAGGCAAGACAGAGTTCGAGGGCGATTTCACTTATATGATTTGACTAACCACATTCATGGATATAATAAAATGATGCATGGAAAATAAACTGTCGACAGTCTCAGTGAGTTTAATTCATGCATTTATAGTTCGAGTGTTGTAAGTTTTTGATGCAAGTTTAGCACTGCTGCAGTTCACTTTACAGTTTCCCCTGCATTGTGTTGACTATTAGAGACAAGAAACTGTATTATTTGTCAAATACGAATGACGTTTTAGTAATTTATGACCGTATGAGTGAGTTTAATTTGTTGCTTGATCGATAGTTAATCTAGTAAATTATTTAATCCACTGAATACTGCTATGGGAATATAAAAACACTCTCCCAACAGCATACTGTTTCTTTTGAGCCTATAATTTCTAGTCAAATTAAAATAAAATAAAGTTAGTTGTATCACTTGTGATGGTATTTAGTATAGATATGGCCAGATCGTCCAGTCAACCAATAACATTAGAGCGACAGCACTACCAACGCCCACAAGCGACTTCACAGTACAGAGACTAGCGGCACACAGCGACAAAATCGCTGGTGGTGTGAACGGGGCTTCAGATTGGTATATTTTATGAAAGTTTTCAATTAAATTATGAGGGAACCTGAGCTAAATGTTAATCCTCTTCCAGACTTTAGGAAGCACTGCCTAATTGGTTAACAATTGTCACATTTAATATTTAAATTGCAGGACATTTTACGAGAAACTGGTGAAAATAACTAAGGAATTCATTAAGATTCCGAAGCTATGAAAAAGCAACATTTTACTCACCATTCTCCCAGTGCCATTAAGGTAGATTCTCTCAATGTGATCATAATAGGCATCACACCAGTACATGGTACTCATTCCATGGTCCAGAGTGAGTCCATTGGGCCACAGCATGTTAGATGTGACAAATATTTTCCTGTTGGACCCATCCATCCAGGCTTTCTCTATTCTCCCGATGCTGTCGTTCACCTCATCCTCTTCCCAATCCGTCCAGTACATCCAACTGCAACCAAAACCAAAAGTAAGAGTAATTCATAAAAAAAAGCTCTTGTTTTTGTTTGAAGCAGACATGAATATCAATCACAACATACTCGCTAAGACAGGAATTTCACAGCTGAAGCAGATTGAAACAAATTGCCTCCAAGTCAAAAAAATGTACATTGAACAAACAAAATATGCTTAGGAAAAGTCAGCGTCTCACACCTAAGGGAAATCATTTTGATCTGTAGATAAAACTGTTAAACAACAAGATAAATTGACACCAAGGACAAATTGTGAGTGGCTCAAAGGGTCTAGAAAACAAGGCCACCATCCATATCAAAGGTATTCCTCTGGTTGGTCCTCTCATTTGCATTTCCTTTTCTTAGTTGTGGATATACTGAAAGGTCCTGTGCCAACATGAACTGTTACTCTCAATGGGTTAGTGATATTTGAAAAGTGATTGGGTCAACGTTTCGACATGATCCTTTCCCTAGTAAGTGTGCTTAAGGGATTTGCTGCCTCTGAGTACTACTCAGCGGTCAACGCAAGCTTTTCTGTCTCATCAATGATAGAAGTCTTGCTTCATGTGCACCACATAAAACAGAATTGGATAAAGGGCGAATCAAGCGCTCTCTGTCCCAGCGTGTTGGCTACGTGACCCCATGAATTATTCAGAAGGCAAACAGCATGCTCCGAGTCTCATCCTGCTCTGTTCTGAATGTAACAACATGCAGGGTCTAACCAAAATGAGCAAAGATTACATGGCATTTTCAACGAGTAGAGTACAAAAAAGGGCCTGCGGCTCTTAAAAATAGTATTTTTCACCCCCTTTTTCCAACTAATGGTCAGTGAAAGGTCTTTAACCTTCACAAAATGTTATATGTAATATTTATAATAGAATATAATTTTTAGGTCAATTTAAATGTAATAAGACCAGTTTATTTTCTATTAATTTTCGATGAGGATTTTCTAAATTCTAAAAGAGAGAGAGTAACGACGTGAAAATCTTTACTGCCACTTTGCTGTCCATAAAAAAATAAAAAATAATAAATAATACAGACATAAATTGCAACAGGCATAACACCAGGATAGGAAGAAAGGAAGAAAAGCAAAAAATTATATATATACAGTATATATACACACACACACACACACACACACACACACACAGTATATATAGGCGAGGAAATGCGAGAGACAGAGAAATAGATGAGAAACTGAAGGCTTCATTAATCCTTTAAACTGGAGCATCAAGCTAGGACTATAAGAACTCCATTAAACTGTGGTTTATGCACTATGAACTGGTAGGAGTTTACAAAATCAGTTTTGCCCTGCTAAAAATACCACAGTTTCGAAAGTCTGCTGCTGGGAATATAGGACAGCAATGAAGTGGGCATAGATGAAAAAATATATATATATAAAAAAAAAAAAAATGGAGATACAGAGACGTAAATCGTGAAAGTCCAAATGACAGAACCTGAGATACTAAAAGAGTTACTGAGGTGGGCAAGTTCGTTCTTATCATGTTATCACAGGCTGCTTGTGGCATCAACAAAGAGATGTATACTGTTTGGGGGGGAGAGATAAAGAAATCAGGACAGGCGGGTGTTATTTCAGGGGGAAGCCCATCCAGCAGAGCAGACAAAGATCAACGTGCCACCTGCTCACCTGATAGATGGCCAACCCCTAATGATGGGCCCTAACCCCATTACTATAAATAAGCCCATTCAGGTGGGTCAAAACAACACAGTCAAAACTGTACTAATAAAAACTAAACGGGTTAAAAAGAAAGTTTATAATTAAGATATTTTAATAAAACATTTGGTCACACTTTAGATTAGGGTCCAATTATCACTATTACCCAACTTTTAACTACGGCTTTTGCTTAGTAAGGTAGTTGTTAGTATACCATTAGTAGTTTAGGTATTGGGTAGGATTAAGGGATGTAGAATATGGTCATGCAGAATAAGGCATTAATATGAGCTTTATAAGTACTAATAAAAAGCCAATATCCTAATATGCATGCTAATAAGCAACTAGTTAATAGTGATAAATGGATCCTAAACTAGTGTTACCAAATATTTTACCCAAAATATCTACCCAAAAGTCAAAGAATACATTTTAAATTAATAGATATATATATAAAAAAAACATTCTTAAAATTCTTAAAAAATAAATAATTATATATTATTAAATTATTCTAATATTTTTATAATTAAATAAATCTTAATTATTTTTTTTAAATTCTCAAATGTGATGTTATCTCACTCTGTTATCTATTAACTTATCATAATCTGTTCACTCTACTCTCAAAGTGTGTTATTTCATGTTTTTGAAAAATCTCATGGTCACCAAGGCTGCATTTATTTGATCGAAAATTGTACTACATATTTTAAAGAAAGTATTTTGATTCTGTTCAGTCATAATCAAGATATTTAAGTAATGCATTTGGTGTAAACACAAAACCAAATGTTTACATTTACAATGAAGAATGCATATTCGAAAGGCAAAATAAAATATAAAAAAATATGTTGTTTTTTTTTATAATTATATATAATTATTCTAATCATTTTGTATAGTTATGTAATAATTATTAAATTGTTAAAATATCAAATGATATTAAAGCTGCAAGCAGCGATTGCGGGCCCAAGCCGGTGGCACCGCCACCCTGGTGCCTTTAGTGGAACTAAAGGCACCGGGTGGCGGTGCCACCGGCTTGGGCCCTCCATCGCTGCTTGCAGCTTTAATTATATATATATATATATATATATATATATATATATATATATATATATATATATAAAAATATATATATATATATATATATTATGTAAATTCTTTTCCCCCCCTATTTTTAACATATATATTATTATATATATAATAATAATATATATATTATTAACATTTTTGGATGCTAAACTATTCTTTTTATAGGCTTTGTACTTTGTACACTTTGTACACTCACGTTCCAATATAGAAAAATTTAAAAAAATTATTATGAACGGCACAAACTGTACAAATGACTATTTAAACAGAGCAGTGTAATTTTTATATGTAAGGTTGACTATTTTATTATTATATTTTATTAAGGCTATAATGAACATTCTGCGATGTCAAGATTGCAATGCTGGAATGCTGTGTGTGTGTGTGTGTGTGTGTGTGTGTGTGTGTGTGAGGCTCGATCGAACAATGGAGACATAAAAACATACTCCGTCATTTTGTTCATACAGACCATCATTCAAAATGCAAAGTGTTTCCTTATATTTGTGTACACTCGCAATGAAACACAACATTGTGCTTTTGTTAAACTATATACTCTTGTCAAACTGTAACCTACAACTGTCACCCAACCAAAATCACACACACACACACACACACACACACACACACACACACACACACACACACACACACACACACACACACACACACACACACACACACACACACACACACACACACACACACACACACACATCCCCCCTCCCCTCCCATCCCCACACAGACAGACACACACACACACAGAATGGCAGAGAGACAGAGAGAGAGAAAATACACATTCAAACCACAATATCTGACTTCCTGTTGGTCGGAGCTAATGACTGTAAATTAGAAAGTTGTCCGGATCGAAGAGAAGAATATACGTACCGAGTTTGGTTACTGTAGGTAAAACTTTAACTAAGTTATAACACACTTTATGCATCCTTTTTTAATCATAAATTTGTTTCCTCGCCACGGCCAAACCGTTCGAGATATCAAAAATCCCCTGGCAATTTATCATCTTCCATGTCTTGACTTCATGCTGACCGAGTTTCGTGGTCATCGGATGAATTCTCTAGGAGAAGTGTTTCAAATGCGAGAGCAAGCGTTCTCCAATCAACCCGTAATAGCCGACTTCCTGTTGGGCTGGCGTAAAACTTGACCCAGGGAAAGTTGTTCGGCCCGATTAAATCTATATGTGTACCGAGTTTCATATTAATTCATGCAAGCGTGTTTGATATACGGACAAGTGTTCGAATCCCACGCCCCACATTTGACCTGTGTGCAAAATTTCAAGAGTTTTCGAGCATGTTAAGGCCCTCAAAAGTGCCAGAGATTTTGCACACAGCAGAGAAATGGTTAAACTAAACTACCCCCCCTCCTCACACACACACACACACACACAGAGACGCAGAGGGGCAGAGGGAAAATGCTCCAAACAGTACACATTCAAACCAAAATATCTGACTTCCTATTGGTCGGAGCTAATGACTGTAAATTAGAAAGTTGTCCGGATCGAAGAGAAGAATATATGTACCGAGTTTGGTTACTGTAGGTAAAACTAATACCCCATTTTTGACTAAAGGTGGCGCTACTGAGCCCCTTACCACGCCCGTTTCTGAAACTTCGCACATGTCTATTACACAATAAATGTCAAATGCATGTTGAGTTTCATGCAATTTGAAGCATGTTAAGAGCCTCAAATGCATCCAAAAAGAATATAAAAGTTTAAAGCGTTGCCATGGCGACAGTATTAAAGATATCAATAATCCTTTCACAGGTCTACATCTGTCGTGTGTTTACATTATACAGATGAAGTTTGAAGCAAATCGGGTAAAAATAAGAGGGTGATTTCAAAGCATTTCGAAAGTGACACACTTCCTGCTGCCAGTTGGTGGCGCTATAACTTTGACTCACAATAGTCACATCCATGTGATCGGCTTCTTACAGCGAACACACTGCTGAAGTTTCATCAAGATCAGTTCATGTATGAGGATGTTATAACACACTTCCTGTTTCCAATATTCGCCATAAATTCGTTTCCTCGCCACGGCCAAACCGTTCGAGATATCAAAAATCCCCTCGCAACTTTTCATCCTCAATGTCTTGACTTCATGCACACCGAGTTTTGTGGTGATTGTTTGAATCGTCTAGGAGGAGTATTTTAAATTCCATTGCATGTGTTTTTTAAACTACGCCAAATAGCCGACTTCCTGTTGGGCTGGGGTAAAAAGTCAGAGCATGAAGGATATATGAACCGATGAGATCTATAAGTGTACCGAGTTTCATATTATTTCATGCAAGCGTGTTTGATTTATGGACCAAGTTTTCGGACCCCGTTCCAGGGGGCGCTGTCGAGCCCCCCTGCCACGCCCGGGTACCAGCTTCAGTCCAGCTCTAATGGCCGCGGGTTCTGACCAGTGTGCAAAGTTTCAAGAGTTTTTGAGCACGTTAAGGCCCCCAAAAGTGGCAAAAACCTTGAAAAAAAATTTATTATAAAGAAGAAGAAGAAGAAGAAGAAGAAGAAGAATTAAAGCTGCAAGCAGCGATTGCGGGCCCAAGCCGGTGGCACCGCCACCCTGGTGCCTTTAGTGGAACTAAAGGCACCGGGTGGCGGTGCCACCGGCTTGGGCCCTCCATCGCTGCTTGCAGCTTTAATTTTTTTTATATATATATATATAAAAAAATATATATATATATTATGTAAATTCTTTTTTTCCACCTATTTTTAACATATATATTATTATATATATAATAATAATATATATATTATTAACATTTTTGGATGCTAAACTATTCTTTTTATAGGCTTTGTACTTTGTACACTTTGTACACTCACGTTCCAATATAGAAAAATTTAAAAAAATTATTATGAACGGCACAAACTGTACAAAGCAGGGCTCTACGCTAACTTTTTTCCCAAGGAGTACATGTGCTCCTAAATGAAAAAATTTAGGAGCACACAAAGAAATTTAGGAGCACAGTACAAAAAAGTAGCCACACTCCTTTTAGCCACACTCCTAAAAATATCTTCTTTTGTGTTCAGCACAAGAAATACATGAATACAGGTATTTAACAACATTAGAGTGAGAGTAAATAATGACAGAATTTTTATTTTTGGGTAACTGTCCCTTTAAGGACAAGCGGCAGCATGTTTACTATTAGGGCTACTGTCACTTTAAGATCTGCGTGCAACGAGTCTACAGGCATTTTACAACCAGATTTTTTTCTTAATTTTTTTCTACTGTTCTTTCACTTTAGACATAACCAACTTTGTTTATCTAAACCTTGTGTGTATTTGACAGTATTAGCGCAATACGACTCGAAAGATAACTTAGTCCAGTATCTCTGTTAACAGGCTTTAGTGCAAGTGCGCGTCGGATGTTATTGCGCTCAGAAAAGCGCTCGTTAGAACAGCGCATCAGCAGCGAATGACATGTTTAACCGGCAAGGCTTTAAAGCACATGCAAATAATTAATTTTTATGAACTACAGTGTCCCGTTCCTCTGCATTTCATGTGGATATACGTCGCGCTGTACAGTATGTTGAGACGGAGGCGCCAGAAATGCAAACTGATAGAATGCACGATCCTACGATATTTCTTCAAAAGCAGATCGTGGAGACATTTATCATCCACGATCAAGAGATATCGCACAGCCCTACTTCAAGTTCTAATCAGCAACAAACCTTTAACTTAATAAACAGTTGTTTGTGCCATGTAGAGGATGACACATCACCTAATAGTTTTAGTTTTTTTATTTAACATCACCTAACCGCGCGTTTCGCAAAATATGTGACATCACCTCACCTGTATGCGGCGATCTGATCTCACTGACCGACAGCCGTTGTTTTTTATTAGTAGGCTAATGGGGAGGAAAATAAATATATTCATGCATACTTTTTGGAGTCAAAATTCTTTGGACAAAGCTTGAACAAAATTTAATACCTCATAAAATCGGGATTAAGACTTTTTAATACCTTTTAAGGGCCTTAATTTTCCTAAAATGGATTTATCAACTTTTAATACTTTTTAAGACCCCGCGGACACCCTGTTCCATATAGTCTCACCTGATTCCTCTTTCTCCTCATCTCTTTTTCGCTTAAAATAAAAACTTATGTTCTTCATTTTTAACTATTGTACCAATATTTTCTTTCCAGTTTTTACCTCACTTGACTCTCTCACTTAAAATCCAGCAGTTCCCGCACTTTCCCACACTATTTCAGTGATCGGCTTGGTTGCGAATCGTCGCTCTCATTTGCATAAAGTTAAGCGCCTCATCATGCTATTTTCACACATAGCCTACTGTCTATGTGTTCACATCGCGCAGTCGCGACGCTGTCACGTCCTCTTGCTCTTTTATATACTGTCTATGTTGCTCAGTTCCATGTGAAATCAATGGGATGCTTTGCTTCATCACGCTGTTGTTCAGTGTATTGAGAACAGCCCGTCACTCGCACACTGTGCTCGTAAATTATTTTTCAAGTTCGCACATAACTATTTTTAGGCGCAAATGCGAGTGAAACACTCGCACTGTAGAGCCCTGCAAATGACTATTTAAACAGAGCAGTGTAATTTTTATATGTAAGGTTGACTATTTTATTATTATATTTTATTAAGGCTATAATGAACATTCTGCGATGTCAAGATTGCAATGCTGGAATGCTGTGTGTGTGTGTGTGTGTGTGTGTGTGTGTGTGTGTGTGTGTGTGTGTGTGTGTGTGTGTGAGGCTCGATCGAACAATGGAGACATAAAAACATACTCCGTCATTTTGTTCATACAGACCATCATTCAAAATGCAAAGTGTTTCCTTATATTTGTGTACACTCGCAATGAAACACAACATTGTGCTTTTGTTAAACTATAAACTCTTGTCAAACTGTAACCTACAACTGTCACCCAACCAAAATCACACACACACACACACACACACACACACACACACACACACACACACACACACACACACACACACACATCCCCCCTCCCCTCCCCTCCCCACACAGACAGACACACACACACACAGAATGGCAGAGAGACAGAGAGAGAGAAAATACACATTCAAACCACAATATCTGACTTCCTGTTGGTCGGAGCTAATGACTGTAAATTAGAAAGTTGTCCGGATCGAAGAGAAGAATATACGTACCGAGTTTGGTTACTGTAGGTAAAACTTTAACTAAGTTATAACACACTTTATGCATCCTTTTTTAATCATAAATTTGTTTCCTCGCCACGGCCAAACCGTTCGAGATATCAAAAATCCCCTGGCAATTTATCATCTTCCATGTCTTGACTTCATGCTGACCGAGTTTCGTGGTCATCGGATGAATTCTCTAGGAGAAGTGTTTCAAATGCGAGAGCAAGCGTTCTCCAATCAACCCGTAATAGCCGACTTCCTGTTGGGCTGGCGTAAAACTTGACCCAGGGAAAGTTGTTCGGCCCGATTAAATCTATATGTGTACCGAGTTTCATATTAATTCATGCAAGCGTGTTTGATATACGGACAAGTGTTCGAATCCCATTCCAGGGGGCGCTGTCGAGCCCCCCTGCCACGCCCGGGTACCAGCTTCAGCCTGGCCCTGATGGCCGCGGGTTCTGACCTGTGTGCAAAATTTCAAGAGTTTTCGAGCACGTTAAGGCCCTCAAAAGTGCCAGAGATTTTGCACACAGCAGATAAATGGTTAAACTAAAAAACTAGCCCCCCCCCCCCCTCCTCACACACACACACACGCACAGAGGGGCAGAGGGAAAATGCTCCAAACAGTACACATTCAAACCAAAATATCTGACTTCCTGTTGGTCGGAGCTAATGACTGTAAATTAGAAAGTTGTCCGGATCGAAGAGAAGAATATACGTACCGAGTTTGGTTACTGTAGGTAAAACTAATACCCCATTTTTGACTAAAGGTGGTGCTAATGAGCCCCTTCCCACGCCCGTTTCTGAAACTTCGCACATGTCTATTACACAATAAATGTGATATGCATGTTGAGTTTCATGCAATTTGAAGCATGTTAAGAGCCTCAAATGCATCCAAAAAGAATATAAAAGTTTAAAGCGTTGCCATGGCGACAGTATTAAAGATATCAATCATCCTTTCACAGGTCTACATCTGTCGTGTGTTTACATTATACAGATGAAGTTTGAAGCAAATCGGGTAAAAATAAGAGGGTGATTTCAAAGCATTTTGAAAGTGACACACTTCCTGCTGCCAGTTGGTGGCGCTATAACTTTGACTCACAATAGTCACATCTATGTGATCGGCCTCTTACAGCGAACACACTGCTGAAGTTTCATCAAGATCAGTTAATGTATGAGGATGTTATAACACACTTCCTGTTTCCAATATTCGCCATAAATTCGTTTCCTCGCCACGGCCAAACCGTTCGAGATATCAAAAATCCCCTCGCAACTTTTCATCCTCAATGTCTTGACTTCATGCACACCGAGTTTCGTGGTGATTGTTTGAATCGTCTAGGAGGAGTATTTTAAATTCCATTGCATGTGTTTTTTAAACTACGCCAAATAGCCGACTTCCTGTTGGGCTGGGGTAAAAAGTCAGAGCATGAAGGATATATGAACCGATGAGATCTATAAGTGTACCGAGTTTCATATTATTTCATGCAAGCGTGTTTGATTTATGGACCAAGTTTTCGGACCCCGTTCCAGGGGGCGCTGTCGAGCCCCCCTGCCACGCCCGGGTCCCAGCTTCAGTCCGGCTCTAATGGCCGCGGGTTCTGACCCGTGTGCAAAGTTTCAAGAGTTTTTGAGCACGTTAAGGCCCCCAAAAGTGGCAAAAACCTTGAAAAAAAAATTATTATAAAGAAGAATAACAAAAAACCCTTAGAAGAACAATAGGGCTCTGCGCCCTTTCAGGGCTTGGGCCCTAATTAAAGCTGCAAGCAGCGATTGCGGGCCCAAGCCGGTGGCACCGCCACCCTGGTGCCTTTAGTGGAACTAAAGGCACCGGGTGGCGGTGCCACCGGCTTGGGCCCTCCATCGCTGCTTGCAGCTTTAATTATATATATATATATATATATATATATAAAAAAAAAAAATATATATATATATATATATATATATATATTATGTAAATTCTTTTTTTCCCCTATTTTTAACATATATATTATTATATATATATATTATATATTATTAACATTTTTGGATGCTAAACTATTCTTTTTATAGGCTTTGTACTTTGTACACTCACGTTCCAATATAGAAAAATTATCCTCTTCAAATGCGCAAAAATGTGCTTGGAAACATCACAGTGGAGCGGTGCTTACTATGAACGGCACAAACTGTACAAATGACTATTTAAACAGAGCAGTGTACTTTTTATTTGTAAGGTTGACTATTTTATTATTATATTTTATTAAGGCTATAATGAACATGCTGCGATGTCAAGATTGCAATGCTGGAATGCTGTGTGTGTGTGTGTGTGTGTGTGTGTGTGTGTGTGTGTGTGTGTGTGTGTGTGTGTGTGTGTGTGTGTGTGTGTGTGTGTGTGTGTGTGTGAGGCTCGATCGAACAATGGAGACATAAAAACATACTCCGTCATTTTGTTCATACAGACCATCATTCAAAATGCAAAGTGTTTCCTTATATTTGTGTACACTCGCAATGAAACACAACATTGTGCTTTTATTAAACTATAAACTCTTGTCAAACTGTAACCTACAACTGTCACCCAACCAAAATCACACACACACACACACACACACACACACACACACACACACACACACACACACACACACACACACACACACACACACACACACACACATCCCCCCTCCCCTCCCCTCCCCACACAGAATGGCAGAGAGACAGAGAGAGAGAAAATACACATTCAAACCACAATATCGGACTTCCTGTTGGTCGGAGCTAATGACTGTAAATTAGAAAGTTGTCCGGATCGAAGAGAAGAATATACGTACCGAGTTTGGTTACTGTAGGTAAAACTATAACTAAGTTATGACACACTTTATGCATCCTTTTTTAATCATAAATTTGTTTCCTCGCCACGGCCAAACCGTTCGAGATATCAAAAATCCCCTGCCAATTTATCATCCTCCATGTCTTGACTTCATGCTGACCGAGTTTCGTGGTCATCGGATGAATTCTCTAGGAGAAGTGTTTCAAATGCGAGAGCAAGCGTTCTTCAATCAACCCGTAATAGCCGACTTCCTGTTGGGCTGGCGTAAAACTTGACCCAGGGAAAGTTGTTCGGCCCGATTAAATCTATATGTGTACCGAGTTTCATATTAATTCATGCAAGCGTGTTTGATATACGGACAAGTGTTCAAATCCCATTCCAGGGGGCGCTGTCGAGCCCCCCTGCCACGCCCGGGTACCAGCTTCAGCCCGGCCCTGATGGCCGCGGGTTCTGACCTGTGTGCAAAATTTCAAGAGTTTTCGAGCATGTTAAGGCCCTCAAAAGTGCCAGAGATTTTGCACACAGCAGAGAAATGGTTAAACTAAACTAGCCCCCCTCCTCACACACACACAGAGGGGCAGAGGGAAAATGCTCCAAACAGTACACATTCAAACCAAAATATCTGACTTCCTGTTGGTCGGAGCTAATGACTGTAAATTAGAAAGTTGTCCGGATCGAAGAGAAGAATATACGTACCGAGTTTGGTTACTGTAGGTAAAACTAATACCCCATTTTTGACTAAAGGTGGCGCTACTGAGCCCCTTACCACGCCCGTTTCTGAAACTTCGCACATGTCTATTACACAATAAATGTCAAATGCATGTTGAGTTTCATGTAATTTGAAGCATGTTAAGAGCCTCAAATGCATCCAAAAAGAATATAAAAGTTTAAAGCGTTGCCATGGCGACAGTATTAAAGATATCAATAATCCTTTCACAGGTCTACATCTGTCGTGTGTTTACATTATACAGATGAAGTTTGAAGCAAATCGGGTAAAAATAAGAGGGTGATTTCAAAGCATTTCGAAAGTGACACACTTCCTGCTGCCAGTTGGTGGCGCTATAACTTTGACTCACAATAGTCACATCCATGTGATCGGCCTCTTACAGCGAACACACTGCTGAAGTTTCATCAAGATCAGTTAATGTATGAGGATGTTATAACACACTTCCTGTTTCCAATATTCGCCATAAATTCGTTTCCTCGCCACGGCCAAACCGTTCGAGATATCAAAAATCCCCTCGCAACTTTTCATCCTCAATGTCTTGAGTTCATGCACACCGAGTTTCGTGGTGATTGTTTGAATCGTCTAGGAGGAGTATTTTAAATTCCATTGCATGTGTTTTTTAAACTACGCCAAATAGCCGACTTCCTGTTGGGCTGGGGTAAAAAGTCAGAGCATGAAGGATATATGAACCGATGAGATCTATAAGTGTACCGAGTTTCATATTATTTCATGCAAGCGTGTTTGATTTATGGACCAAGTTTTCGGACCCCGTTCCAGGGGGCGCTGTCGAGCCCCCCTGCCACGCCCGGGTACCAGCTTCAGTCCGGCTCTAATGGCCGCGGGTTCTGACCAGTGTGCAAAGTTTCAAGAGTTTTTGAGCACGTTAAGGCCCCCAAAAGTGGCAAAAACCTTGAAAAAAAATTATTATAAAGAAGAATAACAAAAAACCCTTAGAAGAACAATAGGGCTCTGCGCCCTTTCAGGGCTTGGGCCCTAAAAAGTCTCACTCTGCTATCTCTTAACTTTGATAAGTTATCCAACTCACTCACCGCACTCAAAAAACACCCACAAAAATATCTTTGCTTTGAAGTATGATGTACTGTACATGAATCACTCTATTTTGGCCAGCGTTCAAAGTTCATGTGCTCTATCCTCTGATGCCCTGTTGGAGAGGTCAAAAATTTACATCTCCTCTAAATTTCCATCATCCACCATCGTCTTTTTTTTTACTGCCTGTCAAAACAGGACACATCAATGGCACCTAGAAGAGGCACGCTTCTCATTTCCTGTCTGAGCCCCAGCTCCAGAAAGCTTTAGCTTTCCACTCTCAATGCAGTCATGCAGTCTGTGTGACATCCTCTGAGCTGGCAGTTCAGCAGACGATGCTTTTAATGCAGATTTTAATCGCTTCCACACCACTGAAGTTATCCCATCGGGAATGACACGCAGTGGTGACTGGGAGATAAGTTGCCGTTTTTACATGTTACTTGTGCAAACGTGCGCTATTTGTGAGTATCTGTTGACAAACTCACAAAGGAACAGTTTCTAGCTTCATGTCATTGCCCATTTCTTATTTTATTGTTAGCACTGCCATTCAAGATACATTAGCTTCATTAAATGCGAGAGAGAGTTGCATAAATTGCACAAACGTGAGGTCTGAGCGATGAATATAATTATGGCTCTGAGCTAATGAACCCATTGTGTCTGAAAATAATGAAACTGTTCTGCATTTGCTTTCCCTCTCTTCAAATGAATCAGTAATCAACACCTCTTGGGTTCACTAAAGATGGCAAAAATCTATTCCAACATGTATTAATTACTTAATGACAAGTGCACACTTTTAAACAAGACGTTTATTTACAGAGATTTAAAAATAAATAAATTAAAAGTACTCAAAGTACTCTTAAGATACCACGTGGTTTGGCCCAAAAGATCTGATGACCATTGACCAATCAGTACTCCAGTACTTAAGTACTTTTTAATCAGATAAAAAGAGAGTGATCAGGTTGCGTGATTGAATCTGAGAGGGCCGAGAGTGGTTGTTTCCTCATTGCAGTATCTCGCTTCTTCAGCCTTGGCTGGCTGCACCTCCTCAGGATTCATGAGTTACTCTCACACTCAGGGAGGGTGATAATGAGATTGGCTCTGGGCCATCAAACTCACCCTTTTTACTGACCGTGCCATGTCAGCTTACTGGTACAAATGCGCACACACACACACAAACCAGTACAGATGGAGGAACGCGTGGATGGGCGCATGCATGCTTCACTACACTATGTACAATTGCATTCGCCTCTGAAGCCATGCAGTGTAAACAAATGTTTAAATAAACTGGAACGATGATTGTTCCTTCAGGGCAGGTGGGAAGTAAGTAGAGATCAGTATTTCACCACAGATTGCTAATGTTTTAAAGGACCCTAGTGAAAAACGAAATATACTAAAAATGTATTTGAAATACATTTATTTTATACTAAATATACTACAAATACATTTACACATTTATGTACTTAATATAAGTACCCTGCAATTGTACTTTTGGTATACTAAATTGACATACTTAAATTCTGCTAAATTGGAACCACTCATGTTGTACTTAATACACTTTAGTTATCTGGAAATAGTGCTGAGCTCCAACTAAAGATAAGTATTTGATTGTGCTAAAGTGGAACTATTGCATTTAAAGACTGATATTATACAGAGATCATACTATCCTTAATAATAGGGATAAAAGCACACTTTAGGTTTAATATAAAGAAATGTGTGTATCGTGGAATAAAGAAGTGCTCCAAATAAAGTTTAACTATAATATTTATATCAGTCTCAAGCAATAGGTCAGTAAATATGTTAATGGATTTGTAGTATACTTGGTATGAAATAAATGTATTTTAAATACATTTTGCCATATGTTTTTTCACTAGGGAAGTATTACTTATGTTTTCAATCATTTCCAAGCATATTTCAACCATATTTTTCAGTTAATACAATGTATACTGCATGATCATACCCACAAAACAAAGAACGAGCTTAGCCTGATATTTTGGCACAATATCGGTTGTCAATTTAGCTTATTTTTTATTCATCAGTGTTAGTCTTTATTGGATATTAATTGGCTGGTATTCGACATTTCATTATTTTTAGTTTAAGCTTTAGCCCTTAGTGTCTTTCAATGCTCTAATTTTCAGTGTTTTAATTGTACACTAGTATAGGGGTCAGTAAGATATTTGAAGTTTTTTGCTTAAAATATGCCCTGGGTTGCATTTATTTGATCATAAATACAGTAATATTGTGAAATATTATTAAAATTTTAAATAACCCTTTTCTTTTTTAATATATTTTATTCCTCTGATAGCTGAATTTTCAGCAGCCATTACTCTAGTCTTAAGTGTCACATGAGTCATAATAATGGGCTGATTTGATAAGACTTTTTTTTAATTATCAGTATTATTATTATTATCAATATTGAAAACAGTTGTGATGCTTTGATTTTTTTTTCCAGGATTCTTTGATGGATAGAAATATTTAATACATTTAAAATATTTACTGTCACTTATGCTCAATTTAATGTTGAATTAATTTCTTCTTCTTTTTTTTCTTTTTTTTTTTTGCTAGTTACGTAAAATGAAAGATTACAACATAAACGGCAACTTAAAAAAAAAAATTCTATCCAAATCATAAGTCATTGTGTATGAATGTTGATAAACATTTCAAATCACTGTATGATACATAATCCATACTTAGGTGTATGATTGAGTGTCACGGCTCTGTACCTATTGAGAGGATCCACCACTATGGCTCTTGGGTGAGACATGTCTCCCTCCAAAAGAGTCTTCCTGGTTTCAGAAGACTGTTCAAGCCTGGCCACGCTGATGGTTTTTCTGTAGCCATCGTTGGTCCAGTACAGGTTATTCCCAATCCAATCCACTGAAATACCCTCCACATTATCAAGATCTGTAAAAGTAAACACAATTCCTTAAATGATTTGTTCATTACATGATTTCAATTCAAGTAATTCCAGGGTCAAAAAGGTAAAAAGTGCAAAATGATTACAATAATTACCATCTTTGAGAATTGTTTCCCGACTGCTCCCATCAACTTTCTGCCGTCCTATCAAAAAACTTGTAGTATCAGCAAAGTAAATGTTTCCGGTTTCTGCGTGATAGTCTATAGCTCTTGGATTCACCAAGTCCTCGATAGGAACAATGTGCTCATTGCTTGACTTCACATTCATGTCCAGACCACGAATTATCCCAGGTCGTCCCTTTCCATAGAAGAGGAAAAGATCGTTTTTGGGTTCTGTGAAGACACAGATGGAAAGTGTAACCCATAGTAATTTTACAGTATGTCATATACAGTACACTACCGGTCAAAAGATTGGAATATTTAAGTTTTTTTTAATGATTTTGTCACATGATCCTTCAGAAATCATTCTAAAATGATGATTTGCTCAGTTATTACAAATTGTTATTGGTACTCAAAAGTCAAATATTAATAATGGTTCTTATTATTATAAATGCTGAAAGCAGGTTTTGCCGTTTAAAATGTTTTGGAAACCATGATGCATTCTTTGACGAATAGAAAGTTCAAAAGAACAGCGTTTATTTGACATGGAAATCTTTTGTAACATTACACTATAAAACCCTATTGTTTTTACAGTAAAAAAAATCCTGGTAGATGTGGTTGCCAGAATAATCCTGTAAAAAAAAAAAAAATACTGTAAAAAAATATTAAATATATTTACAGAGCAACCAGTAAATTTTACAGTATACAATTGTCATGGAAAGTCAGTTTATAGTTTTCACTGTAAATTATAATTTGATTTGCCTTTTTTACTTCTTAAAACTGTACATTTGACAGTAAAATTTTACTGTAAAAATGTACTTGAACTGTTCAGTTAGATCTTACATTTTTTTCCCCTGTCTGAAGACTGGAGTAATGGCTGCTGAAAATTCAGATTTGCTATCACAGGAATAAAGTACATTATAAAATAGAAATTGTAATAATATTTCACAATATTGTGGGTTTTACTGTATTTTCAAGAAGAGAAACATTGGAAAAGAGAAAACATATATCGTAATTATTCCAAACGTGAGACCGGTAGTGTATAATTGTTAAGTTTGAGCCCAAATAAAACATCAGTTGTGTGAAGATCTACAAATCCCAAAACTAGCACAGGCAGACGCGTTCAGTTACAGAAATGAAGGGAGCAATCAGCCCCACTTAACATCCCCAGGCAAAAATTATCTTGATTGAGAGGATTCATTTGACAAGCTCCAGCATTGATATTTTTGTTCACTGGGACTCTGTTTAAACAATAAATCTCCCGTTGTCAGATTCACAAAGGCGCACGACAGAAGCTGAGGTTATCCATGGGCTTGTAACAAGCTTAAATAAATTAACCTCTAGTCACAGTGGGCATAACACAAAGGGCGGCCCAGTCTTTCTGTAATGAGTTAGGCCGATGGGAAAGGAAGAGCATTCTGGGTAAAGAGAGGGACATCCACCTCCTTCCTCAATGGACCAAACCAATGTGGGTGAGATCACATAAGTATCACTTCAATGTATCATTCTGAGTGGAAGAGCTCCACTACCTTAAAGACAATTAAGCGCTTTGAGACCTATATATCAAACAACACAGGGACTATTGGATGAAGGGAGCCACAGTCATTTAGCATAGCTTCTCATCTGATGGAAAGAGGGAGGAAGTAGAACATCTGGGTGCAGGTATAAATCAGAAACGTCTCAAAACGCAAAGCTTGGTTCATTATTGCAGTCACTTTATGCTTAACTCAGGACCATCATTAATTGACCCATAGCTTTCATTGTCAACTAAGTAAAACGTCCATTGATCAGGAGGATCTGCGTATGGGGGAACAGAGTGGAAATGGCAGTAATGGTGGTAATGAATCATTCTATAGGCAGTCAATAAAATACCATCACAACCATGTGGGCCAATCTTCTTAAAAGTTCTTCTCCATCTCCATCTCTGTCAATCCAAGTCAGTGCCAAGACAGGCGCAAATGAAGAACCACTCAATCTTCCCGCTTAATAGTGTAACAACACACATTTCAATTTCCAGCTGACGAGAATCAAATAAAACAAACAGATATTCCATCACCAATTCCACTGGGATGACGTGACATTAGGTGTCATAAAATCATTGAGTACATTTTTTTTTTCCACTTTGTTGGCAAAGAACAAATTTTACAGAATGTATATAATTGCATTTTATTTTTATTTAATAACTGATAGTATTAACCAATAAATCCCACTGTATCATATTTAATACACAAATTTCTAAGGCTTCTAAATTATGAACATGATCAAAACTTTGCTTAAAAAACTGCTGTACACATGATCATGCCTTCTGTAATCTTTTGAATGCCTTTTAGTATTAATATAAAAATGTATTTTTCCTGCGAAATCTGTAGTGATTTTTATAAGTAAACGTAATAATAAATTGTATATTGTATAAGTTGTAATATTTCAAGAAGAACACTCCTTTCACAACATTTATTGATTATCCATAAATAGTTTTTAGAAAAATAATGTTAAAACGTGAGTATCAAATATGATACATTGGGCTTTAATGAACGTTTATTTGTAAACCTCTCAATAATCAATGTATTATATGTTTTGCAACCCAAAATTAAAAACTACAGAGCTTGAATCATAATCAGATTTTAGATTTAGTTTAAAAACAGTTGCATTTAAAAAAAATTATAATAATACAATTATATGATATATCAGGGTTAAACGTCCAACTGACAGCCCTAATTATTATTATTAATCTTATTATTTCAGAAAAACACTTTAGAACAGCAAGAATGAACAAAAGAAAGGCTGTGAGCTATGGCGGACTGACTTTTGCAGGACTGCCCATCACTTCCCAGGCTAAATCCGGTACGACAGCGGCAGCTCCGGGATTTGTAGCTCCCGCTGAGAAGGCAGATGTGCGAGCATCCTCCAGGCTTACCATAAGGGTCAACTTCACACGCATGGCCCTTGACTGAGGAGAGGAGACTGGTGTCACATACGCAATTAGCCATAACCATCTTACATGTAATGTAGAAGAATATATTATTGTATTAAAAATACAATACATTGTTAATCATTTACTAAAATAAAACTATAATAAATGTTCAACACTGCAAAAATTACAAATATTAATAACGTTTTATATGTTCCCAATTAGAAACAAAAACAAAAACCAATGAGTGTTTGATGCAGAACAGCAACAGCATGCCCGAAAGGCAAGCAACCGAAACCCGCGCAACTTATACTTTACCTTTTGGTTGACTGAGCTTGTGGTAAACCCGTATCGTTTTTGCATTTCCTATGCTGGTTAGCGTCTCCGGGTCTGTGACATTGAAGCGATTTATCCGTAAGATGTCTACCACCGCTCCACTGGAGGGTTCAGAGCGAGTTGCAAACAAGTAGTCCTCAAAGACAGCTAATCCATGCAGGTGTGCCACCTAGAAAAAGGAGCATTGACTATTTCAGGTTGATTAGAGCACTGAGAAGTTACTTAGGTAGGTAAATATTACCTTGCAAGCTCAACGGAAAGCAGAACGGCACAGATACAGCCCTTGATATTTCCCTTTGATTCAACAATCAAATTAGCCACTAGCTAAAGCTGTTATTAGACTTAATTTGACCTGGCAACAACCACAATCTTTATTACAGATTTTCAGATAAGCTGAAGGTGAACTGAATCGTGTTGATATGCATTCAGGCAGTTCAGGCAGGGTCAAACAGAGTGCATGTGTTTCTCTGGGGACAGCCTGATTCTGTGCAGGGATTCTAGCCTACATGCTACCTCTGCAAGCGACGTCTGTGTGACAGGAGCAGACTGGGACCACCGAACTCTGCCCACAAATACATGCACATTAAAATGTGCATTGTACTTCACCTAAACCTACAGGGAGATCATTCATCCTCACGTTCCTTTACAGCAGAAGGTAAGACTTCTGGAAAAATAAGGCTATTCCTATTTAAATTGGACACTTAAAGATGTTTGAAGTCAATTCTCACAGATGTCCATCACTTTAAATATGACTCTCTTTTTTTACATTTCATAATAATATATAAAAGGTGGTTTTCACAGTCAATCAATCAATCAATCAATAAATAAAAAATAAATAAAAAAATCAAATAGAAAATTGACATTGTGAAATATATAGACACATTTTAACATAAGTCACATTGTAATTGACCTTGAGATTGAGTCATGATTAAGAAAAGTTACAGCTATGAAAAATAAAGTCAACCATTCACAAGTTTGGGGTCGGTACGATGAAATAAATCTCTTATGCTAATCAATGCTGCATTCATTTGATAAAAAATACAGTAAAAACAGAATAAAATCTTATTCAAATTTAAAACTTTTTAATTTCAATTATTTGATTAATAGAAAGTTAAAATTTATTTAAAATAGAGATCAATGTACCGTAATGTATCCTTGCTGAATAGTATTACATTTCATCCAAATAAATTTAAATCAAAATTGCAACTGAAAATTAAATTGCAATTAACAGAAATAAGAAAAGTCACAAATAAACTGTTGTATTTGGTCAACTCTACCCATTTTAATTTAAATGTAAAACTATTTTACGCAACATTTTAATTAAAAGAATGCTAGAGCTATAAAACAAAACAAAAAAGGCATTTGGTTTGATATTGTTATATAATCAAAAATATGGTTTAAGTGTCCAAACACTTTGGGGGCCAATTTATGTTTAATGTTTTGCAGATGAACACAATGTACAGTACCGGTATATCACTGAATACAGTTGAGAGCAGTGGAGTGTGAGTAACCGATTAACAAATCATGCTTTAAATAAAAATAAGGGTTCGCATGGAAGGGCGCCTAACTAAAAAGGTGTCATCACATAATAAGGAACCCCTTAAAAAAATCAATGACATTAAAAAGAGAAGATACAGTTTCCAGGCCCTGCAAAATTTCACCTTCATTTGCGATTGAAATGAAAGGTGTTGTTAGCAACCCCTCACCAATACATCGTGGCTCACATTTAAGAGCACCATTAAACCAAATGCACCCACACCTGCCTGCATACAATAATCTGCTGCTCTGGCCTTCTACACTTTCAGACAGCGAGAAGATCTTTGGGTTGTTTAGCTGAGGTCTACTTTTGAATAATAATTATCCATAATTACCGTCCTCATAAGTGCACTTCAGGTAAAATATTCAAATGGTGAATCTGCTTCTGTAGCCCATGTGTCCGTTTAGACTAATTAATGCTAAAACTAGCGTGAGAAATTAAAACGCAGATCAAGCCACACAGATACAGTAGCTGCTGGGTATAAATAACCAATTAATACCTGAAATCAATCTGTGAACAACTGTCTGAGAAAATAATACGTTATTAATTCAAACAGCATTTGTTAAAATGTTATTTTCAATTGCAATTGTAATTTCACATACAGTACATAAGTTTGGGGTCAGCACGATTTTTTAATCAGGGGGGGGGGGGGGATACTTCTATTCAGCAAGGAAAGGTAAAATCGATAAAAAGTGACAGTAAAGACACTTGTAATGTTCCAAAAGATTTCTATTTAAAATAAATGCTGTTCTTCTTTAACACCAAAGCAGTATATTAGAACAATTTCTGAAGGATCATGTGACACTGAGTAATGATGCTAAAAATTAAACTTTGACATCACAGGAATAAATTACATTTTAAAATATATTCAAATAGAAAATACTAATTTCGAATTGTAATAACATTTCACAATATTACTGTTTTTACTGTACTTTTGAAACATATAAATGTCACCTTGAAGAGCTTAAGAAACTTAGTATAGAAGTCTCAATGATCCCCAACTTTTGAACGGCTGTAGTGTAAAATACATCACAAAGTCAAAAAATGTATCAAAAAGAACTCACTTGATGTCCCTGGATGATAGTGTGTCTGTTTTTGCCGTTGTAATCCACCATCTCAATGTAATCCAGATATGCGTCTGCCCAGTACACCAACTTCTTCACCAGGTCCAAAGCCACTGCAGTCGGCCGCTCAACCTTATAATCCACAAGTCGTGTTCTGTTTGTGCCATCCATATTGCAGCGCTCTAGTTTGGCTGTATTCCCATAATCAGTGAAAAAGAGCATCCTGCAAGAGATCATGAAAGAAAAGTTATTTTTTTTTAAAGAGGACCTGTTATACCCTTTTACAAAGTCTTCATTTTGTTTTTGCGGTCTGCTAGAAAAGCTTTTCATGCTTGAATGTTCAAAATGTACCTTATTTTTTCCACATATTTTTCATTAGCTATGTTTCCATTCAAAGTTGCAAACTTAATTTATGAGCAAAATTGGAATAACGCATAAAACCTTTGCGAATAAAGCACCGTTTCCAACCAGTGAGCCGAAGAGAACAAAATCGCCACTTCCTGATAAACTGGCGCTAAATATCACTAAGAAAAATGGAAGTTGCTGCAGTAGGAGAAGCCACTGTATATAACCATTTTGTATATAATAAATGACTTGTGCCACAGCGCGCAGACGAAACGAAATAAAGTTATCTTCCTTTCGGAGGTGGATAGCAGCTGTTTGGGAACACAGTCGAGTAACAGTTCTGGGAGGTAATTATACTCAACCACTTTGACAACAGACTTTGCTCAGGCATTTCAGAGCAACCAAAAAAAGCATTTCAGATGCTGTGCAACGGTCCGCTGGTTAGTCCAGTTATGCTGTCCCATCGCAGTCACATGACTTTTTTTGAAGCGCATCGAGGAATTTATACGGTAAATGTTTTTCCGTCGTAGTTTATACGCATGTTTAAAAATGAATAAAAAGTTTGTCCGACTCAATTTAGAGCATCATTTTTTATGCACATTTTTAGAATTTATGCACATTTTGGTGTTTCCATCCAGCATTTTTTTATGCGATATCCATAAAAATAGGTGGATGGAAACAGCAGTATTCTCACAGCACCTCTTTTCCAAGTCTGTCAGTAACACTCTGTTTAGTTCATGTCTCTATGAAACCCCTCCTTCCAAAAAGCGCTATGTGCTGAATCAGTGTGTTGTGATTGGTCAACTGCTTTAATGCCACGCCCCTCACTATAACTGTGTTAGATCCGGGGTGAGAAAAAGTGTGTCCTGGACATGGTGACAACACACTACTATAGAAACGAAAACGGGCCTTTTCCCCTTGATTTTGCATATGTCTTGGGCGGGAATTATTTAAATTAGGAATATTGTGACGTGTACGTTCCCAGAAATAACTTTAATTTCAGGGAGTTCAGAAACAGAACTTACTGATATAATGAAAATTTGGGGAAAAAAACGTAATAGGTTCTTGTTAAAACATACTGAGCACACCCAAAATGAAACTTTTCCATACGTACAGTTTGAGCTCAAGCATACGGTACACAAGTTTGGGACATCATGAGGCTGATTAAAATAATGACATTATTGTTATTTTTTTGTGAATGTCTTTCCGATTCATTTAAATGTACCCATTACTTTGACACACAATACAATATATTTTATGTGCAGTGTATTTTTCATCACTGGTTGTTCCTATAAGACTTTCTTTTTGTTTCCACCCAGAAAACATGTTGCCAATTAAAGCAAGATCTCATTAGTGACATGCATAAATGCATTTATCAAATGACACCATCTTCCTTTGAAGTATTTCAATAACAGTAGCCCTGCTAAAGAAAAAGGTTCCCTTTTTGCCCGTTCTGTGTGCAAATAAATTATTAAGCTAAATGACCAAGCTACAAAAAGCTACAAAAAGTCTGCCAGTGAATGCAAAGTGTGCTAGAGTGAGTGTTCTAGCTCTAACAACATCAGATACCTAGTGGCTGATACTGCAAACACATAATTTAATTAGGAATCTAACAAGGAAAGAGTTCACACGCAGCCAGAGGTCCCCAAGTGCTTAATTGCTCCAGAGAAGCAAACATAAAACATAAAGGAAATTAAAAACTTCACCGTAAGGAGCTTTTTATCATGGCAGATCCATCTCGTAGTCTGTTGTTATCCAGAATTCTTTGCAGCGCAATGTCAACCTTTCCCTGTAAGTCATTTCATTTGTCCCTTGGGGACTGCAGTCGCAGAACTCATTAAATGTTTCAAAGTCAGACTTTTAGCTGATTAGAATATTAGTAAAAGATGCAAAAAAAAGTATCTCTAAGGCTTTTGTTTTCTGACTCTCTTCAAATCTTTTGTTAGTGAAAGCTCAATAATTTAACCTTGTAATAGTGATGATTTCCTGCCTGCCAAAAACAAATACAATACAATAATATTAATAATAATAATTGGCTTCTGTAACACAAAGTTCCAGTACACTGTGGTGTTTTTTGCTTGTTCCGAGTTCCTCAGCCAGATTCGTTTTTTCCTTCACATTTGCATAAGTTCAGACCATAATACAGAAATCGATTCTACATTGTTTCATAAAGAAAAGAACAATTCATCCAAGGAAAAAAAAAACCTTAACTGCATTATTTTGTTATGTAACAAACAAGCTGTTCTTGGATTACAAACCAGATATGCGCTACTCTCAGTCCTCTGTCCTGCTATGGCAAAACCTCAGTCCGCCCACAGTCCGTTCACTGACTCTGTCTGATTCATATTGTGCACAAAACTGGAGAGCACATTTTCAATTTGGCAAGCTGCAAATGTTTATATGACATCTTAAAAATGCAACACTTCAGTAACAAGCCTCTTAAAGTAAAGAAATAAATACATTACATAATATAAATAATAATATTAATATAAATAATATAATAATAAAATAATAATAATAACAAACTACCATTCATACGTTTGGGTTTTTGTTTAAAAAAATGCTTTTATTCAGCAAGGGTGAATTAAATCGATAAAAAGTGACAGTAGAAATGTATAATAATGTATCTCGGTTTCCAACCTTGGAGAACACAACCAACTTTATTATTAATATTAGGGTTGCTCGACTATGGAAAAAATCATAATCACGATTATTTTGGTCAGTATTGAAATCACGATTATGTAACACGATTATTTCACATGACTTTGGAAACGTGTTGCATGTATTATAAAGACACCTTTCAACAATTCTTTAAAAAATCGAAATTTGAACATGTAGCCTATTGTACTTTTTGAAATAGACCTGCAAACTCACAAGTGGTGAAAAAGGCAGTGCTTTGCTTAAGTAAAAAAAAAAAAAAAAAAAAAAAAAAAAATATGCATTATCTTTCATGTCAGATTCTTACATTTGATCAAATTCAGTTTTAATAAAAAGAGCTGTTTAACAAAAAATCAATGATGCCTTTAAACAATAAACCAATAGGTGGCGGCAAGTGAGCGTCTTAATAAATGAATAATTGAGTCATTCATTAAAACGATTCGTTCAAAATGCTGAAACTAGTTCCCACAGGCCAATTAATGTCACATGACCTCCCCGGAGACGCCATCTTTGATGGCATAAGCTGCTGTGTTTACAAAGTTTTACAAGCAAATTTGAAATTTCGATTATTTCTTTCTGTTTATAATGTTACGAAAATCATGAAGTGACAGAGATTATAAAGAGACTCTATTAACACAAGACAGAGAGAGGTACTCTAGGAGTTTTTACACATGTGAGCAATTCCGAGCCTGGAAATCACTTTCTATCATTAACGTTAACTAACGTTATGTTAAACACTGCGCTTGGTGTTGCTTTTCTTTTCTAACTATTATCATCGGTGAAATAGAACAAAACCAGTCAATATTGCGTCTAAATTGCAACGTTAGGTGACTAACTCTGCTAACGTTACATATTAAACTAGGCTACTTGTTTATTAAACTATAAATTCAATGTAACATTTGCAATCGTGATATTATAGAACAGCTCCCTTAGTCGTGTTATGTTACTTAACTATATCATATATTATAAATAAAAAAAACTCCGCATTTTACCTCTGGATTTCTCCACTATCATCTCTCTCACAAATCGACAGGCAGCGCAGCGACCAGAAATACACTATCCATATTACCAATCGCTGTTTACACTGACTGACTGCGTTTCGATCGGTCGGGCAAGTAAAACAGTTTCACTTGAAACTTTTAAAAAATCCACTTTTCCCGGACAAGCAGACAAGTTTTAATGTCGAGCCCTGTGTTCATTCTCGATTTTTTTCGTGCTGTAAAGCGGAACAGATGATGAGGTCATCATGTGCGCTCGCGCTGCCGTTTGCTTGAACTGAAGCGCTACGCAGTGATCGAGCAGAAAAAGATCACGACTAAATTAGACAATTGTTATTGTCAAGTTTATTGTGCAGCGTGCTTGCAATTTATGACTGTGCTGAGAGTTTATGGCGGGAGGGGCAGATGTGCGCGTGTCATTCAGAACACAAGACAAAATAAGAGTGTTCTTGTAAAACAGAACATGACAAAATAATCGTTTTTAGCCTACTCGATTATACTATTTTGGCGAAATTCAATTAATTGCACAGCCCTAATTAATATATAATATAAATTATAATGATCAGACTTATTATTTGATCGAACAACAATTCTTTTTTTTTTTTCTTTTTTTTTTACAATGCCCTCACCCAACACGCCAACCATGAGGTAGAGTTCTACAGAACCACCCCTAAACCACTGCTAACAGACAGATGCAGAACCAGCCCTCTAGTTGCCATAGTAGCAAAAGCAAATCATAAAGATAAGGATGCTTTGCATATGTATTAATTAAAACTCTTTTGAAGGAATGATTCAGAAATGCACAGTGTAGATGAACAAAATCACATGTATAGCATCCTAGCAAAGATCCCCAAACTGGTTATCTCACATCAACTTCAGCATACTGTAGATCAACTAGAGCCTCAACAAATTACATCAGGACACTTTTATTCAAATTGGCGAGACATGCAAGTATCAAACTTTGTCTCATTATTTGATACATTAACCCTCAGTTTCAAAGACAAGGCTTAAGCCTAGTCCCAGACTAAAATGCATGTTTGAGCTGTTTTAACTGAAAGCAACATATCTTAAAATATATCAGTGCCATTGCTTTGTCTCAAAATGCACACCAGTAATGTTTTTTTTTTTCCTATGGCATGTTTATAAAAGCTGGTTCAAACAATGTGATAACTTATTGCTTTCCTGTATTCTGCTTCAGTTCTCTTTCCATTGCTCAACATGTATGTGTATGTTTGATTAGTCTAAGTGTTTAGTCTAGTTAATAAAGTCTTGTTTGCCTCATATATAAAGTTGTTTGTGGTTCATGCTCATGTACTGGAGTCCCTAATCATGCAGATTTTGTCTACATGCTCGGAGTAGTACTGTACGGTAAGACAGTTATTTCCTATACCCCAGAAATGAACATTTCTTACAATTAATAAACAATTATCACTGAGTGTTTGCTGGACGAACAGGTTAGTCGATTGTGGTAATTATGCTATATAAATGTAATTCTTATAGCTGATCTAAATATGTATAATTAATTACAACTATATTTATATTATTTGAATTACTTATTCAGATCAGGAAAATCATCTGAATCAGATCTTTAATGTCAAATATTACACCAAAATGAATGACAGAGGAATAAAGATGATAAGGTATCTGCAAGTTCAGTATCTCCCTCCTGCTGCATTACATGGAAGAAAAACCCTCACACAGCAATCAATGATATTATCCACTGATCCCCATTTAATCTGTGCGTTGGTTGGGTCAAATCATCTTATTTTTAATAGACACACATACAGTAGTTCAATCTGTATAGTGCACATTTAACATGTTAACTTGTGAGAACTGTGTATTAGGAAATGTGTTACTGTTATACTGTAGTTAATTAAACATTTCATTTTATTTTATTTGTAGAACTCAAATGAATAAATAACGACACTGAAGGCATTTTTTGTGTTTGCATTCAGCAAATTAATAAGCCAAGAGAGGTCATGCGTCATAGTTTATAACAAGGTTTTTTTGTTGTTGTTGTTTTTATTAATAGCTACTTTTATTATTAAATCCATATAAAATATTCTCCTGCTAAGTAATATAGTTAATTAGGATAATTGCAGACGTTGCCAAGCAGTGCAGCAACTTGCTGCAATTATAAATATAATCCTCATCCAACCAGAATCTAGAATTAGAATTAGTATTATACAAATATAAATGTCATAATTAACACTGAAGTTCAACAGGTCTAAAATATTTCCCACAAGCAAAACCGTATAAACTGTATGGTAATGAGAGGACCACCATGAAGCTTAATTTAAAATAAAATCCATAACCTGTGCATATGCTGTACATTTCTCTGTGCTTTAGGACTGAGTTTGTGTATTTGAGGCAAACATTTCCCGCCATTGTTCACTTTGCCGTGTATAATACTTCCTACATCTGATTCTAATAATACAAACAGATGAGACATGGATGCAGAAGATATTCTTCCAGTGAATGGAATAGTTGCATTTTAATACTACATAACAATGACCAGAGAATGATAAATCGACAATATTTTATGTATTTGTTTGTTTGGTGGTTTTGATAACAAACTCAATAAGCCCAGACAAACCACAAAGCACAATGGGAACCAATCTGACCCAAGCATACATCTCATCTGCTGTTTAAGACCTTTAGACCCAGGCTTTAAGTAATCACTGAAAGTTGACACAATGGTCCAACCCAAACACTGGACCGTAGGGGAATTTCATTACTGTAGAGAATGCCGAACAGAAAATGCCTCCCTGTTCTTTCACCAAGACAGATTACCAAACAAGAGGGTTGTAATAGTGGATGTATTGAGATTAGCACTCAGCTCTGTTTTCATTTTGCTCCGAATCAAATTCAAGTTTCACACTCTATGGTGGGGGAAAAAAATAAAAAATCTCTCACCCCGCTTTTTCAAATTGATTTGGGGAATTTAATTTAGACTTTGAAAAGCGAGGTTAAACCAAGTTCAGTCTTATTCCCTCTCTGGGATTTTTGTTTCAAATTAGAAAGCTAAATTTTACATAAAGCCTCTCCAGATGAGTAGAAGAGGACGGAGGCTACCTCAGTAAAGCAGAAGACGAGAAATTGAAAAATAGTGGAGAGAAAAAAAATATTTCACAACCACAAACTATGCACTTAGCGTTTTGTGAACTCCATCCATAACTACTGTGCCTCATGCTGAGCTACTATCACAAACCGCCCCAATTTCTTTTGTTTTCACTCCACCGCTCCAGGCTGACAGACCTCCTGTGTTTCCACAGCCTCCCTCACACACAAGCAGCTCCAACCTCATCTCGCCAATTACAGGAGGAGGACCAAAAAGAGCAGAACAGATATGTAATGTAGTAAACTGCACTTTGCTGAAGCCTGGAGGTTTAACCGCTGTGCTCCTCTCCCACAATCCCGGGAGGAAACTAGCTGGATGCACTGAAGGGCATGTACAAATGTGAAGGAGCCATTCCCGTGGGTTATGTTCATGTAAACGCACCAATAGCCTGTTTAAAAAAGCGTTTAAGTCGGTACAATTACATGCTCATCATAGACCATAAAAGGACACAAAAAGGCACATTCACAGTCAATGGAAAAGGAACAGTGTTGAGCTTGTTTGATAAGGGTAAAAAGGGGCGACTTCAAGATTTTTCCTAAACCGGATTTTCTGCATCAAGTCGGCACTGCGAGGTGAATAAGGGGATCTTTCAAAAACATATGGGAACCAGAGAAAAGCTCAAAACCAGAACCATATGTTTCTAAAGCCGTATCATACAGCATATGTAGTGCACACAGAAAGCTTCAACAATAATACAAAAACAAGGCAATGCTGTATCTTGCCAAGTGTCAATATTTTTTGACGTGGGGTTGCAATTAATAAAAAAGACTGAAACAAATGTTTCAAATGTTAACAAATGGATAACTTTATTCAGGACGGATAATATTTTATAATATTACAAAAGATTTAAAACAAATGCTGTTTTTTTGTTCATTGGCTCTGTGGCCCTTGGCCCTGGCCAGCGTCGGTGAAACAAACAAGCCCTGCACGTCATGGAGATGTAGATTCTCTTAACCAGCCTGTGATTAACATGATCGGACCATGTAATGAACAAAGACGTCAGGAAATGGCTAGGCGTCACCAAAGTCTCTTTCAAGGAAAGTCTGTTCACTCAGCAGCCATATTTGCAATGCCTCCTGGAAGCTATTTCGGGGATACAAGACCAACGCTATGTCCAAAATCGAATATTTCCCTACTCTATAGTATTAAAAAAACAGTACGCCAAAAGTACCTGGGCGACCGACTACTTCTGCCGACATTCTTAAGTGTGCATCCGCAACAGTGGTGTATATATGTTTATTTATTGATAACATATTCTTCTTATATAATAAAATGTGTCTTCGAATTAATTATTTAACTTCCACCCACTGAACAAAAAATTAATTATGCAAATCAGGTAACACCACAAACATGGCCAAAACATTAGAAAAAAAAGTGTTTTCAAGTGAACAAACATGAGTCTGGCTCTTTTAGTTGTAGAATGGATTGTAATTCCTACAGACCTTCTCTGCCTTACACAGTCAGCAATAAAACACCCCTTTAGCACTAAAATGCCAAACTCTAGAAAATTCGTCCCTCCATGCGTTCCTTTCAAACTCTCTTGAAAGGTTTTGAAAGACCACAGAGGGTGTTGATGATCACAGTAGAAAGAACACAGCATTTAGACTCAGAGAGATAAACAGCTGTCATTTCTTTTAAATACGCCTTCGTTCAGGGTAGTCAGGATTTCGTTTTTTGTCAGAGTCACAGCACGAAAACAAAAGGGATGACAACCACACACACCGAAGAATGAAAGTGAAATTGATGGCCTGGGCTCCCCTTGCAGTCTTCAGTCTTACTGAACACAGGCGCTACAATTTAGGTTCACTGGGCACAAGGCGTCTCATTAAAAAACCCGGAACAGAATGCTCTGCCTGTCCTTGCACTCTCATGAATAAATGGGACAAACTCTCTCCTGAATTCCTATTCTAAGCTTGCCGGGAATATTACCACAGCGCTCCTTTTAGGAGCTAATAACTAGAATAATCATGCTTCCCTTCTCTCCTTTGAGGACTCTTTGTGTTCCTTAACTCATTTCTCCAGAAACATTACCACAATCGCCATGCTGACTTGAGGGATCTGCCATCCCTTGTTTCAACCGTGGCTCTGTGGTGTCAAAGCAAAGCAAAACTTGTGTAAAGCAGAATTCTGCAAGGGTGTTCGAGACTGTGGGATGCTGGATAAATCATGGAATAATGATGACACTCCTGACTGCGGGAGTCGTAGCACAATCATTGTCAAAAAGAAGAGTAAATATTTAGCTCTGGGAACGGCACAGCCAAGAAACATTCGGGGGAAATGATTTCCTAAAATATTGTGATATATGTCAGAGGATTTAGCTCATCAAAAGCCTTGTCAAAGAGCAAATCTCGCTTCATGCATTTTCAACTCACCCCATTAGAGGATCCAGGGCGACTGCTTTAGGGTTCAACAGGTCGAGGTCTATGACTGTAACACACGTATCTCCATACTGGTTGCAAACAAATATCCTGTCACTTGCTTGATCCACAAAGTAAAGGTTTCCCGTGAGCCAGTCAAAGGCTAAATGATCAACGTCTGGAAAAAAGGAAAATGTGTCAATTGTGTCAATTTAAAAAAAGCAAGCTAATATATAAATGTGACTTATCATTAATGGCATGTCCTTGACTAGTCATTGAGAACTTGTGGCATGAAATGCTAATTATTCATATTCATGAGAAACTTTATTCATGAAAGCAAATAGTCTACATAGCATAATATTTCCAATGGTTTCAGTAGATATTCTATTGTTCAATGTTGCTAGTGCCAGTTTGCATACAGAATGAAACAGATTCTGGTATTTTTATATAATACCAATATATTATATTAAATATTAAAATGGCTAAAAAAGTATTCAAATTAAACACATTAAATAACATAATAAACACACTAGAAGGAAAAAGTAAAACAAACTGTGCATTATGTTTTTTTTATTGTTTTTTTTTTTTAACTGAAATTAAAAATGCCTGCCATAGACCATTTGGATGTTTGCAAACAGTGATGATGTGTTTTCTGGGTGGAGCCTACCTGGTGGCAGAAAATGACAGTTTTTCTGCCACCAGAATGTGAGCGCAGCTGCAGGAACATAACCGTGACATCTGGGCCACTGTTATTTTGCCAAGTAAGACACGTTCCTGGATCAACATATTTAGTTGATCATGGAACAGCATTCCTGTCTGAAAATTGTGTCCTAACTCTATCCCTCTATCCCACCAAAACCCAACCCTACCCATAAGTTATCCCTAACATCAGAGGGAAATTATAGGTGAATGACACTAATGTAGAAGCCTAACCATGGTTGTAAGCCTAAACTTGACATAAACTGTAAACGTGTCCCTCAAATCTGATTGGTTGGTTGGAAAGTTGTTCCAGGATTAACAAAGATGTTGATCCAGGAACATGTTGTACTTCGTGAACGTCTGCTCCCAAATGGTCTATGAACATTGAAAAAAACTAAAAGTGCCCCATAGAGTAAGTCATATTAGTACAAGTTGTTTATTCTTTTCAAAATCATAAACTTGAGGTCCATTAGAGGCTTTTAATGCACTGCACTAGAAATGCTTTGCTCATTTCAGTTCATGAAGAAATTAAGTCATGAAGAAATTAAGTCTTAGTTTAGACAGAGGCTATTATTTGGATCAATATCCCGAAATGAGAACATGTTCTTATTCTCTGATTCAAGACCAAAAATGAACAGACTAATTATTAAATGAGTAATAAATCATTTTCCATTTGAATCTTTTAATGAATCTTAATGGATACATTGTGTAGAATATACTATCCAAATGTGCATAAAGCACTTCATGTAGCGTTCAATAAATGATAAGCTCTTTTAGCATCCATACATCTTGCCTAGATAAGCACTATGCAGTCAAGCAGAACTTTATTCAGAAGGAGAACATTAGGTCTCATGAGAAAAGGACATTTTTTGTAAAACTTATATATTTCTTACTTCACATTAATGCTTGACATAAAACTGGAATTTAAAAGGCAAAATACATTTTAAATGGCATACAGCCATACATTTTGTCATCTCAAAGCACTCTGGGTGTACAGTTCATATGAAAGCACTATATAAAAGCCTTATTCATTATTTCACTGTCTTGGTCTTATCACCCATCAAAACGAATGCATCAGTTTTGTTGCACCATAACCTCAACGTATACCCGGAGTGTATAACATACAATCATACCGTGAGATTTTGAACCATACCGTGGAGATTCTGGATCGTCTTCACTTCCTGTTCTTTAGTGAAGCCGCTTGCTTTCCTCATCCTGGCACACCGAAGTTGTCCGGAGGACTCTGAAGATGTGACCCAGCAAACTGATTCCTCTTTGTGGTTGAAATCCAAGCCATGAGTCCCATTTGAGTCCAGTTGTTTGAGGGTTTGCAGACGAGACCCATTTAGGGCTGTGATTATAATATTATCCGAGCCTCCAATCAGCAGCGATGCAGGGTTTTCACCGGGTTCTGGTATAGATGGAAAGAAAAATAGTGACACGAGCATTTCCTAGGCAGTCCATGCTTTCAATGGGATAATAAAGGCTTCTGCGAAGGGCACAGGTAATTGAGAAGTATGTCTCTTAGGAAAGAAACCCATTTTTAAAAAGCAGCAGTCCATTGGACATTTCTGGTCTTATTCAGTTTTGCAATGTATTTTAAAAAGTGAAAGTGGGTATTATATTCACAATGCATTCATACTATATATATATATTTATAAAAGGGCTGTCAAGCGTTAAAAATGTTTAATCGAATGAATCACAATTTAGTCGCACATCAAATTCGCCAGAGAAATTCCCCCTAAAAATAACTTGGTCATTATTGTGTAAAAAAAAAAAAAAAAAAAAAAAAACCATCAAGTAGACATTAAAAAAAGTAACTTTAGAGATAAATATTTTATTTGATTCAACATAGAATTTATTATGCAAAATTTTACAATGACCATGCTTTTTTTTCCAGAAGGATCTGAATTGGTATTTAGATACATTTGCAGACAAAAACAGTTTGGTTACTAACATTCTTTAAAATATCTTTTTTTATGTTCCACAAAGGAGAGTTGGGCAAACTATCCTATATGATTGTGATTATTATGTTTTTTTTTATTATTGAAATGACACTCTAAATAATAAGCTAAAACTGCCAGTAGATGTCAAAATGATTCATTCAAGATGCTGATTCATTCAGGAATGAAGTAAATAGGCTTGTTTGACTTGAACCGGCGCTGCACAGACTGATCGGTGAATGGCATCAAATATTGCGAGAGCGATTAGAGAGCAGACGGACTCGATTGCTCTTGATTCGCTCTTGCGGTCCTTTGATATCATAAACCGGACCATTGAATCATTGGTTCATTTTGATTCGCTCAAAAGAGCACTTGTGTGATATTGCTTAACTATAATCATATGATATAGATATGAGACAAAAACTCATACAAGGGCATTTTTGCCCTGATATCTTGAACTTTATGGGCAGTATAATTACATTCTATAGGCTAAATCACGCAGTGAGTTTTTTCCCTGCATCAGTTCATCACCAATCAATCAATACAGTCTTTTGCAGTGTATACATTTTTTAAGAGTCTTATTAAACATTCACCTTTCTAATGGCTAAGTCATCCTCCGTTGGCACCTGTCAGACAGCCGCGGAAAGTAAATGCATTGAAATATATATGCATGAGCTTTTACTCTCATCTAATGGAAACCTCATAGTTATCCCAGTGCAACAACCTCTTTCTGCTAAATTAATATTAATGTGGGTGAGCAGGGAGTTCAGTTAAGTTTATGGGTAATGATATTCAGTTTATTCCTCATAGGAAAGCAGTCACATTGATTAAACGTGGGACAGATTCTGCATCCAGCAGCAAGGTGCGCAGCTGCCTGCTAGCTATTTCCCACCGAGCGTACAGTGGCGTAATCTCCATTTAATTTAAAACACGTGCAGACCGGTCGCAGCGCACTGCACCAATACAAGGACGCATCATCTTTTTAAGTCACAAAATGCTTTGCACGAGGCATCCTTTGAGGCCCTCACACTTAGCACATACTGTAACGCACTTTATTCATGAATTGTGTGTTATGAACATAATTCATTTATGGGGTGGGTTTACAGCACCAAAATGCATAAGACTGCAAATGACACAACGGGTCCTAAAAGCTATAGTCTAAGTCAGTTATAACAACATTCAACTTTCTTTATTATTCAAAATGTATTTAAATCAACTTTTTAAAAATATAACTCAGAAGTTTGTACACAAATATGATGCTTAAATGCACTATAAGAATTTTTTGATGTTTTGTTAATGTCCGCCATTAACAAAACACAGCACAGCAGCCAATCCAACGTCAGCAAACCTGAAAAACAGTGTCCACAGGTGTAGAGAAATAAAAGTGATGCCTTATTGATGATTCACCCTCGGTCATATGTGTCCACTGTAATATATATAGATTCCTATTACTAACAATTTTCTCCTTATTTTATAATAATTCTCAAAGCTGTAGAAAAAAAACCTAGCTATTGAACATTTAAGGGTTGAAATGAATCACGCTTTTTATTAAAACGACAACAATTACCTGAGGCCAAACAAATGACCAATCTATAAAAGGGATTAGAATCCATTTAGAATTGTAGTGAGGTTTTTTCCTATATATAAAAAAAAACCTTATTACAAAAGCAGCCGATTTAATGATAAACTTGATTGGATTTGTGGCTGGTATGGAGACGCTCAACAGGCAGGTGCCATTAGGCAAGTAATCATTGGCATGGCCTGATAAAGACAGAGAATAGCTGTCCTTCAGGCCCTGCTCTTCATAAAACTCAGCCTCCACTTAATCCTCAAAGTCTGGCTTATCTTCCACCAATAGCTCCATTATTTCTGTCCCTTGGCACAGCAACACTGATATAAGGACTGTAGCAGAATGTCCAAAGCAAACTGCCTCAATTTCCAGGTTCTTATGAATGAGAGGCTGAACCGTATGGTTTAGTCTGGATTAGTCTGGATTCATGCGTGATTCTTGAAAGCTTTTTTTATATAAATAATCTAACTTGGAAAAGGCAAACCTGTCTTTCTAATGAAATAAATGGCTTGGTGAGGACTGAGAATTTCTGTACTGAAATATATATATTTTTTAAATAATAATTTATTTATTTAAATAAATAAATATTATTGCCATTAAATAGTTTGCGGTAAAATGATTCTACATAAATTCATGAAACAGCAAAAACTAATATATATATATATTATTTTGGTTATCAAACATTATAAAATTATAGATTGCCTAATATACAGTAACTTGACATTGTTGTTTGTATATATATATATTTTTTTAAGGATTAACTGAAAAGGGTTTTCGAACCAGGTTTTCAAATTAACATACACAACCCCTGCTTGTGTAATTTGATTGTTGACTCAAAATCTTATAGGTTATATTATATATAGCCTATATATATATATATATATATATATATATATATATAATGTATACTATTTATATACGGTAATATAATTTATAATAGCCTTTGTGACAACTCTCCTATTTGCATGATGATCACTGAGCAGAACCGCTTTAAGTTGTTTCAGATACAGTACATGCGCTATCTAATCATCATTGCATTTTTTTTAAGCACACATTAGATCATGTTTTTCAAGGTCAGGAAATGACCAGCTCCAACGATGGCTTGAAGCAGAGCTGTGCTGCTGTAAGTTAATTTCATTCATATCACACAGAGTAATAATCCACCTTGTTTCAACTCAGTGCACTCTTGTGAAAGAACAATATCAGGACGTGACAACATTTCAGGCGGCTTATGCAGATCCCTGGTCATTAATTCATCATGCTCTTACCGTGTTTGGCTATGCAGGAGCGTCTGTTCGACTGCAGGCTGTACCCATCTGTACAGCTGCAGCGATATGACCCATAGGTGTTCATGCAGGTCTGGCTGCATGTCCCGTACATGGCACATTCATCATGATCTGTACACAGAGGAAGAGTCATTTATGACAAATTAGGTGTGCTCAAACATGACCCAAATACATAAAATCCACTTAATGTGGCCTCTCTGTGGCTTTTCCCTATGCCACCTAGTATCTCCGGGCAAGGCCTGCTTTGCACCAGTCTCCAGAGCTTTGCCTGTTAAAGCTGTAGTGGAGTGTAATGTTCCAACGGTGATTAACTGATTTGTCTTGGTTGAACGTCCGGAGGAACCTTTTACGAACAGGGTACAAATGTGTTAAAATAAAGGTTTTATCTTCCTTCAACAAACGGTGAGTCAAAGTCAGAGTTTAACTTTCAGAAAATTGTTCATTTTCTATTAGACTTAAGATTTTAGAGAGAGACAGACAGACAGACAGACAGACAGACAGACAGACAGATAGATAGATAGATAGATAGATAGATAGATAGATAGATAGATAGATAGATAGATAGATAGATAGATAGATAGATAGATAGATAGATAGATAGATAGATAGATAGATAGATAGATAGATATAGATATTCATGATTAGATAATTTTATGTTAGATGTTGTTTAATGTTAGCTATAGTTTATCTAAAATATCTAGTGTTTTGACAACAGAAAATTAAGGATTTGTGCTTTTTTTGCACTTTTAATGCACTTTTAAAGTCAAAAGACCTCAAATATGACTGTTTTCATGGTACAAAAAACATCTATCCCTGTTAACAATTTCCAGTTTGAGCCTGTTTTCTACTACAGCGACGATTAGTTATAAAGTGGCTATGGTTGATCTATATTTCACCATCGTATACAACAACCAGCCTCTACATCATACTCAGAGGGTCTCATTTAGGCCAAACCAGGCCGAGAAGTCACTTTGACCTCTCTGGAGTCAATGCCACGCGTCAAATAAAGCAGGACGGAGGTGTGAAAAGACACCCTGGGGATGGACGGCCACCCCTCTCCCCCCCTCGTTGCCCAAAGCTGATCATTCGTCTGAGATGTCTGGTGCCGTGACCCTGAGAGAGCCTACCTCTGCAGCTACGCCCATCCTCTCCCACCTCAAACCCATCCGCACAGAAGCAGAATGTGCCGTTTCTGGTCATGATGCATCCGTAACGGCAATGCAACTCGTGACAGGCTGACAGGAGTTCTGTGGGAGGAGAGAGAGAGAGAGAGCGGAAGAGTTTCAGAGTGAGGGAAAAACATGTAAATTGCTTTTTGATTTCACTCCCTCTAAAAGCCCTTCCTTGCCATCAGCACAAGGATGTGCCAGCGCGTACTGACAGTTGTGAGCCAGAGGCGGGGATCAATAGCACTCCGTGCGGGTGGAATCAGAGAGGTGCTCCACACAGGGAAAAAGAGATGGAATTAGAAGAAATACCTAACCTTTCTGTTGAAAATTCTACGAGGAAAGAAAAAGGTTTTGTGTGGAGACCTGCAGAAGCTTTTAGCAATTCTTCATCGTATTCGGTCCTCAGAATTCAATCAACCTGTCACAAAAGGGTTGTGCACAACCTGGCTATTAGGTTTTTCATTAATAGTTTCCACAGTGGACATTCACTGAACAACAAATTGTTTATATTTAGATAGCTTAAAATGGAAGTGGCTGCTAGTGTCCTGGTTGTTTGGCGTCCTTCATTAAAAACAGTCTGATTGGTATATCCAGAGCCTTTTTCTTGTATTGAATTGAAAATCAAATAGGAATCTGCTGTTACTATTAGCAAAACACTATTGAGGAACAGACACAGAAATTGCATAATGTTTTTGGCTACATAATACCACATGCAGAAAAGTTCATGATCCTAATAAACTACATCTCTTGGGGATGAAAATAAATAAATCCAAATGGTCCTTTTTTTTTGTCCAATTGCAATGAGTACCAAAAACAAATGCAAAGTACACTCTCTAAATGACACATGCAGACTAAGACCTAGGCACTTACATTGATTTTTCTTTCCTCCTTAAATGATAATGATATTGTGTATTAGGGTGAATTTCACAAGTTTTGCAATAAAAAAGGTTTATAAGCTTGCTACATTTTATAGATGCCTTCTCCAGAAGCCTTCACAAGAAGCTAGGAGAATGAGATTTGGATATGTTCATCTTGCATGACCCTTAAATATTCCAACACCTCCATGACCCCCTGTGAAGTATCTGAAGACCTGCAACGCATGTGCACACTTTATAAAGCCTTCCCTGTAAGCTTAAAGGCTGAACAGAATGACCCCTCTTATACTCTATTAACTTTCTATATTGTGCTATATTGTGCAAATTTAAATGACCAATGAGACCCTCACATGTTTGCAATCTTTAGAAATCATTGTTTGAGAAGTAAATACATAATTGTAAAGAAAATCTACTGAGAATAAACTGAGAATATACTGTAGTCAAGTAAAAAAAAAAAAAAATATATGTTTCCATCCAAAGTTGCTCATTTAACTTATGCACAAAAAAAAAAAAAAGTGAATATCACATAAAACATTTGCGAACAAAGCAGCTTTTCCATCCCATGTTCAAGAGAACAAAATAGTCACTTCCTGGGAAATTGTTGGAGAAGCCACTGTGGCATTTTTTTCCTACATCATAAATGTCTTGCGTCTCAGAGCGCACAGACGACACGCAATAAACGCTGTCATCTTGCGTTCGGATGCCTGGTGTTTGAGAAGGCAATCATGTTAGACGCTTCTGGGAGAGAATTAATCCAAATCATTTTGATGATAGACTTTGGCTCAGGCATTTCAGAATGATAAAACCAACATTTGAGATGCTATGCAATTAATCCAATTATCAATCACATACAAAGTCACTCGAATCACGTGTCATGAGGCAAAGTCACGTGAGTTTTTTGTTGTGCATCAAGGGATTTACCGTAATCAGTAAATGTGTTTCCAATCGTAGTATGCGCATTTCTTCTTATTGGATAAAAATGTATCCGCTTCAATTGAGCCCATAAGTTTTTTATGCGCATATTGTTTCTATCCAGCGTTTTTTAACGCAATATCCCAAAATGGGCATACAAGTAGGTGGCTGGACACATCACAAATCATGATTTCTATACTGTGGAAAGAAAATAGAGAGACAAAGTTAAGTGTACTTTTTTTCCAGTGTACTGTTTCACTGATCTGAGCTCTGATATTAGACACAATGCATGTTGTAAGGCAAACAGCAAAAACATATTGTATTTTGTGTGTGGAATATCTGACAAAATGAACATAACATGATCATTTTCTACTAAGACAACCCCAAAATTCACTTTCGAGTTGTTTTTTTGTCTGCCTTCCTTGCTGTGCCGCCTGTCATTCTTTCTGTAAGGTCTCAGTGGAATACTAGTGCAACAACCTAAAATTATTTTTATACAGTGCAAGCAACAAAGGCCACATCAGCACATCTCTGAATCCCTCTGTCTGGCTGTCACATATTAAATCATCTGGCAGTTCCTGAGAAAGGCAACAGACCCAACCAGCCATTGTTCACTGCACTTTTCAGACGTTTGTGGGTGTGGATTCAACTGCACAATTACAATTAGTAGTCTACAAAGACAACCGATTTACCAGCCTCATAAAAAATGTGTGAATAAGACACACATTTTTTTTTTTTTTAAAGAGAAGCTTTTCTTCAGCTATTTCAAGACATGCGACTGCTAAACGTTCATTACTGTCAAAGGAATGCATGCAAATCTGTTCTTTGATTTCTTACATCTCATGTCTGATTACTGACATTAACTGAGCACTAATTTATAGAATTAAGACATGTATCTGAAATTTATTCTTCATAACCAAAATATTTCTCTATATTTCTGTGCAACCTATTGTATTGTTTTAACATACTACTACTAATAATAATCATAATCATATAGTTATAAAAATAGCATCCATTGACACCTGATTTTATTATTAAAATAAAATATTTTTCTTAAAGGCACACCGCGGAACTTTTGGCCATTAGGGGCGCTAGACCTGTAACATTTTCATGTCGAGCGCCCCTAGAGGCCACAAGCGCCGCAGCACTGTCGCAAAAGTCAAGAAGACCTACACGATCCCTCTCGCGTTTTCTCTTTTTTGCCTCTTCAGAAGCAGTTTAAAACTTTTTCCTTGCCTCAGCCATGGCCAGGAGTCGAGCAGGCGAAAAAATAGTAGCAAAATCGATTCGTTCTCCAGGCATTCTCCAGGTCACATGACCTGGTTAAAGACGGTGCGTCTTCTCCAAACTTGCATAGGCGCTATTTCAAGAGGGCAGCCCTGCTCGGAGCATTGATAGTGTCAAGCGCTGTATACTGGCCTGGGGAATCATTTAAAATAACTCGTATGCTTCAAATCTTTAGGTCATAAAGTCCGCGGTGTGTCTTTAAATAAAATAATAATAATTATTATTATTATAAAATGACCATCAATTGACACTCCGTACTCTTGATTTTTGACTCTTGACTCTTGAAAAAAATAAAGAAATATTTGTCTTAAATATAATATAATATAATATAGTATAATGTAATATAATATAATATAATAATAGTTATAAAATTAACATTCATTGACATTCTTGGATCTTGACTTTATTATTAAAAACAAAAAAATGTATTCCTAAATAAAACATAAAAAGAATAATAATAACATTGGACATAAATGTTTTATAAAATTTAAATAAAAGTTAAAGGAAATGAATGATAAAAAGAAATAAAATAAAATCAAATGAAACAGCTAAAGTGCTTTTCAGTCATTCTGTGCAATATGAATCAGGCGGTCAGTGAACAAACTGCAGATGGTCTGTGAGAATGGCATCTGAGGCTGAGACTCTAGCTGGCATGCTGAAGCAGGTTTTTATGGATTCATTGCTTCATAACATGTCTTAGCAGCAACACCCGTGACACACTTAGATGAAGCTGCTTTTGTAATAGCAAATGCAAAATACACGTTGAATCAAGAGCATCAACCAATTATAGGGTGTATCTTTAAAAAGTACTTAGAAAAATTTAATTTTACTTAAGAAATCTGTAATATTCCATCAACCAAATGTGAGGACGTTTTCTCAGCATCAAGGTGAGTGATCGGTAATTGCACTAAATCTTGTCAGAAATTAACTGAATGTTTACCTGTGACTAAATACTGTACGTAATTGCTATTTAGCGCAGTATTTCTTTTCAATGGTTAATCAAAAGGCATTCATTGCCAATGTTAGCACAACATAACACATTTTTTAAATAGCAAGCATAAAATGGCCCAACTACCAGACATATCACTGAAATAGGTGTCCTGAGAAATAACCCGTCGCTGTGAAATTCTTCTGCTCTGTAAACAACATAAAATTGTCGAGAGAGAGGCAGATGCATTTTCAGCCATTCAGAAATGCTCTCTGTTTGTAATTGTGAATGTTTGGGTTATTGACATCAGGTTGGCTGACTGATGGAGGTTGGGGATTTGTAGAGAGTGTGTGAGGATAAACTGAAATCACCTACAAAACCTTCAGGACTGGTTGTGTTTTGATAGTCCTGAAAAAGGTTTAAGCTCTGATCTTGCCATTCATACCACGTAACTTTGAGCAGTTGCATTCATGAACTTTTTATTGGATGCATCATGCTTTGTGGAGACAAAAGGCCAGACAAGGCAATGAGACGGTAGGCCGACAGATATCCAAGACTAATCCTTATATCTGCTTTCAAACATCGGTGTGCTCTCATGACCCGACACGTAGCCAGACAGATGGATATTCACAACAATCTGTCTTCCGCTGATGCTGGAAAATCTCATGGCTAGTAAAGTTACACTTCTTTTTTGTTTGTTTGTTAAAACAAGATCATGTGACATGTACAACACATCTATAACGAGTCAAAGCAAAACAAAATTAGGGGGGAATTATTCCTTTAAAAGCAGAAGTAAACACCAGGGTCTGTTTCCACACAAAAAGGAGGAGAAGAAATTAAAAAAAAAATCTCATAATAATTTTAAGAAATCTGTAAGCATGTTCCTAATTGGAGTTCTTGAAAAATTATTAAGACCTTCACAACTATTTTTTTTAAGAACATTTTCATTTTTTAACTAGAAAAATTAAGGCTTTGGTGTTACCTGATAATGGCAGATTTGATTAGATTTGAGGCCAGTATCGAAAGAATTGATACAAATAGGCTACTAGTTGACTCAAAACTGAAAAGACGCCGTTTTATTGTAAATCTCCGTGACGATTTTCCCCGGGCTCTTCCTCCTGACCGCCGGGCGGGTCTCGCTCCTCTGCTGCAGCGGCTGCTCCGGCCGCCTCTGGTTCCTCAATCGTCCGCGGCTCGTGCGGGTGGCCATGAGCGTCGGATTCGCGCGACGGATTTCGGGATGTCCGAGATTCGGCTTTTGGTTTCTGCGGTCGCCATTCATTATGTTTAAATGCACACTATTTGTTTCAATGGGACTGAATTCATTCCGATTGATGAATCTGAATGTAGTGTTTACATAAATGTTAAACAAGTGATCGGTTGATGTGCGTTTTAGCATTGCTAAGAACATTCCTGTGTTCTCCTCTCGGTCGAGATCCGCGTGGAGCAGAATGCATGACCTGCAAAGCTGGCACGTACGTGTCTGTGTCAAATAATGTAATAATGTAGGCGTAGTGAATGGCGACTGGAAAGCAGGAGCAGAGTCCCGAACATTTTGGGCGATCTCGAGGTTTGGTGCGCGGGTCCAATGGTCGTGGCTGGCTGTGCGGGCCGCAGTGCAGCGGGAGCAGTTGCGGATGGTGGACGAGCGTGAGGCGGCCGGAGCAGCTGCTGCAGCGGAGGAGCGAGACCTGCTTGGCGGTCGGGAGGAAGAGCCCGGGCAGTCCCGGCTGGACATGTCCGGGAGAAAGAGGACGTATGGTTACACCTACTACTCAGCTTTCTCCACAGAGCAAGAGTCTGTTAGCTTAGCTTAAAAAAAAAGGTGGCTGACACTATTTGTACATTCTGTGAGTGAGATCCCACCCACTATGGGCGGGTTGAAAACATGCGGAACTAGCTCCTACTACTGGCTGTAGTTTTTAGCCTCTGGCCAGGAAAGCCTCTGATGACGCAAACTTATGATTTTTGCGTCATCAGAGGATTTTTTCTAGACAAAAAATACATAAATCTCTCGTCTCAGAGGGACATGAGGGGGCGGGGTGGAAGCACGGTCATTCGAAAATACTATCGGTTTCTACTGATACAAAGCTTAATGCTAATCTGTGAAGTATCCCTTTAAGTTATAAAATAAGAAGAAAATAGTAGCTAATAAGAATGTTTTGTGAATTTGACACCAGAAGTGAAAAATCTTTTTCTTTTCTCTTTTCCATGGCAAAGCTCTTATGTTTCTTGTGACAGGTGGTTCGCTTCCCCTCCAATCATTGTCGCCCCGGCCCACATGAAGGCTCACCACAGGAGGGGCGTGATAACGGAATGCTGCTGGCAGCGAGTGACAAGGCGCACTTGACGCTTATTGTGCCCCGTCATCGCTGCCATAAATTCAGCATCCAGTCTCTCCTGTGCTGAGCCAGCCTCCCCTTGTGCATCAAAAACTGTCCTCGAGGTCAAGGTATGCTGCCACATGACGGGTCACCAGTAAGCCGTTGACTCCCTGGCCTAGCCATGCGGGAATTGTCTCCTTTTTAAGGGACCCTTCCTTTAAAATTCCTACAGAAAAATGTCAAGGACAGATTCTATCTTTAGAACCCTTTTATTTTTTTTAAACATAGCAAGAGATCAGTGGGAGTCTTGGCTCACTTCTTTCCCTATAGGTAACAACTTTCTGAGACTTTCTGAAATAGAATAAAACACAATACATTATAAAATAAAAAGTAAACCTATATGACTTAATTTCTTCTGTGGATACAAGCTTTTTAATATTGGCTGTTTATTCGTACTTATAAAGCACATATTAATGGCTTATTCAGCATGACCATATTCTACATTCCTTAATCCTACCCAATACCTAAACTTAACTACAGTACTAACTATTAATAAGCACTTATTTTGCAGTTATAAGCAGTTTATTCAGGCAAAAGTCGTAGTTAATAGTTAGTTAGTAGTGAGAATTGGACCCCAATCTAAAATGTGATCCAGATTTCTAATAAACCTTGCATTGTAAACTCTTGTATTGTGAACTACTATAATTCAGCAATGGATTTTAGCATATTAAATTGATTTTAAGTGACAGTATTTAATAAAAGAAAACATATTTCAAATAAATGCTGTTGTTTTGAACTTTCTATTCATACTGAAAAGGGACTTTTGGTTTGATATTTTCTATATTATGAAACAAGATTTAAAATTTTTTGAGTGTGACTTAAAGAAGATTGTCTTGACTGGCAAATTTTTCGGATAGAGAGAGGAAATAGAGTTGAGCCCACATTAACGCCACCACATACTGTTTCAGGGCTTATACACTCCCCACTAGATCACGTCTCCAAATAATCCATTACAATGGGAAGCCCAACAGAACATTGAGCACAGTGAATTAAACCAGTGCTGAATGAATGATAGAGTTGAACTATGTGTGGGCACAAAATACATACCATTTTTATTCTTATCAATAACATAAAGACCAAATTCTTCTAAGTGATACACACATATGGACTGAAAACTACTTATTACTCCACCCACACAAACATGAACATGAGTGAAAAGAAAGAGCAGCAGAAGTCTGTAATTTTACTTCCCCATATGGATTAATTACAGGCCAGCTCTGGAGACCTCTGTGGCCTTTGCTTCTCCAAGGCCTGTCTTAATTCAATCCTTTGCCTGGTTTTCAAGGCCCCCTAATTAATCTGGGACCAAATTAAGATGCTGATCTTTGCACAAGCCATGGTCATTGGAGAAGCAATAGTGTTTAATAAGCATGCCATAGGTCTGCCTCTCTGAGAGGAATTCGATTTGTTAAAAATGGTACTCTCTTGACAAATTAAAGTTCATTCAGCATGTATCCAAATTCATCTATCTCCGATGTTGAAGTAAATGCCGTATTTATCAAGAGCTGTTTGTTTATGGAAAGTGCACGAATCTCTGGCATAATTCCATTACACATTACTACAAATGTGATATAGGCCAGACAAAACAAAGATGGAAGAGAAAAAATTTATAGAGAAAAATTATATTTTAAATAGCTGATTGAATTCATTGATTGATTGGTTGATTGATTGATTGAATTTTAAGAATGTCCAAGCTGTGAATAGTTACTTAAATCTTAACCCAAAGAGCAATAAGCATAAATGATCTTCTGTATTCAATCATGTGTTGGAAATTCCCATAAATATGCAAGACAATAGCATCAGTGTAAATCATTTAGTATCTCAATACATTTTTAAACCTCCATTCCTGCAAAGAAAAAATAACGCTGTAATTGGATTTGATATCAGCAGATTGTAAGGGGTTCTTTCAAGACATTACAGGAGGTAATTATTTGACAGATGATTCAGACGATACAGTATAAACAGAAGCACATCAAATACTGATGCATTTTTAAAAGTCAAAAAGGAAAGTGGGTAAAGCTAGAAGAAATCAGTCAGTCACAGTCGAGTTTAACTTGTTAAATGTTTGCTGTGGACTGGATTTTAGTTGTCATAGAATATCAATGAGAACACGCAACCTTCAGTATAAAACGCCACATAAGTCATGCATAAAAACCATAAGCATATTAAATAAGCCAGCTATTCCATGATTATCAGCAAACAAGACTGTTCCTACTCCTCCAGATAATCCTATTAGTGAAAATAATCAGACTATGAGACTAAACATGAAGCAAAGGATCCTGGATTAGGAAGCGTTGGTTTCAGGGTTAATCCTCCAGAGTTAGCCTATGCCTTTATGAGCTCAGACGGGTCAAAAAAGTCAACGGTGATTGCTTGTTATTGCACAAATTTAACCCTGTATTATGGTTTAGGACTATCCCCAGAGGAAGCATAGTCAACTGCACATTAAGCGCTACACTCCCATTATACTATTCAAATGAGGTACTTGACTTTCACATTTATGGTACCCTGATAATGAAAGGTGCGTGACCCACTGAGACTAACAATATGAGCAATCTTCAAACAACAGCGAACAGTACCACTGAACATCATCAGTTTAATCAGAAAATGACCAGCAGCTAGTGAGGGGAACGCTTAATGCGTTCTGGATGATATTCCAAAACAAATTCAATAAATATTCAAATAGCTTATGTGTAGGTGAATGCACTCCACTTTTCTTTAATCCAAATAGAAAACAGGAAATGGCTTATATTTGTACCGTTGTTACCGCTGTTGTCCTGACCCTGGGGGATACTGTTTATTTGTTTATATGAATTGTTGAAAATTAAAAGTTAATCATGTGAAATAATTGAATGCTGTTGAGAGGCAAAGTGAGGGAGGGAAGGTACATCTGTGACATGGTTTTTCATTACTTCGCAAAAGCAGAGTTGTCTATTAACAATGCCATCTCCAAATCTGTACAACTATGGGAATGACTGTTTCATTTAGTTAATGCTGGCTGATGTGCACATTTATTCATTTACTTTACACAAGGGTTTTGTTTAGTAATATAATTATGTATGGGTAACATCAATACAATACAAAATCATACTTGCACTACTATTCAGAAGTTTGGGGTCAGTAAGATAAAACCAAAAATACTTTTATTCAGCCACGATACATTAAATTACTTGAAAAGTGACAGTTGTTTATAATGTTATAATGTTATTAATGTTTTCTATTTTAAGTGAATGCTGTTCTTCTGAATTTTCCATTCATCAAAAAAATCATCATGTATCAAGGTACAATCAAAAATGTATCATGGTTCCCACAAAAATAATAAGCATAAAACTGTTTTAAATATGTTTTAATATGTTTTAATATTTCTGAAGGATTGTGTGACACTGAAGCCTGGAGTAATGAAGCTGAAAATGTAGTTTTTGTTATAATAATAATAAATAAATAAAAACGTTGTTAAATAAATAAATACCAATTTCTCAAAATATTACTGTTTTTACTGTATTTTTTATTAAATAAATGCAGCCTTGGTGAGCATAAGAGACTTCTTTCTAAAACATCAACAAAAAAAGTAAGCAGGCGGTTTTAATGTACCGTACAACACATATGGAGAATTATTACTATAATCACATTTCAGGGCTTAGACGAGACTTCCTCTGTACTGCAAGATACTTTCTCTAAGCTTTCTTCTTAGTATTCTTTTTATTTTCTACTTCTGTAATTACTCTAATTGGTATGTAATTGCTTTTGAGAAAAGGAATCATGAGCTGCTTTTTAATGACTGAACATAATGCAAGCACGTAACTAGCACAATCAATTAAATTACCTAAGGGTGTTCAGTTGTGACTGCATTTCAGCATAAAGGCAATGGAAATGAAATTTGTTCTGATATTAGCTTGCTAAACTAACTTGTTTGAAACCATTCATTAGCGGAAAAAAAAACCTCATTGTCATTTCTATGAAAATAATGATACATGTATCGGTATCCTGTGATGTGTTGATACAATCTGAAGAAGAAAGAAACTAATAAACAAGTTCAAAATTATACCTCTTGACTAGCCCTTATAAATCTATAAACAACAATCCATAAATACGTTTTCATATCGATTTCAGGCTATCATTAGTTGGTTCTTCAAATTACAACTAATGATAATTGTCGAGGTCGACATTAGGCATTTTGATAAACAGGCAAAAATGTCTTTGGCAGCCCATTTGTGAGACACATTCACATAATCACACGTGACTACGACCAAATGCTGTTGCCACAGAGACTTTTTCTTGTCACTTGTACTCTCACAGCTTGTGAGGAACTTCTGAAAACTCCACCTAAAAGCTCCTAAATTCAAACGTGCCTCTCAGCTTCACCTGTCACGTATCAGTGCTGGCTGAGAGGAGCGAGATTTTGCACATTGAAAAAGAGGCAGCCAGGTGGTGGAGAAAAAAAATAAAAGGTTTTCATGCCATCGCTGAAAATCTCCACTTCACTGAAGGACAATCATTAAAATAAAGAATTGCCGAAGTGTGTGAAGGTGAAATAGAATGCTGTCTTTGTCTTCCATATGGGCACAGATTTTATGTAATGCCCTCCTGGGATTCATTATGTATTCATTACTTGAGTGGGAGGGAAAGTTTCAGCGGAGACCCAGCTGCCATGCTCCAACTTCTCCGCCGTGACCTCATTTCCTCCCGTCTGCAGGTGTATGGGTGGAAACACATGCCGAATGTCCTGGCCCAAACTCCTCAGTGGCCAGTGCTTACTCATTCAATTAGCCCCTTTGATGAAGTATACCATGTTGCTTACTTCAGCAGACGGTTAAATCCCTAACAAAAACACCTGCTTGTGACTAGACTTTCCACTTCTGTCTACCTGTAAATCTGTCTGACGTATCATTACTAACAGCTGCGTGCGGTTTAAAAGCTAATGTCATTTTCCATTCGTACAAGCTGCACAAACATAAATTTAAAGGTAAAAAAATAAACAGAAGAATGACAACATTTGCAGTATGACGGCAGTGAATGCAGTCATACTGCAAATGTTCCGTTTTTGCAAACGTAAATGGCAACCCAGAAGTCTGCAAACTGAGCAAGAGTAGAATGGGGGAAAAAAAGGATTTATTGCCCCAGGCACTGGTTGCTTAATTAGCTGTATCTAAAAACAAACAAATGGAGGAGGAGAACAATGAACATAATGTCTCTTAATGCTTCCTAACACCCAAGGATAACTTTCTGTGATGCATCACTTCAGGCTCCGAGCACCTCTCTCTTTATCTACAATACGTCAAGTCAAAACCTTAATCTTTCTGCCCACTGAACTAGACCAATCTCTTTCCTTGTGCTGGAAGGTGATTGGTTCTTCTGTCGGAGAAAATGTGTTTTGAGGTTAGCCCTTCCTTCGGGGCAGATAAACCTGATAAGGAAAGCGCTAATATGATCAAGAAGGGTAATACTACTACAAACACAAAATAAAATATTGTTTTTTATATAGCAATGTAGACCATAAAAAACAGACACCTTGCCACTGTTTCTGTGAGAGTAAATATAATTTGAAGTGAATTTGCAGTAGGATCCAAAAGAGATCCCTAGTGAAAATGCTTCTGTTTAACATTTTTTATCTAATTTACAAAATCTAGAAATACTGAATAAATATTTGCTGCTTTTACAATTAATTTTCTGTTTACTTCAAGAAATAATACAAAAAAAACAACAACAAAAAAAAAATACTGCCCTTTTTTTAGATAATTTCTGTCAGGACCACTATTGTCAAAGATGGTTGACATTTAACATACAGTTTGGATTGGCGGTATGGTTCTGTTCTGGGCAAGAACTCCCTGCACATCTATGCAGCCTAGCATGGATAAGAGCAGCATAACCCCCCTTAGGGGAAACAGAACAGAACCAACATGAATGTATTGCAGATATCTTTTTGGTCAATATTTGAATGTACAGTACAACATAATTTGAGAATTTATTCTGATTCAAAGGAGAATCAGAATGCCATCCTGACTGGGTGAGAGGTGGAGCTGGGGATGGAGGAGGGTAATTCGCTCCTGAGAAACACGATAGCTGCTGATAATACTGAAGAAGCTTATATGGGGATTCTGTGATATGCGTCGTATTCCTATAGGTAGACGTGGATCAGCTGATGCGAGCTTGACTAACGTGACCTGCCAGAACTAACTGTACGCTTGGTTTAAATGTGCCATATTTATTATAAATAAATAAGGTAACTATGTAAGTAAATAAGTATGCAAGTAAATACTGTAAACAAACAAACCTTTGAATCTCGCTGTGTAATGAAACCTAAAAACATGCACGGTCACATTTATCCAGCAATACAAAAGTATTTACTTTTCTTCCACTAGTCTCTCTAGACTAAATAACATGTTGCTTCTCTGCAGGAACCCCAGCAATCCAACTGACATTATAATCTTGTGTGGTTAAATGGGTCAATGGCCTGTTTTCAGTCAGGCTCTAGATCAAAGGGCAGGATCAGATGCTCCTGGCACTGCCCAGCTGGGTGCCACACTCGTCCAGTTCACCAAAGGTCACACTCTTGGCCAGCCTGAGGTGCGTCGCCTCAACTAACAGGCATCCACCCAATGCCAACTGCTGAGTCGGTATTGTCATATCACAGAGCCCAGGTGGCTCCACCTGCTTGTTATTGTGGCTTGGATGATTGTGAACAAGAGTAGAGTGTGTCCAACATCACACCTGCTGCGTCATTCACCTGTTCTCCTTCCACTAGAGCCAATTCATGTACAAATATGCGGCATTAGGCTATCAAAATAAATGTGGATGGTGTCCAAACTGTGAGTTTATTGATATTGACAGATCACAGTACAGTACCTGCATAGCTAATATCTTCCACAGACATTATAATGGCCTACTTTAGGGTACTCACCTCTACAGTGGACTCCTTCGTCAAAACCGTCCTCGCAGTCTTTTGCCCCATTACAGAGCTTGTTGAAGTGAATGCACTTTCTTGTCCCGATACACTGTATGTGATTTAGGGGACATCTGACTATCACCTCCACCGTACCTAAAGAACAGGAGAGAATGATGGTTTACATACGCGTATGGTGTAATTTTGTAAAAGCATATCATCTGCACAACTTCACTGCACTGTAAGTAGTTACTTTAATAACTACTAAGACAGTTCAATGCAAATCTATGGAGTTCAGACAAATGTCACTTGTTTCAATTTGCTAAGCTTTAAGGGATGCAAATGAAAATGGGGAACAATCCAGTTGATTGAATTTAGCTTAAAATGCACTGCCAGCCCCAGAGTGATTTAATGTTGTGGCAAAAACTTTCCTTCAGCACCATTTCCTGTCTGTTGTTCTTTAAGAGAAATGGCTAATAGAATGGGAACAGGATTCTCATTTACAATTCATCCTTCCTCTTACCTATCCTAATGAATGTTCATTTAATTAGCAGGATAAAGCCAATACATCTCGTACTGTAAAAGTAAAGTTCTGCAATGCAATAAGGCTGCAGAACCAGTTTAATCAAACAGGAGAAATTTATACAACAAAAAATAAATAAAAAATAAATAAAGTTTGGTGTCAGTATGTTTTTTTTAATAAATTATATTATTAAATATATATTTATAGAAATTCTTACTTTTATTCTGCTTCACACATTCAAGTTGATTAAAAGTGACAGAGATATTTGTAATGTTACAAAAGATTTCAAATAAATGTTTCTAATATATATATATATATATATATATATTGTCACGTTTGTCATGGACTTTCTGTTTGTTGTCTTCATCATCATTAGTTCATTTTCATCACCTGTCTAGTTAATCAGTTAATCATCCTTCATTGTCATCACCTGTTGTACCCTCGTCATCCTCTGTGTATTTAAGTTCCTGTCTTTCACCTTTCAGTTGTCGGTCAATGTGTGTTTATGTTACGTTGTATTGGATGTGTTACCCAGCTGCCTGTACCCGTTTCTGTGTAAATGTATTATTAGTAAAAGTTTGAATTGGAGCTTTGTGCCTCTGCCTGTCTTCATCCGCACCATACCCGTGACAGATTGACCGACCCCCCTAAAATGGACGAGTGGGTAAAAATTTTCGTCCTGGCCAAGGAGAGCCAAGATCTCCCAGCCTTTGCCCATGGAGGATCGTTTGAGGGAACCCGTCTGGCCAGATTTCGCGGGACCCGTGGAGGCCGCAGTAGAGGCGGTGGTCGAGATGGACCCCGACACCATTCTCCGCTTTGGTCCCTCTTCGACCCTGGACGGTTGACGTCCAGCTCCAAGCCGCCTGCACCGCTGGTCCCGTCCAGCCCAGAGCTTCCTGCGCCAGAGCCCTCATCGCTGCCCAGCACAGAGCCCTCATCGCTGCCCAGCACAGAGCCCTCATCGCTGCCCAGCACAGAGCCCTCATCGCTGCCCAGCACAGAGCCCTCATCGCTGCCCAGCACAGAGCCCTCATCGCTGCCCAGCACAGAGCCCTCATCGCTGCCCAGCACAGAGCCCTCATCGCTGCCCAGCACAGAGCCCTCATCGCTGCCCAGCACAGAGCCCTCATCGCTGCCCAGCACAGAGCCCTCATCGCTGCCCAGCACAGAGCCCTCATCGCTGCCCAGCACAGAGCCCTTATCGCTGCCCAGCACAGAGCTTCCTGCACCGCTGGTCCCGTCCAGCCCAGAGCTTCCTGCACCGCTGGTCCCGTCCAGCCCAGAGCTTCCTGCACCGCTGGTCCCGTCCAGCCCAGAGCTTCCTGCACCGCTGGTTCCGTCCAGTCCAGAGCTTCCTGTACCGCTGGTCCCGTCCAGCCCAGAGCTTCCTGCACCGCTGGTCCCGTCCAGCCCAGAGCTTCCTGCACCGCTGGTCCCGTCCAGCCCAGAGCTTCCTGCACCGCTGGTCCCGTCCAGCCCAGAGCTTCCTGCACCGCTGGTCCCGTCCAGCCCAGAGCTTCCTGTACCGCTGGTCCCGTCCAGCCCAGAGCCTTCGCCGCTGGTCCCGTCCAGCCCAGAGCCTTCGCCGCTGGTCCCGTCCAGCCCAGAGCCTTCGCCGCTGGTCCCGTCCAGCCCAGAGCCTTCGCCGCTGGTCCAGTCCAGCCCAGTGACTTCGCCGCTGGTCCCGTCCAGCCCAGGACCGCCTTCGCCGCTGGCCCCGGTCAGCTCAGAGCCCTCTTCGCCGCTGGTCCAGTCCAGTGCTGACCTCCCCAAGAAAATTTTGGGGGGGGGCAATAAGTCCTCTGAGGGGATCGTGGAGGTCCTTCCGACACGGTTCCCATGGCCGCCCGAAGGGTCCACACCGCCATGGCCGCCCGAAGGGTCCACACCGCCATGGCCGCCCGAAGGGTCCACACCACCATGGCCGCCCGAAGGGTCCACACCGCCATGGCCGCCCGAAGGGTCCACACCGCCATGGCCGCCCGAAGGGTCCACACCGCCATGGCCGCCCGAAGGGTCCTGGCCGCCTGCACGTCCTGCTCCGCCCTGGCCGCCTGCACGTCCTGCTCCGCCCTGGCCGCCTGCACGTCCTGCTCCGCCCTGGCCGCCTGCACGTCCTGCTCCGCCCTGGCCGCCTGCACGTCCTGCTCCGCCCTGGCCGCCTGCTCGTCCTGCTCCGCCCTGGCCGCCTGCACGTCCTGCTCCGCCCTGGCCGCCTGCACGTCCTGCTCCGCCCTGGCCGCCTGCACGTCCTGCTCCGCCCTGGCCGCCTGCACGTCCTGCTCCGCCCTGGCCGCCAGAAAGGCCTGCTCCGCCCTGGAGGCTTCCTGCTCCAGATCGGCCACCCCTTCATCAGCCTCCAGGGCGCCCACCCCCCCACCCCTTTGTTGTTCTACGGCGCGAGGTCGCGCCTTGTTGAAGGGGGGCGTTATGTCACGTTTGTCATGGACTTTCTGTTTGTTGTCTTCATCATCATTAGTTCATTTTCATCACCTGTCTAGTTAATCAGTTAATCATCCTTCATTGTCATCACCTGTTGTACCCTCGTCATCCTCTGTGTATTTAAGTTCCTGTCTTTCACCTTTCAGTTGTCGGTCAATGTGTGTTTATGTTACGTTGTATTGGATGTGTTACCCAGCTGCCTGTACCCGTTTCTGTGTAAATGTATTATTAGTAAAAGTTTGAATTGGAGCTTTGTGCCTCTGCCTGTCTTCATCCGCACCATACCCGTGACATATATATATATATATATATATATATATATATTTCTCTTATCGGATTCTCTTATCGGATTCAAAAAACATTAAGCAACACAGTCGTTAACAAACCTCATGATAATAATAAGAAATGTTCAGCTTTGCCATTAGAGGAATAAAAAACATTTTCAAATTGATTAAAGCATGTTATTATTAAGCATTTTTTAAGCGTCATTTTAAATGATCATATTATTTACAGTTTATTACTGTTGTTTTGACTGTTTTTGATCAAATAAATGCACACACACAGAGAGACACACAATGCAACGCAATAAAGTTGCAGAACCATTTTAAAGGAATCTTATAGATTTTTGTTTAAGTTATTCAAAATATGAACATAACCAAAAAGTTAATTAATTTAAAACTCAAATTAAATACATTTTACACAATGATTAAATATGTAGCTGAAAACATGCAAAAACACCATTATTCAGGAATTTACAAAGACAGACTCGAGATAAACAATGAAGTTCACTAAAACATGTTTTACAGTAAATAATAGCATTTCTGTAAATAGCCCTTTTCTCCATAAAAAAAAAATATACCAACAGTCTGTAAATGCAGCCACAAATGCAAATGTGTTTACTTGAAAGCATTACTCTGTACAGTTAACAGATGCTTACATAGGCTATACACTGCTACTCACTTAAAAAAGTTGGGTTAAAAACGACCCAACAACTAACCCAATGGTGGGTTGATATAGCACCGACCTAATGTTGGGTTATTTTAACCCAATAAATTAGGTAACTAGTTTTACCCAATAAATTGGGTTACAAAAAACTAATTTGTTGGGTTATTTGGCCAAAATTATGCTTTAACCAACCTAGTATTATTATTTTATTATTATACTATTATTGCCATGTAAATAAATAACTTACAACTTCAGTATATTGGCAATGCTTTATTTACATTCAATGGCATTACATTCAAAGGCATTACATTCAAAAGTTATTATTGCAATTGTTTTAATTTATTTCCTAAAGGTAAGAAATTGTTTCAATAAATAAAAAAGGTGACAGTGTGTTGAGGGAACACCTCCAGGCACAGAATATTAATGTTAAAATTAATTAATTTAGAATTATGTTTTAAGTTCTAAGAAACATGGAGCACAAAAACAAATAAACAGTTGTAAACATTATAAGTTGTAAAAAATTTCATTAAGTTATTGTTGCAATTGCTTTAATTTACTTCCTTAAGGTAAGAAATTCTTTCAATAAATAAATAAATAAAAGTAATGCAATTATAAACTGCCTCATAAGACAACATTGTGTTGAGGGAACACCTCCAGGCACAGAATATTAATGCTAAAATTAATTAATTTACAATTCTGTTTTAAATTCTAAGAAACATGGAATACAAAAACACAAATAAACAAACAAAACAAACAAAATCAAGTCCACTTTATCCAATTATAAACTGCCCAAGTAGGCGACAGTGTGTTGATGGAACTCCCCCGGCACAGAAACTGCCAAACAGGCTTTGGATACTCAATGTCTAAAACATAAAATTATTTAAAGCATGTATCCACAGCTTGTAAAAGTCTGTCTTGCTCTAGTGCCGCTCCTCCCATAATGACGAAGGCTTGTGAGCAGGTGAATTTATCCCCAAGCTGCAGGACATGAGGGAATTGCCTCCGTTGCTCCTCCACCTCCAAATATTGAATGATGTTTGTTCCAACCTTTAAATAGAATTTTGAAATGGTAAATATGCACACATGGATCAAATATTACCCAAAATGTGTTGTCATAAATGATGTACCTACAGGCTATAAATCAACAAATGCTTGTTTTGCCTCCTGGTAAGAGGGCCAAACTATCTTGCAGCCCGTTTTGTGTGGCAATGGAGGAAGGATAGCTGGCAGGGTTTTCAAAGCAACATCACCAAGAGTGTCTTTACATTAAACAAAAAGAACAATGGATTAATCTTTAAACAAGTGCATTATATTATAGACAAAATATTACAACTTGACATGAAAGTACAGAGCTGTTGTGCAGGATTTTCTCACCAGAAGAAATGTTAGTCTGAACAGGAAGATGCAAGGCTCTCTTCTCGGTCTTGCGATATGAAATGATTCGTTGAGATGCATGTCCCCAAATTTCAAAAAGTCCTGAGCAATCTAAAAATGAATAAAGAAAAAGAAAAGTTAAAATCACACCAACACCTCATATGGTGCAGTAACAAAGAAATTGTGGACATTTGTTTTTCAATATGAAAAATCAAGCTAGGTGAATCAAATCAAGTGGGATTAATCTTTTTTAAATATAGAAAAATATAATAAAAATGCCACTAAAAGAAAAGATTTAGATTCCGATTGTCAAATTATACCTATTTATTTTAATGAACCAAATCTAGAAAAAAATATACATTTTAAATAAAAAAACGTGTATATAAAACCAACACCAATAAGCAGAAATGAAGTTGCGTATGCATGTGTGTGTACCTGCATTTGTGTTTGTGTGGGTGTTATGTCTCACAAATGATGCCCTAAATGTTAGGGCGCTGTTCACAAATGCACTGTTGCACTGCGTGTGTGTTTGTGTGTATGAGCAAGCATTGTTCCAAAATGCATTTGTGACTCAAAGCTTTCCTTTCTGTGTGAACAGAAATGTTCTGATTTATTCTGGATTTATTTTTTAAAAACTGAAAAAAAAAACCCCAAAAAAACCCTCTTGGGAATTGTAATAAATTCATGGGACATGGTGGGAAAGTTATGACAAAAGTTTGTGAATGCATCAAACACTATTTGACAAATGCATTCGCAACCATCTATGTTATTGAACTTAATACATGAAGTACATTCTTCCATTCAACTTGTGGCCCACAACAATAAAACAATAACAAACAAATAATAAAATAGTTTATCTTTTACACAGGAATTTTCTCTGTAAATCGTTTGTGAATTTACATTTGAGATTTTTTTACGCTGTTCAGGAGCCATGTGCCACTGAAAAGTGATGAGGGTAATATTGAGATGCAGTTTGACCAATGTTTGCGTTACGTACATTACGTACGTTACGAAGGCAATGAAAAAAGGCACACATTGAATGGCGTATTGAAGGAGTGCAAAAAGAGGACGTACTATGATCACCCTAGTTTAACACTTTGTAGTATTTTAAATTCACACTAGTTGGGATAGCCCAAGTAGACATTTGCGCTACAATGTAGGCCTTTATATAACACAGCATAACGTTACCTTCTTCCTGTAAGTGACTGCGACACTGGATGGACCAGGCTTCCGCTGGGTCTTGAAGTCGAGCGCGTCGGTCAAATATCTGAAAATATGAATAACTTCCCACAAAGTAGCTATTAGAAAGAACATAGAAAGTGAGGAAGAGTATCACAATCGAGTATTAAGAAATACCATCGGTGCCGTCGCAGATAGCGGACGAAAAGCAGTCGACAGGGGAGATATAAACATGGAAATAATCTAAACAGAAAAAAAGCGGCAATAATACTATGTAAGAGCTTAAAGTCACTTCATAACGAAAAAAAATAACATGTATACAATATGCATATAGATACTCTATACTATAGTGTAACTGCACCCACACACCGGACGCGAATAGCGCGTCAGGCGCGAGTGATTTCAATGTTAAGTCAATGCAAAGACGCGTTACACGCATTTTACGCGCGTAACGCGTCTTTGCATTGACTTAACATTGAAATGACTCGCGCCTGACGCGCTATTCGCGTCCGGTGTGAACGCACCATAATATTAACTCACCCGTGCCGTGTATCTTCTATCACACTTGCGGTGGTGGTCAGCCGTTGAAATTTGAATTTTAACCCAATGGACTGCGTTGTTATAGAAACAACCCAATAAATGTTCCGAATAACCCAACAGAACGACCCAATATTTTTAACCCAGCTATTGGGTACGCAAAATAACCCAACGTTTTTTAGAGTGTAAGCTATTCAGTGAGTGAGTGAGTGAGTGAGTGAGTGAGTGAGAGAGAGAGAGAGAGAGAGAGAGAGAGAGAGAGAGAGAGAGAGAGAGAGAGAGAGAGAGAGAGAGAGAGAGAGAGAGAGAGAGAGAGAGAGAGAGAGAGAGAGAGAGAGAGAGCCAAAGCCTCAGAGATATCTATTGACACGGTTGCACCAAGCAGCTGTTTAAAGATTCATGAGGCACATAGGTGACCCTCATCTGCTTGAGCAGCCACAAGAACACATAAAACACGTCTAAGTGAAACATCGACTTCCATCTCGCACACTGTGAATATGTCACATTGCACCTTAACTACATTGGTATCAATTACCATAACTGCAACACAGCCACTTAGCGTGAGATTTATAGCTCGTCTGACAGGACCCCTTACAAATCTCCGGAGTCCCAGTTTCCTCCGAGCTCTGATCCTGCACCACTGAAAACATCCTCCGGAAGAGTCGGGGTTATTCATCGGCTTTCATTTTGACTTCATAAGATAAAATGACGCCATAATTAAGGGGGTCGTTTAGTGGGGGATTGTCATCCTTTAACATATAATAAGCGTATGATTTACTCGCCAATGCACACTTCTGCTTTCCAATAACAATAATTCTCTTCACAAAAGCATCTCATTGATTACACAGACGTTTTATTTTTTTGTCTCTGTCATGGAAATGTGCAGAAAAAAATCTTTTTAGACCACCTCTTCGTGAGCCCCAAGGATATTCTAAATTAAGGAAAGTCAAATGTAAGTGACCTCAACTTTGCATACTCATATTTCAAACGTGAGTACAAAAGGCAGGCTAATCAACCTCACGACCTTGTGGCGTTTCTTCAGAGATTTGGAGGAGAAGATACAAGACAGGCTTTTCAATTAAAACATCATTTGTTTCAATCCACGGCCTCTCTACATGCATACATGACTCGGCAGATATAAGTGTCAGAGGGATTTCCGGGCCCAAATATGTTGATTAATATCCGTGCTAATTTTCAATTAAAATTGTACAGATATACTGGCAAACATCTCTCTAATTATGCATTCGTGATGTGCTTTTCCATTATTCATGAGTAAATACAGCAGGAAAACAACTGAGGAGGCACATGTCACATGCATTGCTCTGTTAACGCAGTGGAGTGAGGGGCTGTGACAAACTGTGATTATCCTAATAAAACTGCATTGTCAAATACAGAATCATTCCACTCACAAACTGATTGGGGACTAATCTAATCAGATGAGAGGGAGAGATGAATATTCAGGAGTTTCAGATGCACCATGCCGAATAACACAGATGGCGTCTGTGCAGTTGAAGGATGATAGGAAATTATTTCTCTTCACCCTGTACCGAATTAGAAGCCAGATAGCACTAGTGACAAAACGTCCTCCATCATGAGAAAACTCACGAAAGTGGAGGCGGAAAACACATGCTTATGATACTTGCATGTAGAGCTGTCCAAAAAAAAAAAAAAAACAAAAAAAAAAACTTGGAGATGAGTAACAGTTTATACTGAATATGTTGTTTACATTCATGCATTTGACAGATGCTTCTATCCAAAACTTATCTTATCAGTTTATGCGTTCCCTCTGAATCTAACCATGACCTTGGCATTACCTATAGTCTCAGCCTCAGACATCATGCCCACAGACCATTGTCTGAACGTCTGATACATAAGGCACACAAAATTGGAAGCACTTTGGGAGTTTTGAAGTCGTCATCTGATTGGTTGAATTCTACAGGATTTCAGAGAGACTTGTGTGTCGCGCTCTTTAACGGTCTGCATAGAAACAAAGTTGTCCTGACTCATGTGAAGTTCACTATATAGGGCCAGATTTACTAAACAGGGCAAATTAGCGTGAGAGCACAATTCCAAAAAAGCGCCAATGGGAGTGGAAAACTCTACTGATCTGATAACGCGCAAATTAAAGAACACAGAAGCAGCTGGATCATTTCCATAATCACCAACACAATCAAGAGCAGTACAAATTAGCGTATGGTTTAAAGTCCCCCCGTAGTAAAAATCATTTTTTATACGTATGTCTATGTGGTGTTTTCAATATGCTTTGAGACAAACCATGTACAAAAAGTCAACACCATTGCTGAGTATTTTCTCCTTAAAACTGCAGTGAGTCAAAGACAGTCTCAAAAACGCGGTTTGAAATCGCTGGTGTTTCTGACGTCACAAACTACCTTGTAACCAATCGCGTCAGCGTGTGATCGTCAGCAAGAGGATCTCTGAGCTGGTGTGAGTGAGTGGAGGCGGGCTAATTTGCATATTCATAGAACCGCGTATACTAAATGGAGGCAAGGGTGTAGAGTTACATTCAAGCTATTTTAAGACATGAACAACTTTTTTTCAAGGAAATGTGATCAGCGCAAACTTAGTACTTACCAAATAATGTACTTATTTGGTAAGTGTAATGTACATGTCTGCTTTACATGTCAGTCAGGCCCACTCCAGTCAGGGCGGTCCTTGGCCAATGAAAGTTGCTATGGAGTCTCACAGAAGGTTTGGCTACACAAGACTGCTAGACCCATGACTAAATCAAACAGATCCAATTATCACTTGATTTTTTTTTTTTAAATTGGCATCACATTTTGTGCAGGTTTCACTTGGTGAAAAAAGCTAACAAATGAACAGTTGCATTTCAGTGCTTACTGGATAATGCATTATAAGGCTGAAGAAGGCAGGCTCAGGTGCTAAATTGTTATTCAACCTCTGGTGGTAAAAGAGGAGCTAGTCTAAAGTTGGTGTAATTGCATTGATACCTTTTCTATATAAAAAAAACTGTTTAAGTCCTCTTACAAATGCACACATTATTTCACTCGAATTCATTATTGTCCAAGATCTTCTGCCATGCCAGCTGTCTGGCTCTGGTGTTAAAAGGCCTTCAGGATGAAATGTAAATACGAGCCTTAATTTGGTGCCCAAAGAACCAGAAGTCTCAGGAAATCAAATGATTTGGACTGAACAATAAGCATACAGATGGAGTCCGCACTCTTTCTCCATACAAAGTAGGGCCTTGACAACTGAACATTTTGGATCATTTGGCCTTTTCATTAACTTGCTGGAATGGGTGCAATGTCACATTAAAGATAGTCCACTGCCAAAATAAACCCTTCCTGCAGTCCCTTTCCCTGTTCCTCACATTTTGTTTATAATTAAAAAACCATGGTGATATTTACCCAACTTTTCTCAATGTGAAAGAGGAAAGATCAGCTGGGAGTTGCTAATCCATCTACTTAATGTGTAACGAAAGGCTTTCGCATGAAATCATCCATTCTGTCTCTTTAATCAAGGAATCTCAAATAATGAATTCTTTCAAGGAAAATGATTAAAAATTTGCGATGGAAAGCACAAGGGTTGACGCAATGCCAACATTTCAGTAGTCAATACCAATACCTGCGGAATTTCAATCTCAATACCAATGTTGTTAACACAGCAAAAATGTATACAACAATAAATGTTTTTCCGCAAATGTTGTACTTGCATATACATACAAACAACATAATCGACAGAGACAAGCATTTACACTGCAAAACCTACTGTACATATCTGAGACTAATCTGATTTGTTATCATACAAGAAACATAAAACATGTACATCTCTTAACAACAGGCAGCTGTATTATGATGGTCCTATTCTAAGGTCACAAACATACTGTAAATAACCAGTAATTCTCACATGATTATGTGTACGGCTCTACCAATATTTTTATAACATCGCTGACATTGTATAATAAACTCCCACATTAAAGACTCCTAAAGTCATTTCTTGTTTACCGTAAGAAGGTTTCCCTTCATCCTTTCTGCTATCTCCATTTTCTCTCCTACACAGTGATGTATTTTCCCTCCCTTGCTTTAGGTCATTGACATTTGAAATGTTCAGTGCACTGGCATTTGAGAAAGAAAAGCCAGGTTAAAACTGACCTTGGACAGAAAAGCAAACTGTCCGCAGTACATGAGGTCCCTGGGCATGCCTTTTGAGCACCACTTTCACCAATATCTCTAAGAACCAAAGAAAAGCCTCAGGTCCAATAAAAACACAAGCTAAAAGACAGCTCTACAACAGTTAGAAGACAAAAAAAACCTATATAGCTCCATCCATGGTATACGTACTATCTCGTTCTCAGAAGGGATGCGCCTCCATATGGGGTTTTCAGATTTTGAGGTCTCAATATGGTTATTTAAAACATAGTACAGCACAAGAGCACATGCCCCTAGATGCAATGTTCATATATATGCAAATAATACGAATATTTGTGCTGCAACACTTTAATTAAAGGGCACCTATTATGACATTTTAAATGTTCCTAATGTTGTTTAGGGAGTCCCCAACAACAGTTTTACATGCATGCAATGACAAAAAACACTTTTGTTGTCGTATAATATGCATTTATTTTTACCTGATTTGCTCACCGACTCCCAAATGAATCGTTCAACGACTCATTTTCCAAACCCCTCCTTTGCGCGACGCTAATCTGCGTTGATTGGTCAGATGACCCAGCAGTGTTTACATAGATAATACTTATTGTTTAACACGGAGTACAATGATGCTTATATCAATTAAATTGTGTTATAATAATGATTATAGTCCACTGCTTTATAGTTTGTAGTAAAAAACTAAAAATAAGATAAAGAATATAATGTTATGTTAGCGAGCATAGCCCAGAGTTCATATTGTAAAAGCACAAACAGTCTTTGTTTGCATTAGCCCGATGCATAAACATAACGTTTTAAAAAAAATAAAAAAAATAAAATGTAGTTACGTTACTACGAGGTATTATTCTATTCTTTAAGACAACTCCGAAAACAACGACAAACACTTCACATAGGCTATCTCAATACAATTGCCATTGAAGACCTAGAAGCTAAACGGTGCTTACACAACAAACAACATAATTATTAAGCATTCTACATAAAACATAAAAGCAACAATTATTAATAACACTTACAGGTTGTGATACGGAGGAGGAAGCTGATGCAAATACACTTGGAATTGAACCTTCCTTCAATATCAGTCAGCTCGCGAATCCAAGTTTGAGTGCATTTAAAAAGCAATCGTCTTCAAAATGGCGCGAGCAAAGCACAAGGCTCGGACTATACTTCTGTGGTATAGTTGTATATATGAATTGTAGCCACTTAGTCTTCAAATGCTCCTCCTTGGGCAGATGAAAAAAGTTTGCTTTTGAGTTGCACTTCAGAACACAGCGTCTCGTCGCCATGATATGTTCCCTGCTGGCCTTGGAGCGCAATAAGTGGGCGTATCGTATTCAAATAACTTGACAAGTTGACGTCATCTAGTCAGAGAAAAAGCTTCGGTCTTCTAACGATTCATAAAAATGACTCAGAGTCGACTCTTACTTTTGAAAGACAATAACTTTATATACGGTGCACTTTCATATTTCAAACTTTGCAGGATGTTTTTGTTCACTTAGATCTATGTTACACACTACATGAAAGGTACATTTCAAAATTCCATAATAGGTGCCCTTTAAAGTGATTTGAAAGAACATATCTCCTCGCAAAAGCTTGGAAGAAAATGAGAAAATCACAACACAATCTTGCTGGTCATCTTCTTAGCAGCTAGGGAAAAAAAACATTCCTTTCTCTCCATTTTTAGCTGACTTTAGTATATACGTCGCATATATTCAGCCATTTAGGCTACAGCTGACCCTCAACTCTTTTGCACTGTTTATTTTAGCCACAGTTCATGTAGTACTCATGTAGGTGGTGCGCCTTGACTATTGAGCAAATTTCCCTCTCTACTTCGTATTTAGTAATATATACAGATCCTGTTTGCAGTACCAAGTTCCAATGCTAACAAAACTATGTTCTAAGAAAGTTTTTCTACCTTTCCCATTTCTTACCTTTTTTCTTGGTTAAACAAACATTATAGGATCATTCTGCAATTTGCATTATGGGAACATTACCTTTGAATGTTCTCTGAAAGTTAGTAATTATTAAAAAGGTTGAAACGAACGGCCAACTAAATTTTTTATTTTTAAAGTTCCATGAACAATGTATACATGTTTTTGTGCTAACGTTTAGATAACATTATTAAAGACCAGATCATTCTGAACAAACATTCCATTACCGTTACTGGAAGATTCATTGTTCATAACTTTGAGAGAACCTTGCCAGAATCGTCCCTGGGATTGAGACTGAAATTATACACTCTACAATTTGGAATCACAATTAAAGTGATAGTTCAGTCAAAAATTTAAATTATATCATAATCATATATTCATAACCTATATGACTTCCTTTCTCATGCACAATTTTTTTTTTTAAATTAGAATCTCAAAGGCATTTTACAAAAAATACAACATGGAATGTGATTTAGTGTCGTGACCACTGGCTTTCATTTAAACAGAACCAAAGCTGAAAACCTAAAATGTATTCTTTTTTTTCCTGACTTGTAAACATTAGTTATTTCCTTCAGGATACACAAATCTAGTTTAAATTCACTCATACAAACAAGGATTGAAATACTCTGAAAATGTAACACCTTTGACTGAGCAGCCACAACCCTTGTGGTTATGTACAAACATGTCACTTGAATTCCTTCTTTCTTGCTGTTTATTAGCTCTTTTAGCTATCAGCCTCTTGTTGATGCTCTTGGCAACAGTACAGCAATCTGTCAAGCTGTTGTAAGTGTAGTGGCATTGTGTATTTTTCACTATCCTAAGAGAGAAGCATTGTAATTTCCCTCCTTTTACTCTAAGAAACTGCATACGCCATTTGCATTGGGTGCAGAGTTTGTGTTCTTAAAATTGGTTCCGAGAGACAGTGGCATTCATTCCCATGTCCACCTGGGTTTATCTTCAAATGTCAAAGAGATTAGCTTCAGGCCACACTGTCCGCATTTGTTATTTCTATATTAGGAATTCTATATTTCACATGTCTCCCCTTCCACATCCATATGTGGGGCTCTAATGAAAACACTTCGATTTATTGGATTTTAAAGACTAGGCGGTAAATTCTGATGAGGATGCGTTTGATTTTTAATGGCACAGCTGACAGCCTTATTAAGGTCTATGGATGACGATGATGATTTTGTGGCTTTGCCCAATTGACCATTGGCAAAGAAAGACCCACCCCCTTTAGTTACTGTTGCTATGTCCGACAAGCCATGCCACTCTCACGCCACACCATGGTTCTCACGCAGAGAAAAATACATTGCGGAGCAAAGAGGACACTGACAGACAGGACAGAGCAGGTTACTTTTGATATGAAACAAAGTCTCAACTTTCAAATTTGCTAACTTTTTTAAGAAATTAAAACAATAAATGCCGTTTTGTGGCTATTTAATGTGTCGTGACAGATCGCTGTAGAGCCTCAATTAAAGCTCCTTGTGAACCAATCATCTCTTCCTTTTAGTTAATTTATAGCATCAAATAAACATGAATGAACATCACAAGGAATGTTGTTTTAACCGCGGAAAGACGTCAGTACACACCATTTTTCAAATCCACCGACGTTAATCTACTAACTCTCCTGACTGCTTTGTCAGATTATGATTGGTCAAATCGCCTGTCAATCAAACTCCCTGCAGAGGGTGAATTAAACACTCACATTTCAGAAATTTGCCCAGGTATGTTTTTTCTCTTTACCCACAAGCCATTCTAGATGACTCACTACACAAATATTGTGCTATTGTTTGATTGATGTTCACTTATATTCCTTAATACATCAATTACAATATCAATAAATCAATAAATCAATTAATCAATAAATCAAATCAATAAATAAATAATATGCATCACTGTTGAAATGTACATACTTGTAAACTATATATATATATTATATATATATATATAAAAAAATATATATATATATGTGTGTGTGTGTGTGTGTGTGTGTGTGTGTGTGTGTGTGTGTGTGTGTGTGTGTGTGTGTGTGTGTGTGTGTGTGTGTGTACTGATATATACTGATACAGTATACAAGTATGTATAAGGGTTCAAACAATTTACAAAATGGCCTTTCACAATGACTTTAATTTGACTATGCAGTATGCACACAACATTGCATAGTAAACGTCACAAACCTACTACCCTCAAGTGACCAGCACCTGAACATTAACTACTACACCACAGCATCCCTCCCCCTCCTTATTAACAGAGGTGGGTAGAGTATCCAAAAACTGTACTCAAGTAAAAGTACAAGTACTTCTAGAAATATTTACTCAAAGTAAAAGTAAAAGTAACAATCCTAATAGTTACTTGAGTAAGAGTAAAAAAGTATCCAATGAGAAAACTACTCAAGTAGTTAGTTACTAGTTACTTCGGATCATAGGCCGATATATATGATATATATATAAAACATGATATTATTTAGATATTTTTTATTTAAATGACTATTATTATCATAATTAGTATCCAATGAGAAAAGTATCCAATTAGAAAACTACTCAAGTAGCTATAGTTAGTTACTTCGGATCATAGGCCTATATATACTATGATATATATATAAAACATGATATTATTTAGATATTTTTTATTTAAATGACTATTATTATCATAATTAGATAGGCTATCTTTGCCACAAAAACAGAAGAGACATTATTTCTGCCATCTGTAGCCCGAAAATCATTGCCTGTCCTTTGGTTTGTATAATAGTAACTTATACAACTACAGTTGGATTATTAGACAATGTCGAAATATAGTGAATCTGCAGAGTTTTGCATTTAAAGGCATGTAAAGGGAAACATTGACACCGAGAAGAAAGAGTTAAAACTCTTCACATGTGCTCGCGCTGACCGCTACTGAACATCTGAACACAAACGACGATCAAATGCACATCGACGGATCTTCTTCTGTCTGTTCTCCAAAATGTAATCAAATGTATATTTCTGCAAGCATGTTTAAACTGGTCAACAGTGTCTAAGGCAGGCAAAGGCATTCGTTTTTAATTTGAGTTCGCACGCGACTGCGCAATACACACACATTACCGCGGGATGGCGGGTGTTCATTTCATATGTGGACAATGGTAGCTTATTTATTGTATAAAGTAATGTATATGTCCAAAAAAAACGGGTAATGTCATACTTTGAAGTAGTGCTATCATATCGTAATAATCTGTTTGGTTGTAAAATGTATTACCTGAATGAAATTAAATCGAATATCGTCCTGTGGAACGATATTCCACGGGATATATCGTCCTCAGCATACGAAGATAATAGAGATCTTCATCGCTGGCAAAAATTATGCATTTGCAGATTTGCGTTCACTTGACTGTACTGTAGGTCCACGGCCACTTCATCCAACGCTCTTGATGTTCTTAAATCTTCCTGTTACGACTCCGAGTCGAGTGTGAATTGAAAGCGCTTCAGACGATTCAGTGCGTGCAGGAAACTGAACAGATCATACAAACTGATTCGCGAACCGATTTAGACAGATCTGCCCACTTGTGTGATGAAGTCTTTAAACAGAATCGACTCAAAATAGTGATTCATTTGTGAATTGAGCATCGCTCATGCCCAGAAAAAAGATACAGCGCGCTTGGAATAAACTACGCATTTAACAACACGTATTGCATTAAAATAAAGTAACGAGAGGAACATCGCTCAACGTAACGAAGTAAAAGTACCGTTTTTTTATTAGAAATGTACTCGAGTAAAAGTAAAAAGTACCCACATTTAAATCTACTCTTAAAAGTACAATTTTTCCCAAAAAATACTCAAGTAAATGTAACGAAGTAAATGTACTTCGTTACTACCCACCTCTGCTTATTAAGAACAGAAACTTCAATAAGAAAGTCCACGGGGCAGTAATATGAACAGAGCCCATTGTTTCTCACCATGTATTGGCATGTATCCTCTGTAAATCATTGGTTGGATTTAATTAAACTAATTCATCATCACGGAGTAATGTAATCAACATCCTATGAAATGGAGCCATCACTTCCTCCGCCGGGCTATGCCTTCCAATGCTCCGCATGTTAATACATCACATTCAAAACCACTCACTGCTCAATAAAGTGTCCATACATCACACCAAAGCCCCTGCAGGAGAATCGGCACATTCACACTTCCATGCATTTTTAAACACCGCTATTCAGTCCCTTTCAAAAACCTGATGCATTCAGAAGGCTTTGTGTTTGGATCCATAGTAAAGCCGATAGAATTTATATACCCCAATCTTTTGATGTCTGTTGTTATGTAGATCACAGTATGGGCTCTATTCCAAGGGAAACACCTTAGTATTAATGTCATCCACATAAATAATGCATAGCTTCTTTTGAGAAACCGAGCCAAAAAGAAAAAAATTATCTGCAAACAATTATTTGCAAAGGACATATTTTACTGCATTGTTTTCGAGTCTGCCAGTCCATTACTCTGAGAATAAATGTACTGTACTCATGAACACAGAATAACCCTTGGCTTCGTCCCAACTCAATAAAATCACAGGAGAACGCAGTTTCGAGCTCCACACGGGGTACAGAGATGCACAGATATACTAGAGAGGATCCACATACAGGAAATGATTCTGTGATATTAATAATTGTAAAGATACAATTCACATCCTGTCCTTTAAAGTAAATAGGCTACTGTTTGTACTTTGCACCAAGCTTGCCTTCTTGCCTTCAGGGGATGTTGGTCACCCAAACCGCTGAATGGATGATGAAATACATGTTCTTTGGTGACTTTCATTGAATACAATATGACTGTTGTCCAATTAAATTGTCTACCACTTCCTGCCATCTTAAAGATGTTGTTTGAACTTTTTTCAATGTTAAAATGTTCACACAAAGAAAGTCAATGGGGTCCAATTTTAACTGGACCCCAAAATTCTTCAAAATATCATCATTTGTGTTCCATAAAATATTTAATTTCATGTTTGGCGTGGAGTAAATTATGACAGAGTTTAATTTTTGGGGTGAACTATGCCTTTAATATGCAAATACAACTATAATTAAGCTGATTGGTAGGTTGATTTTTCCAACAAAACTCATATGGTCATTTGCAATGTGATCTCATTGTAGGTATATGTACATGCATAATGAACATATTTATACTGTGTACAAATGTAGAAAATTGTACAAGTAAACATTACGAATTAATACCAACATGAGCTCAGACTGTCTTGTGGTGACAAAGGCAGTTTGATACTTCACAGTACTTTACAGCTGGCAAAATAGGCTTCCAATAAAACTTGGCTGCCTCTACAGGAGAAATGGGGGATGATCAGCGCTACCTGACTAGTGAAAACGGAGAAAAAAATGGCTGTTGTCTTCCCTTTGGCCAAATATATTGGAAAACTTCAACACCCATAATGACTAACCAGAGTCAAACACCTCCTTGCTTTAGTAGGAAATACTACTTATCAAACTTTTAGTTCTAATTGTGTAGACCTGTATTGTTCCACAGTGTTTTAGGCCAAACGGAGGGGGAAACGGAAAGAAACTGCCATTCTGTCAGTTCTGCTTGAACCAAAAAGCTGTCACGTACAGATAAGAAAACTGTTGCCATGGTGTTCCATTTTTACCATGATGCTGTTTTAAGTAGACATAGTACAATACAATTTTCAGTTATGAACCTACCTGTACAATAACTGTTCTGTTAATAACCCTCTGTCGATCCAACTCTCTGTGGGTGGGGATACTCGCTTCAGATAATACGGAGAACGAGTAAACATTGTTCATTTACATACATGAAATTACAGTAACAATGAAAGTCTGTGATACTAGATACTAGAGATTAGAAAGCTATCTGACATGCAGATACAGTAGCTCTTGGCAAAAGCAAGGTTGAGTAGGAAATGTATTAGTCATGATAGATGATCAGTTGAACATGTCTAGAATAATCTTATAATGCACCTATACTTAGTTTTCTATTTGTCTAACTGAGAATATATTTGAAAGGGCTGTAAACTGCCACCACATAACATACAGGCACAATTATTTACAAAGACGAGGTGTTAGTTTCATCATTACTGCGGAAGGTGAAGGTCCCTATGCTATTGTGCCTCACAGTAGACAATTTCTTCACTGAATGAAAACCATCTGTTTGCTCTCCTGCCTCTAAGCTTAGCTTATACCAACAGAGTTCTCTTCGACAACAGCAGGGGGCTAATGTAGGCTTTAGTAGTTTGATGTCATCCAGAGGTATCGTGACAGCGAAGCTGTCAAGGTGTTGAAATATGCTCTTTTCACAAGGCTGCTGGTGACAAGCTAGTGATTTTGTCCCTAACAAAAGAAGCGGAGGAGTGAAAGAGAAGACGCCAGTGAAAGTCAAAGATCTGTCAAGAAAAAAAAAAGAGAATCTCTAACTATGGAAGCACAATAACTGCCAAGAAAAATTGCGCATTCTAAAATATAGTATGATAAAATCTTTACAAACTCAATGTAACACGACCTGATATAGCATTAATATTATAGAGATGAGTGAATAAACAGAAAGAACAGCCACTATCAGTATGTATAAGTGTGGGAATCAAAGGAAAATCACAGATAGATAGATAGATAGATAGATAGATAGATAGATAGATAGATAGATAGATAGATAGATAGATAGATAGATAGATAGATAGATAGATAGATAGATAGATTATATCGGCCTTAATAGATCCGCCCCTTAACAATGTATTATTTGAGGCTACGTTTACATGTGGACGGCTTTTTCCATAAACGGACATTTCACCCCTCTCCGTTTTTAAAAATATCTGTGCACACCTGTCATTTTTCAGAGAAGTGTTGGTTACACGAACCAGTGTATATGCCGTCAAGAGCATGCCAAACCTGTAGGTGGCAGTGCAACGAGAAGCTCAAGACCACGTTAGCAAATCAGAATCCCGAAAATAGTCACATACTGTGACATCGGCTGCCTAAAACTCAGTTTTTATCATACTGTGTCTATGGTTTTTCTCAGTTTACATGCAAACGTGCAAACGAAGTTTTCCCCACATATGTATTTGTTTGTTTGTTTAGTAACCTTATAAGTGACCTTCAAGGATTATATTTCAACAATAATTAATAATAATAATAGTGCTGTCAAAATTAGCATGTTAACGCATGCAATTAATTTGTTCAGTTGAATTTTAACGTAGCATCCATTTTTTCTGTCATCCTTTGGCTAGCGCAACATTATGATCATGCTCAGCAAATGCTTTTAAACCATTCAAGTGTGACAAGACAAAAGAGAACTCGCTTTCTGTGAATGTCCGGTCTATGTGACACACACACACACGGCGTCCCAGTATTGTGCGCAAAATGCACATTGTGTTGAGTAATCTCATAAGAGCAGTCTTAAATTAGTTAAATAACAACTTAAATTTATTAACTTGAAGAATTGTGAGAAAATGAAATGCGCGTCAGATCCGAGTCATATGGGACAGCAGCAAATCTGAAGTGACAGCAGTCTAAATAAACCAGTTGCTGCAGCTGTGATGTCTGTTGTTAATGTTAATCAAAGAATAACAACAGAGAAATAACAGAGAAATAAGGATTTAATAAGGATTATTCTATATTTAATTTGTAATTTATGCAGTCAAAACTGTAAAGTGTTTGATAACTTTATTCGATTTCTGTATATAGGCTACAGGTAAATATGACATTTATTATAATGAGTTTATGTAAAGTTTGTTTTAAGTTCACTTAAAAAAAAATATATATATATATTTTAATGTCTTTTTTAAAGCCATTACACTATAATTGAAAGCTATCAATTTCATAGAGACATCAGTAGCAGTATTAGTATCAGTGATACAGGCCTTCATTCATAAAATGCCATTACAACATTACAATTGCCATTACAACAAATATTTAAAATATACTGTTAAAAATAAGTTGTTTCTACATGCATTTGGAGAGTAACTGTGAATTTATTACACTTTATTATACGCATATAAACACAGCCTGTACGGACGCATATATTTAAAAAATATTTTAATTGCAATTAATTACAGAAAAATTAATTATTAATGATTAATTAGTACATTTTCATAATCAACTGAAAGCACTAAATAATAATAATCCAATTTGATTCCCCCTTTAATTTTTTTTTACTGCATTGTAACCAAGGAAGTCAGTCTTTTAAAAAATATACATTAATTTATTTACATTACAAATAATTTAATGTTTTGTCCAGAACATTTAAACATATATAATAAAAAACTGCATAGTAGAAATGACCCAGCTGTGATTTTATGAGCTAAAATACATACGCACTGGGTAAAAAATTCACATCTGACTACCTCTCAATTTAGAAAATAAAATCAAGTCTCAACCTTATTTAAGCTGCACCCAACTCTGCATGCTTCACACACAGACAGCGAAGAAAGCTTTGCCTTTGTTTGGTCTGTCTGTTTGTTTGCTGCCCCCAAGCAGATGGCATCATCCACAGGAAGTGAATCAGCTTGGCTCTCACAGCACAGAGGCTCCAACTAAATTAAAAGGATCATCTCCAAAGCTCCCTGCTTACATGCCAAACCCCCTGGATGTCTGGAGTTATGATATATATGCTATACACACTCACACGCATATATTTAATATATTTTGATAGCCACAATAAGGTGATGAAAACACATTTTACTCTTTAAAACCTGTTAACCTTCACCAGAGCGAGGACGCTCTGAAGCGTTTTTTTTTTAAATAGTTCAAAGTTACTATCATATTTAATGTTATTACCTTGACAAACTATACATCATTAAAAATATATAAGTCTCACGTTTCAGTATTTGACCACTATTGTATTCTGAGAAACTTATAGTGACAGTTATGTCTTAATTTGTGTCAGGATTTATGTAATGAAAAAATGAGTCGATACCTTTAATATGAATTATGAGCGTCAGCTGCTCCATTCAGAAAAAAACTCCGGTGCTGTTGTCTTGAGAACGCGTGACAAAACAACGTTCCTCAGGGCTTTTGGCTCAAAAATGTGCAGATTTGGAGAAATATTGATATATTATCATAGGTTTACATCATATTTCTATAGACAGGAATAATATTTATTGAATTTATATCCAAATGCGTCGATGTATACATAAAGAGCGCTGGATACTCTGATGTACTGTGTTTTCAATCCATACAGCAGAATGAGGGCGCTCTATGCACAGTTTTTTCCAAATATGAAAGCTCACGAAGAAGAAATAACCTGTGACCTTCCAGGACGTCACTGACATAAACACAGCTAACGTTAGCTTTCAGAGATCGCTATAACATGCAGATAAAGATGTTTTGAAGACAATAAACATGATTGCAATGATATTTGATTTACCTGTGTTCTTCGAGCCATGTCAGGTATTTTTATAATAATAGATTATATGTATAATGTAATGCTAATCGGTATAGACTTTACAATAGTGCAGAATAATATCAAATCATATATTTTCTGTCTGATTTTCTTTTTTGAAGCCAAATAAGCTCATAGAAGATTATTTAAAACACTCGACTTGCACTATAAAGTAAGTTTGGAGCACAAACAGGGTTTTAATCTCATAAATTGTCGTGTATTGATGGTGTGCTAAGCTAACATGCTAGCTAGCTCTCTAGTTGCACCTGCCATCTAGCTGTTATTTTTTATGATTTTTTTTCTAAATCGGAATGCTTACTGAAATATTTCTTTATTTAAGAAAGGCATTTGATACAGTTTCAAATGTGAAGTGAAGATTATGAAAGAAATTAGGGGGTGAAACACCGTGATTAGCCAGTCGTTAGCGATTATAATGGAGACAAAGGAAAATAATATTTATGGCCATAAGCCGGCTGGAAAGGTGTAAATGTGTGCAGGAGAGAGTGACACTGAATGGGGCTCGTTTGCACCACAAAACAATAGAGACAATAGACTGAATAGATGCTAATAGATGACAATAAACACAAGTTTGCATTTTAGAGTCAATTCAAAATAAAGTCATTTGAGATGATCTTGAAAAACATTTAACAAAATACAGAGTTTTAGACTTATCACCTTCAAATTTTAAATATAACATGGTCAGACATGTGTCTTTAGCTGGAGTGCATTTCTAGAGTGCTGACGGGCCAACTTCAATTTAATTTTCATGAAGATGTTTCATAAAAATAAATTTCTAATAACTTACACAACTTTGAAGCTATTCATAATTTTTTTTTCATTATGACAATAATTCATTCTACATTTCCAATAAAGTGGCAGGTGTCAGCTTTCAAATGAGACCATACTTGAGCTTTTAGGACAAAGGGTCAATTAATTGAATCTTTTTTAGGTTGGGTATGCTATTTCTGGGGATTTTTCAAAAGTGGCGCTGAAGGCTAACAGGTTAATCACATACCACTTGCTGCTTTTGGAGTTCTGTTGCCTGTGGGCAATTTGTCACGATTATAGCGGCGCAGATTTGGTTTCAGAATTGGTAGGGACATTTTAAAATCAGCCTGTACGGACGCATATAAACACAGAAATTGTACCATTTTAAGTCCATATGTGTGGGCTGAAACTGCATCTAACAACTGGGAAAATGAAATGAGAAATACCAGCATAATGAAATTCCCTTTAATTTGTAACTGTCCTTCTAACAAGCTGCTTTGCTCTTGTCTTGATGTTGTGAGACAATATAAAAATCACAAGTGAAAAATATCAGCAGCTTGTGCTCTGAACTTAAAAAGCATTCTGCTTATGTCCAGATGACAAATTGTCCCAAACTATTGCACAACACACTCTCCAAAAACCAAAGTCCAGGGCTGATATATTGTTATCATTTAGGCAAGAGATCTAATGCTTCTATCTAATGCAATGCCAGTGTATTTTCTTTTCCAAAATGTGCTGTACATGCCCTCATAAAACACAGAGCTCAAAAGATGTTAATCAAGTTAAATGTCATCTGATGATCTCATAAATGTCTCCCGCACAGTCTATTTTGCCAGCATTTCAGTCTGTGCTCAGAGGCGGGCATTGAGGTAAATATTGCATAATGCCGAATGCCTGTCCCTCAGCTCAATAACAAGATGCTATGCTACATTACCTCTCAAACCTCCTTTCTGCAGGTGTCAGTTCTCCTGGGGAATAGGCACATTACTCTCCATTTATTTCAGTATGAGAGGGGCCATAAGAAACTGCCCTGAGAGTTGTGCTCATAAAATCCATACGCATTTCTATGCATCTTAGATGGAAAGCGACAACTAGATATTTTTGCAAGACCGCCCTTTAATTCTACGCAACTCCCATCCAATTTTGCTATATTGTGAGATATGCTCTTTAGCTTTGGGGTCAACCATTTTCAAGCCTAGGGCCCTCAGTGCAAAGAAAGACAACGAACCCCGTTACATGTTGTATAAAACTGAATGTTGGAATTTAATCAAAGCCTAAAATTACACGCATTGTACAATATTCATTAATGTACATATTCTGTTATGATATTTACAATGCCATTCAAATAATCATTATTGACGTTCATATAGTTGTATATAAATTGTGTATTTAAATTGTACTGAATATATCTACATTCATGTGAAAGGGACAGTGAATCATTCAGCTAAATTTTAACCTCTTTAGCGCTGGTTAAAAGTTTGTCTACTGAATTTTTTTATTTTTTTATGCCCTTTTACAAAGTATTTTTTTGGGGGGGTCTATTAGAATAGGTTTTTATGCATAAATGTAAAAAAAACCCCCCGCATAATATTGAATATATTTTACATTTTTGCAGCACTTCTCTTCCCAATCTGTCAGTAACGTTTTTAGTTCTGGTCTCTATGATGCCCCTCTTTCAGAAAAGCATAATGGGCCCTATTTTAACGATCTGAAACGCAAGTATCAAACGCGAAACGCAAGTAACTTTGTGGGCGGATCTCGAGGGCTGTTGCTATTTTACCGGCGGGATAAACGACTCTTGCGTCCAACGCAAATGTAAAATGGGTTGGTCTGAAGTAGCTACATTATTCATAGTGTGGTTTGGGCATAACGTGCAATAAACCAATCAGAGCGTCATCTCACATTCCCTTTAAAAGCAGGCGCTCTTGTTCCATGGCAGATTGCTATTATAACGGTGGATTTGCCAGCGCACGCGATTTACATGATGGTAAAGGTGATTTCGCAGTCTTCAGAATTATGTTTCCTGGTTCTTGACGGACAACCCACTTTGTCAGATATCCTTATATATGAAGGTAAATTAGTAGCAAAATCCAGAGCACGTAGATGTGAATTTGAGAACTTGTACAATAAATATTTGTAATTGTATGTGAACATTTACACTCACAGCTCCAATGTGAAAACCTGTCAAATAAAAATTGAATGTTGAAATTTGCACTCGCAGGCAATAGTCACAAACCTGTATTCTGAATTTGAAGCTGCAGACAAGTAGTCACAAATGTGTAAAATGCCATTCACAGAAATACAATGACAGACACAAACTTGTAATATATATTTGCATTTAATCTTACATTCACATTCGCAGTACAACCTCAATAGGCACTTGCAACTTCTCAAATCTGTCCCTGCAAGTTCAAATTTCGATATATTAGGTGCAAAACTAACTTGTGCACTTGCAACTCAGTGGCGGCGAGAGAGAGAAAGGGGTGCGGGAGCAGGGGTGTTCAAACAAGCCGTTTTATTGGTTGGCGCCTAGCCAATGAAATGGGACTTCTATTGTACGTGATGTCACGAAATCCGTGTCCTCGATTGGGGACGCTCTGAAACGCTAACATGGCTTAAAGGGTTAGTTCACCCAAAAATGAAAATAATGTCATTAATGACTCACCCTCATGTCGTTCTAAGCCCGTAAGACCTCCGTTCATCTTCGGAACACAGTTTAAGATATTTTAGATTTAGTCCGAGAGCTTTCTGTCCCTCCATTGAAAATGTATACGGTATACTATCCATGTCCAGAAAGGTAATAAAAACATCATCACAGTAGTCCATGTGACATCAGTGGGTTAGTTAGAAGTTTTTGAAGCATCGAAAATACTTTTTGGTCCAAAAATAACACAAAATAAGACTTTATTCAGCATTGTATTCTCTCCCGGGTCTGTTGTCAATCCTTCACAGTTACGCTGATGGCGTAAGACGCTGATGACGTGTTATCTGGTGCGCCCGAGCTTCATTTATAGACTGAGGGAAACGCACGCTGTAAAAGTGTCTCATCCGCGACATGCACATTTACGCACCATTAAAAAAATGATATCCACGCAAACAATGTAGAATAGCTTGAATATAGCGGGCGTCTCCCTCAGACTGTAAACGAAGCTCGGGCGCACCGGATAACACGTCATCAGCGTCTTACGTCAGCAGCGTCACTAGCCGCGTTTCCATTACAGATTTGCGCGAATGTTTTGCGCTTTTATCTAAATATCGATACAAAACTATTGCGAAATGACGGCGTTTCCATTAACCGATGTTATGCGACTAAAACTTCCTTTTTTCTCTCGCGATAAAGTCATTCTAAAAATCACGGCAGCGGACGTTGGTTTATATAATCTCACAGCCACCGCATTAGACATTATTATTATTAATGGAGGGAGACGTACGTGTTATCCAAGCATTAATGGCAGGGAAAGACCCTTATATTCCAAACGAAATATAAGGAGTTTCTGGGTGTTTCACCCTCATTTCTGCGCTGAGGTTTTGATTGTGGCATTTCTTTGAAGTTTAGAATCCAGTATTCCTATAGGCTAATTATTGTTTATGAATTTAATAAAGAACTCTGTCTCCTATTCCAAACGATCCATGTAGGCTACTTTTGTGTCCATTCGTTTTTTCCTTTTTAAACCCGTAATTGAAAAACGAAAAATAAACGGTTGTCTTTTTAAAACGCAAAGTTGAACACCACAATTTTAATTTAAACTGGCTACACCAACTGCTGCGCAAAAAAGTAGGCCTAAATATCGACGAATTTTCAGATGTTTGTTTAATGACTTTTTTCCCCTTTATTAAACATGTGAAATATTCACAAATTAATATGGAAAACTTGTCGATTTTACTGGTTTTCTAAGGCCAAATTAGAACCTGGAATTGACATTTTCCCGCAGTGCTGAATAAGAAGAGCCATTAATATTATTAAACTATTGTTTTCTAACTCGGCTAAAAACATCTCCATCTCCGCTGTTAAGCAGATGCTCTTTTAGAGAGAAATGCACCTTTCATACGGATTACTTAATCAGAACAAAATGTATTAGCTTTCGATTTCGAATTTGTTCGTTTTAAAGTGGACATTTCAAGCTTTAGCCTACATAGGCTATATTTTGTTTCAGTTCTCGCGCTCCAGTTCAGGGAGATCATGAAAACGCGCCTGATTGTTTTATTTTATTTTACAAAAGCACAACATTTTCTTGTTATTGTTTACACAAATAAAAGTAGTTACAAATAATGTATTATTATTTTCTGTATGACCAGAAATTATAGAGTAGGCTATATTAAGTTGTTTCACTGTTAATCGGAAAATGCAAGTGTTCACGCCCGCGCCTCCGTGCCACGTAGTGCGCGCTCCACACTCCACACATACCCTTAGATATGCGTCAAAATATTGTGTTTATTTGTGATAATCTCAGCTCTGTATTATTATTGTCTAACCCGTATTATGAATGACATTTGACGAATTGCTTTGTTCCTTTTTTGGATAAAAGCGTCATCTAAATATGTAGCCTAGTAAATGTTATAATAATGATGATAATTATTATTATTTGCGTACACGGACCCCAAACACACCGCGTCTTCTAAGTCAGGTGACTGTAAATGCGCAAAAACTGTTTCCATTGCAGTTTTGCGAAATATTCCTTTTTCGAATTGGCTGAAAAACCTCCTCATGCGAGCGTAAAAACTTGTTTGCGATAAACGAGAGTTTTTGCGAAATTGACGTGTTTCCATTGAGCGTATTTTCAATTCGCAATTTCAATTTGCGCAATTTGAAGGGTAATGGAAACGCGGCTACTGTGGAGTCCTGAACGCAGATTCACAACAGACCCGGGAGAGAATACAATGCTGAATAAAGTCTTATTTTGTGTTATTTTTGGACCAAAAAGTATTTTCGATACTTCAAAAACTTCTAACTAACCCACTGATGTCACATGGACTACTTTGATGATGTTTTTATTACCTTTCTGGACATGGACAGTATACCGTATATACATTTTCAATGGAGGGACAGAAAGCTCTCGGACTAAATCTAAAATATCTTAAACTGTGTTCCGAAGATGAACGGAGGTCTTACGGGCTTAGAACGACATGAGGGTGAGTCATTAATGACATTATTTTCATTTTTGGGTGAACCAACCCTTTAATGCATTAGACTGATATTAAAATAAATAAACGATATTATAAAAAGACCAAACTCAGTAAACACTATGACCATACTAATAATAGCATTTCAGAGCATCCCCGTTTGAGAACACAGATTTCGTGACATCATCGCGTACAATAGAAGTCCTATTTCATTGGCTAGGCGCCAACCAATAAAACAGCTCGTTTGAACACCCCCCTTTCTCTCTCACCGCCACTGAGTTGCAAGTGCACAAGTTAGTTTTCCACCCAATATATTGCGAAAAGAGTAGCAAAAGTCAAGGCGAGAAATGTGAACTTGCAGGGACAGATTCGAGAAGTTGCAAGTGCCTATTGAGGTTGTACTGCAAATGTGAATGTAAGATTAAATGCAAATATATATTACAAGTTTGTGTATGCGTACAAAGTCATTTGCACTGGGTGCAAGATAGGGCCCAATGTGTCCTAATAGGTCGACTGGACCAGTGTGTTGTGATTGGTCAACCACTTCGAGCGCGTTTCGGAAATGTCACGGCCCTTACCATCACCACAAGTTTCCACACACTGCTAACACAACCATGACCCGTCCCCCTTTTTTTTTGGTGTATGTCTTGGGCGGGAATTATTTAAACGAGGGATAATGTGATACGTTCCCGGAAGAAAACTCAAGACTACAATCAATCAGGGAGAAAGTGCTCACTGATATAGAGAGTAACTCAAAACAAAAAGTATGAAAATGAAGGAAAAAAAACATTGATAAAATAATGGGGGAAAAAACTGACATTTCTTGTGTCCCAAGTAAATACATTTTACGTAGAGCTTCTTGTTAAAGTTTAACCCAGGTACTATGAAGTATAGTTGATTAAAGAAGGATTTAAAGGCCAGTAATGTATACTTAACTTGACAGATGTCTAAAGAAAACAGCTGTCATCTTTTCAAAAACAAGAACATCATGTGCTCGCCTTGTGGATCACAGTCTGCATTGCCTTCCGAGTGTTGTGAGTTAATGCTTTGCCCAGAACAAAAATGAGAACAAAACAAAAATCAATCTCTCTTACTCTCTCTGTTCAATTCAAACTTCAGGGAGGGGTGGAGGTGGGGGGAATAGTAGAGCAATTTGTCACTGAAGCATGTCTTTGTATTTCCTGATAAAGAACATTGCACTCAAGACAAAAGGCGAGAGCATATGGAACAAAGTCAAAAGCACTGGAATGACCCATATCTTTTTTGTTAAAATCCTAAAAAGCTGTTCTTCAGTGAGCTTTCAATCTTTCCGCAATTCCTTTCAGCGATACAGAGATTATTTCGGCCGTATGGTCATTCTACTCATAACTCATGTCAAAACTTTCACTGTACATACTCCACTGACCAATATAAGTAGCAGCACGATGTGCCTGGAACGCTTCTAGACTGTCATTGCAATACGTTTTTCTTCATTACAGGAAAGTGGGCTGTCTCCCAGCTCCCCTGATAACCCAAGATGTCGAGCTGGTCCCATAGGGATGCTGGATGGCCAGCCTATCCAGGTTCCCGCTGGCCATGTGGCACTGAAAACGTGCAGCTGCCCTTCCCTGGAGGCCCTGGGAATGTGGTGATTACATTTCTCTGTGGTGGCAGAACTTGGGCACGCCAAAACTGGAAATATGCACAGTCCAGAAACTGGAACAGCAAAAACAATAACTATAAAATGAAAACCAAGGACTTAATATGAGGTAACAGATAGGCTCAGAAATTGAAAACAGTCTAGGTTAATCTTATTATAAAACTAAGAGGATTAAGAGTTGAACATAATGATATGAAGCAACTGGAGACTTGTGTGGAGAGGCGAACGCTTCTACAGTATGACTATATCATTAGATTCAGTTTCATGAGAACAAGTAGACAGTCATTTAAGTTGTTCTCAAGCAAATATTACTTGAAGAATATTAGAAGCGACATAGTATATTACAAACAGTCCCACTGTGAGGGATACATTAGTTAGAGCTGTACTTGACAATTAAAATAGTTTTCATGAATTTTGAAGCAATAGGGTGCTTGAAAAGTTCAATTAATTTGAAGATTATAATTAATCAATGAAGAAGAATGCCAGTTCTGTCTCAGAGCGATGACTTTAAAGAAATGTAGTCCTTTCTATGAAGAGTCAAAACTAATGAAGTGTCTTAGCATAAAAAGTGAGGATAAATTATAGCAGTCAAAACAGGAAGTGGGGAAACCTGTGACACTTTCTTTTTTTTTTAAATTAAGTTAACCTCTAGTCAAGGAGAAAGATAGAGGTGAAATTAATGCATCAAATTATGTTTTAGGATATCCACTATCAAATTAGATTAGAAGAAAGTGTAAAAAAAAAAAAAAAATAATAATAATTCCAGTGAAAACTATGGAAGCTTGATTCCACCACAGAATAAAACAATTTAAAATTTAATTGCAACTTTTGTATCTCAAAATTCGGACATAAACTCGCAATTGCGAGAAAGAAGGTCAGAATTGCAAGTTATAAAGTCAGAATTGCAAGTTATAAAGTCAGAATTGCAAGTTATAAAGTCAGAATTGCAAGTTATAAAGTCAGAATTGCAATATATAAACTCGCAATTCTGACTTTTTTCTCGCAACTGCAAAATTATATCTTGCAATTCTGACTTTTTTTCTCAGAATTGTGAGATATAAACACGCAATTACAAGTTATAAAATCCAATTCTGAGGGGGAAAAGTCACAATTGCGAGATAAAACGAAGCAATTACCTTTTTTTTCTGTGGCGGAAACAAGCTTTTATATAAAGCAATGTCGAGGGGTAAGTTGAATAATTGGGGAATATGTGAGAAATTTACACTTCACCATGTACAATAATGAGTTGTTTATTAAAATTAAGTAAAAAAAAAAATAAAGCAAAAAAAAGAAAAGAAAAGTAAAATAAAAAATATCCCAGAACTAAGATTTTATTATACCACAATTCCAACCATCATGGCTGCAGGAAAATACGAATTATTTGAAAATGAAATATAAACTACTATGTCCTAGTAGTTGATCAGACTTTTATGTGGCTGAGGTACAGTAGCTTCAAGTGCATAAATTCATGTGGGAACCAAATTTTTAATTGTTTTCTTTGAAAGGTGGATTTTGCTTTGCCAGAGCTCCCTCAGACCTTTGGAAACCATATTGGCTACCACTTTAAAAAGACCAGTGTATTTCCAAAATAAATCCCTGTATTTAGATGCAAAGCTTATTATAAACATTATTTGAAGCAGATGGCACATTACCCCACAGCTAACTTTTTGAGAACTTTTTTTGTTTAATCATTGATGGATAATCTTTACCAAAACAATTTACATTTACTTTTTTCTTATGCGTATATTTCAATCCTTGGCAACTGTATATGATTGGCCCGTTCTAAATACATAGATAGATACATACATAAATAAATGGCATGACAAAAATTGTGCACAGCTTTCTGGATTAAGAGGGCTGCACAGTTTACTCACTGATTTTACCCCACTATCGAAAGCAACACGGTAACCTCAGGGTGCCCAATATGCACAAACACATGAATAAAATTACCCATGTCAGTTGAGTGCTGTTAGAACACTCTTGCGTTAGTAGTCTGTGCTGGCTTTCAAAACACATTAAATTCCACTGCACATTTTGTTGTGAAATGCAGATTGTAATGCATTTCCTATCGATACATAATCTATGGTAATGAGCTCCACAAAATCCCCACGATAAATACACCCGGAATCCATTTTAAAGCATTATAAATAAAACAGAGTGAACATGATTAATCTAAATGATAATAGAATACCAGTGGTGAGAATAGTTGACCCACTGTGTCTGGAATCTGTTATAAATTAAGCTCTTCTGGAAATGCCCTGCATCAACAGGAAGCAATTGGGCACACGGCTTTAGCATAAACTGATCAATCTTTTCGTGAATACAATTAAATATTAAAATCAGGACATTTTCATCACCATAAAATGCCCAGCTCTCATTCCTCGCACTTTGCATGTGAAGTGCAACCTGGAATTAAACAAGGCAAGGAACATAATTATCTATAGGGTAATGCTGATTTTTGGCGAATGGATATGGGAATGTAGAGATGTTTAGGACATAATGATCTGTTGTGAGGCATTGTGGATTGGTGTAATGGTTACTTACATTTGTCCAGAACTTCATCAGAACCATCTGGGCAGTCTGGTTCCCCATCACAAAGCCAGTTCTCAGACACACAGGTCAGCTGGTCTCCGCACAGAAACTCTCCAACGTCACACAAAATGGGCTCTAATGAGAGAAGGGGGGTGGAGACAGAGATGGAGTATGGAATGAGGTGCAATACAGTCATTAAATGTCTAAATTACATGATTGTTTAATAAATATAATGATTAGTAAGTACATGTGAAATGCATGAAGTCATACAATGAATCATTATAGTGACATGAATGTAATGACAATTAGTTTGACTGAAAAGCCAGGCAGGAATAATCTGAATGCGTCTGAAGCCGAATAGCTTATTCGAAAAGGCACGAATAATGGCTTCAAAACAAATAATAGAAAAAATATTCAGCTGACAGTCAGTCCTCGTGTTTTCTGGATAAGAGGTGAGCCAGGGTAAAGCACAATATACATAAACCTCTATCATCACTACGTAATAATGAGTGTGTGAAGTGAATGAATGTAAACTTTATAAATGAATTGAGCGCAAATCAAATAGCCGCGTTACCATCTTCGTGAGTGTCTCAGAAATCAGAGCTTGGCAAGAGTAGCCTAATATCAACTAAAATACTCCATACACGTTCTATTTTATATATGTATATTTAAATGATTTGAACCTTGTAGCCTACGATATGATAGCCTACACAAATGAATGAAATAGGCACAGCACAATAGCAAGCAGCGTTGCTGTCTCTACGAGTCTCTCAGAAACCAAACCAGCTCTCTGTCAAGAGTAATAATCTAAGATACAGAATATACAAGTGTTCTACTACTTGATGTCTATTTAAATGTTTTGAACCTTATATGATAGGCAACACGATTTTTCTTTTTCACCCACTCTTGGAAACGGCATTTATGTAGCTCCTTCATTTTATAATTTTTTCTTTCTTCTTCTGAACACAAAAGAAGATATTTTTTAAGAATATGGGTAATCAAACAGTTGACGGTAGCCATTGACTTCCATAGTATGTGGGGGGGGGTCATGCGCTAGCTTGAGTCGTCATACGTCACGACCAAACGTTAGCGATTGGTTATGGCAGATCCAGAGGGACTCTGTTGAAGTTTAAAACTATTGGTTCTGCCCAGAGTACCCACCTTCATTAATGCTTGTCAATGGAGAGAGGCCAGACTCTCTGTACAAATGAAATGTACGAGAGTCTTGTAGAACCAGGCTACTTCTGTCCATCACAAGAAAAAAAATTATCCATTCTCTTTTGTTATGAGTACAACAACAGCATTGCAGAAATGCCCAACAATATTTGCAAGAAAAATATGACTATTTGTCAGATCATCAAGTTGCAGGTATCACTCAAATGGGCCTTGCATTTCACTTCTAAATCCCTGAATGTCCAAAGTCAAACTGCATAATTTATAAAGATATCAAAATTATTATTATCCAAAATGCTCCAATTTCAATTCCAGTTTCAAAATGTTGAGGCAGAAATGCAAGCAATAATTCTATGCATCACTGCTCTCTGTCCTTGCTATGGACCAGCACCACATTAACACACACACACACACACACACACACACACACACACACACACACAACCCGCTGAGCAAATTCACTATCAAGGGACAGAATTATAAATGTCAAACGGTTTCATCTTGCTCCCGGTTTCTCCCTCTCTGTCTTTCTCAATCTCTCTATCTCTTTCAAGCAGCAAGCCTCAAAATTAGGCCGCGACCTACTGTATATGGACAGATTTTCTCACTACACCTCTATGTTTAGTGCTGATAGTGGTCCATTTTGGAGCTTGTGTGTAGATAGAATGGTTCCCATTTCCACATACTAAGACAAAAGTCCACTGCTACATGCCAATGATTAATTCATATATTATACCTCGTCTACAGGAATAATACCTTGTTCAAAATGAAAAAAAATTATAATAATTCCTCAGTATTTTTGTCTTGTTTACCTTTACAAATATCTAAACATTCTTAAATCTAGATACATTTACTTGTGTAGCAAAATTACGCAAGATATTAAGTCTTGTTTTTGTAACTTCATGCTTAAAATATATTTTTAAAATCTGCCAGTGGGGTAATAAATAAACTTTAATGTAAAGGGTCGGTTTGGCAGACTGTTTAAAAACAGTCACTTAATTCCAATAATGTTTTACAGAAAACAATACTTAAAAAAAAAAAAAAAAATAGTGAGAAAAAAAAAATTGTTTTGCAGTGCAGGGTTGTTTTTAGTTGGACATCGCACTAAATCTACAGCACAATAAATCTACAGTGAAGTATTTCATTTTAAAAAACTGAAAAATCGATGCATGAAGTGGATGTACTAGTATTGAAAAATCTGTCATTTAATCACCTTCATGTTGTTTAAAAAGGACTTAGTGCCGTTTTTGTTCAAACAATACAAATCAAAGGGGTTCAATGGCGTTTGGACCCCAACATTCTTCAAAACATCTTTGTGTTCTGCAGTCATACAGGTTTGAAATGACATGAGGGAGTCTAAATGATGACAGAATTTTCATTTTTATGGTTGAACTATGCTTTTAATATCTCACTTACAAATAGGAACTGAACAAATCACATGTCCTATTGAGCATGATGTGTTTTAAACTGGTGTTTTGTTAGAAATATACAGACACACATCTTCAGATGCAGCAGCATGGGAATTCAGCACAAGACAACTGATTTCACAAGTTCATCGCACATAATTTGAAAATGCCAAAAAAAATGTTATTGCACATCTTACAATAAGAGGCACCGCTGCATCTCTCTCCAGCATGACTGAAGATTAGTTCTATGGGGAAGAATGGATCTAGCAAATTGTTCAGAGGGTGGGTTCTTCTACAATTGATTCAGTTTCTTTAGAGGCACAGTTGCTCTGAAACTCGGCTGGTAATCTGGCCTGATTCAATTCAATGGCAGCTGCACATCAGTCAAAAAGCAATTACAGGGAATATGATGATGGCTGCCCTCTGTCCTTCATTCTTACTAACAAAAACAACAGCAATTCTGCGGCCCCCAATGAATAGTGACGGTGATTTGATTGTTGTAGTGGATTTAAAAAGATGTGTCTATATTTTCGGATGAGTGGTTATTGAAACGGATTTCAAGCCAAACTTATTGCCTAGTGCAGTATTACCTGGCTTCATATTTTGCAGTAAAATGTTGACTGACAGTTAAAAAAAAGTTCAGCTGAATCAAGTTCAACTGGAGGAGAAATGGCAGAGAGAAACCGTTTGGCTACAGAGTTAGGTCTCTCGATAGAAGATTTCCAGTCCAGTTTGAAGGCACCTTTGCAGCTGAATTGGTTACCATTTAAAATAAAATAAAAACCCCAAAGCTTGCCCTTTAAAGCTTAGCCCAATTTGAATTATTGGAATGACCAGTGACCACTTTACCTTCCCTCTCACCTCAAGAGGCCTTCACTTCTTGACTCGAGTGTTTGATGCTTCCAAAGCTCTCTGTTTCAATAGATTCTCCTCAGACAGTTCAAAACGCACAGACAGAAAAACTGCAAGAAAACACTTCAAGCCTGTCAAGGAATAAAATCTTGCATCATTTGTTTTCTGAGGCAAAAACAGAATTTACATCTGAAAGGAGCAAATGCTACACCGAACTGCTAAATGTTGCGGTCATTCGGAGATAATTTTGAAGACATGAGGGAGGAAGATAAAAATAACAATGGAGCAAAATCGCCCCAACTCTTTGATGAGGTAGCGGTAACCCATTACCATAACAGTAGGAAATGTTCAGTGGAGCCTGGACTGGCATTCTATTATGAGCTTCATTTCTGACACAAGCTGCCACCTCGATGAGAAGAGAACTTTGGCTCATTAAAGCTCCTCAGCCTTTGTGTTCCGCCAGCTTTCAATACGCAAAACTGTGACAGGGAGCTGGTGAACAGAAGAGATGGCCTTCAGAACTCTGGATGGATGCTCTGACAATCTTGTTTGATTATGAGAACAGTTGTCTGATGCTAAGCGCCTACGCCACATATAAGCTGAAATCATTTACATGATATTGTTGTTCAATGCAAAACTATACAGCTACCCATACAGCTATAAATCATATTTTTATATATATTTAAAATATATGCTAAATAAATGCACTGCGTGAGAAAAAAGACTGTTCAAGATAAGGGGCGAGAAAAATACATTTCTAATCTTACAGTATAATGTGGGAAAATATATATAGGCATTTATGTTAGATGTTGCACAGACTAGCAGACTTTAATGCTCTGCTATGACGCTTTAAACTTGACGTCGACTAGTTGCTAATCCTGGCCTATAGAGGGCGCAACCGGATAATAAATATTCAAAGTCCACTTTTACGCCCCGTTGTCAACAGTTAAAATTACAAATAAATGCATACCCAGAGAGCGCTCCAACATATACGTTTGATTAAATACCATCATCTGGATGCTCAAAATTGATCGGATTTTAAAAAGATTATTGTACACGCAAGTTAACCGCCATTCTAAACTAATGCACTGCTGCATTGTAACGCACACACATACAGACAGTAGCTCACACATCACGTGCAGATCGCTCGCACACAGAAACAATCAATCAATCAATCAATCAATTCTGTGATTTATCAATAAAGTAGCTTAGAAACTGAAAAGTTCTAGCATATATTTCTTAGAAACTAAAACCCACAGCTTCACTATTAGTAGAGAGACGCTGCCAGGTAGAATTAATTCTCATGCAATCACTCTCTCACTAATGCATTCACATAAATGTAATCTTTACTGTCATACTTTATCTGTATGATTTAGAGCGAGCAGAAATCTGTGAGAACTATAACGACCAAAAGACAAAAAAAACCTGATAAAAATAAGCTGTTCTGTAAGAGTAATAGCCCTGTGGGCAGCGCAGTGTCATATGCCATAGCTGTGCACAAGGCAACCCGTGTTCGAGTCTCAGCAGGTTCAGGTTTATTTGTTCATTAATGATGTCACCGGCGACTAGTCGGCGTTGACTCGACTTTCATCACATAAATATCGACTTAAAATCTGAATATATATGTTATTGTCAATTTAAATATAATTATGTCTTGGACAAATTATATTTATATTGCCAATTTGTGTCCAAACTATATTTATGTAAATAGATTCAAACTTGCACATTAGCAAAAAATATATTTTATTGCCAGATATAGGCCTATGTAAATATTTGTAATTATCATTTGTATGTATTACTTTTTTTTGCCATCTGGGAAAAGACAGATTCTGAGCTGTAAACAGAGATAAAGCCAAAGAGAAGAAAACAAGAAAACAACTGTTTTAATTTACTTATCTACAATTGTGAGGACCATTAATGAGCCGGAATCAATGAAGCTCCAGTATAACCTTCAAAATGAATTGCTTCACATTTAATTCAAGCCTTAACCGGATGCTGAACAGCTGTTCAAGCGGCTTCAGTCTCATTATCTTTCCAACTGTTCTCTGTCATGCAACGCGGCCTAGACCGTTTCCTTACCTTGACAACCTACCGGTGCCATGCTTTCTGATCGCAGCTATAATAAAAAAAGACAACCTCCCAATTTCCAAACTCAAGAAAGTCTGCTGAGCCACAGAGATCATTAGTGTCAATTAAAACCAAGTTGACAGGAAAGAATTGTGTCAACAGCATGGAACTATCCACTTACCTTGCATCAAAAAGTTATTAGGACGTGTAACTAAAGCTGCATTTTCATGTGAAGGTCAATGTACATAGTAATATGTGACATTCTCCTAGTTGGATTTCATAGGAAATCGTGTTATAAGTCACTCTAAGGCTGTGAAAATCCTTTGAGATTAGTTATGATCCATATAATGCTTCTCTGACACTTGTGAACGGATAAAAATGCTCCATCGTAAACCTTGCGTCTAACACAAACACATCCAACCGTCATCCGCTTCTGTTTTTCAGCTATACAATCCAAGATGGCCAGTGAACGGTTTAATTCTCACCTTGACATATACTACATGGTATTTTGATCTAAATGTCAGCTGCCTCAGTTTTGATCAGAAAACCGTGATTAACATTAATATCATCTGACACCTATTACATAAATGTCTTGAGAATGTCATTCGGCAGCAAGATTCACCCATATAACACCAGTGAATGTCAGAGCCCAAATGTTTGTTCTGCTTCACTTTTCATTCATATTGATCTGCGTATCCACCGAAAAACCCCATCAAATGGGGTTCACAGAGACCACGCTTAGGACTCCAGTTAGTGCCGATGTGTGGCTGACCAGCTGAATTCGAGGGGGGGGAGGGGATAATGATGCTCGAAGGTGCCGCACATTTACAAATTCCACAAGGCACTCCATCCAGGAAACACATCCTCTGCCAAAAGACCTTTACCATGGCAACTCTGAGCCAGTCGGACTGTGTGTAGCCAGGCTAGCAGAGAAATCAATGGGAAAGGACAACAGGGCCTTCATTAAGCTCTGCCTGACCTTCACTTTTCCAGTGAGGTCATTTTTATTTTCGAAACAACAGCGGGGGCATGTCAACAAATTATCAAAGGGAACGCAGTCAGATTTTTAACAGCCATTGCCGGAGTAGCCGACTCCTTGGTATAATCTACCTTGTAAACAATGAATTATTCATGAGTGTGACTTTAAATGTACAGTCCTCCTCACAAGATATTCTTCCTTTCATTATGTTGCTTGATGCAAGACAAATAAAGGCACAATCTGATTCTCTGTATACATCAGATGGATTTAAACTCACAATACATTATAATAGGCGACTATGTGCACATTTCAGAGTTATGTATACAGTGCAAATACAAAAGCAGATGCGTCAAATACTGCAAAGGTTCTCAACCTTTTAAACACCTTTTATTTTGTGACTTACTGCACTCGTCTAAAAAAAATTAAGCAACACACTTCTAAGTGGCGCCATTCGTAAGAAAACCAACCGATTTTACTATTTAGTTATTTAATTATAACTGACTTAAAGCTGCAGTCCGTCGTTTTTCCTCTTTGTCGCCATCTCTGTTCGAAATCTGCAATTGCAGTTATTCGCGGAATTATTAAATGTGCGTGGGTAGTAAATCGGCATGAAACAGCGCGGATGAACACAATGTATTGAGGCTGCCGCGTCGCTGTGGATGCTCCGTCGTCATCAGCAATCCCAGAGTATACTTTTTGAAAGTGTCAACATTAGAATTTTCATCGGAAAATGTCATCTGAACAAGTAAGTAACATTCACTTTTGTTCTGACCAAATTCGGGGGGTGGGGGGAAGCATTGCAGTAGCTATATCATGCTGATTAAATCTAACGTTTGCTTATATCACGTCAAAACGTGAAAAATATATTTTTTCTGTAGCCAATCTGAAGTCCGAAGTCTTTGGGTTTTACAACTGGTGAATCTCCAGTTGTCACTGGTGATTGTCGCTTTAAAGTTTCGGGATCCGCCATACCAAGTGCTAAGCTAAATCTCCACCTCCATCATCCACACACGCTAGCCGGGGACTCCTTCTCTATGTGTACAGAAGTGACGTAATGACGCAAAGACATGCTCGAAATTCCCGCGGAAATCCACCAGTACCACTGGAATTAAAATCATTATTACAAGCTTACCGTTTTGAATCGAGGTAAGGCAAGCAGATCGTTTTGAACACTGGCTGGTTACGTTTTTTTTTCAAAAATGTCTTTTTTTATATTTTTAAACACAAAAAAGTGCCGGACTGCAGCTTTAAAGTGTGAAAACTAGACAATTTGAGGCAATGACACTTCTTTTAAGTAAAAATTGTTTCTCACAGAAGGAGTGTACACCACTCAATACACCTCAGTTAATGTTCATTGTACGTGTTCACAATGTTCTTCACAAGAGACATATTCCAAGCTGTGAACAGAGATAAATCCAAAGAGAAGGTTAAAGAACAAAAAATAAAACAAATTTAAATGAGCTTATATTTTATAGCTGTAGAAATGATGCTATAAATAAGACACAGTTCATATAAATCTCCTCTAGTTCAATCTAAATGACCTCATTTGCATCTAGTGACCTCTGTATTTATCAAACATCAGAATTGTGCGAAATCTCTTTCCTCCACTCAAGGTCATATTGACAGCTGGCATTCTTAACAATGCTGAGTCTCATTTATGGGTTTATATCCCTTCTCATGCCATGATTATCAATCAGGGAAGATAATGGGCACTAAAGCAGACAGTATCTCAGTCACTCCATGAGGTGAACCACCAGTCAAGGTTCCCTAAACAACATGTCTTCCTGAGGTAGCCGTGAAGGGTTCTATTCTCTCAACATCATTGTTTCATTACAGCCAAGAAAGATTGCCTCTGAAGCACTGATAACAGAAAAAAGCACTCAAACAATACACTATGATATTTAAATTAGCACAATTAAAAGATGTTTTTTTTGAGTTCCTTGAAATCCATATTACCCATTTTTAAGAAAGAGATAAGAGCCTTTTACTCAAATGAGCACTTGACAAAGACTTTTTATTTATCCACTTTAGACCATTATTTCCAGTAGGAGTCTCCCGCTGTGTGGGAAGCAGCAGAGGGGGGGCTGTGTTTAAGATGCCCAAACTCTTCTGATATTGCAGCTTTACAGTTTATCTGCCGATGAAATCAGCGGGTTCACGCAGCAGGAAACCTCCTTCAGAAGATATGATTAGTCTGATTCCACTAAAATCGGGGAAGCGCATGTCATTGCTAAATGCAAAGTTAGCGTAACAATATCAAGTTGGAGCCTAAAGCTGCTAATGATCCTGAATCTGAGGTAAAAAATAATGGGTTATAACTGATGTTTTGGCTGAAGATAATATGTATGTAATCATTATCATGCATGTGGGTGGTAATAAGTACGGCTGAATGGGCTAATCTTATAAAGTGTTGCTCCGTATGCTGAGATCATTTGAAATGCTGCAGTATAATGTGGGTGGTTGCGAATTGCTGAATTAAACCGCTGTTCGCACTCTCAGGTGTTCTGTACAGTAAGGGTTTATCCCCAGAGGCAGCACAGGAGGTTAAAACTCTGACTATTCAGTTTGTCTATTTGCATCTTTCCATATTTATGTCATTATTTGGATTCACGGTCCTAATGGAGAAAAAGTCACTTAGCTAATTTGCATAAACCCAGGATACCTCAATTATCAACAGACCCTGCCATTCTCCAGAGACTTTTAGAGCTGTCCGCTCTTACCGCGGGAACAATTAACATAACCGCTTCATCTATTGGCATGCATTTAAACTAAGGCTTTTTTCCACCTTTTACAAGACCATACAAAAACTAGAGCAAATTCAGTCACTATTAAATCCATAAATGATTAGATAAACTACAAAAAAGCACATCGCTTTTGAATTATGAAGCCCTTGATTTCCAAGCAAGGGCTGGGCTGGTACAGTCATTGCCGCAGGTCTAGAAGCTCAATGAGATAAGGAAATGATGAACGAACTAAAGAATCATTACACAGGGCTGAGTGTGAGAAGTTTTCTTCCCATGGGCTTAAAGCATGGCTTCTATTTGTAATTACCTAAACTGCTTTTTAGCAGCTCATTGACATGCTTTGAGCAAAAGAAAAAGGATGAAGTGAAAAGGAATCCTAAGTTTGTTCTGAAGTCAAAAAAGGGAAAAATCCATATAACCTCCAGAAACACAGAGAGTGAAAGATATAAAAAAGCATTGCTTCAAAGCTTATTGACAGATATTTTAAGTGCACTATTGTCTATGATAACAGCTTAGAACTTTTGACAAAAGATTAAAACTATTTCAAAAGCTCTTAAAAGAGATATTTTTGAAGCCTGATGTCAGATTCGAAATGAAAGTATGCTATCAGAAAGTCCAAACTGTTTTGACAACCATTAATAGTGACAAGGAGCCAATGATTTTCAACAAAATCAATATTAATTTTACTGTTATATGGGTCCAGTAAGACTCTAATAAACAAGAAGAGCAAAACGAGGCCTGAATGCTTCATTTAAATCCATCATGTGAGTCGATCACGGCTTTTTAAAAGCCTCCTAAATTGTGAGAACGGAGAGAGGGTATGGCACATCTGGGCTGCAAATGATTCAATCAATTAGCTACTGTATATCTGCTTCTGCAGGTAGAAGAATGGAGGACATAAAATAATCTGCTGTGAAAGACCTCTAGAGAGCAGTAAAGTTTGACCTGGCATTAACTATAGAGGAAGTAAAGTAATATGGGAGGCAGTGTTAAGATAAGACGGTCATATGCACAAGCATGATTCGTTGAAACGGTGCGCGTACGGAGCATGTGAGGGTTAAGGGTCATAAAGGCTCTGTCATGCTGAATGGCAATTGGCTGAATTGATTTCACACAATCTTGAACCTCAGGGCTCAGTATTGATCCCGCTAGCTTTTGATTTTCACACACAATGAACACTCACACAACAGCCCATTTCAAATGATCCATCTTCAACAGCCCAAGGTAAGATAAAAGCAACTGAAATTAAATATCTCAGAATATCTCCTACTGAAGTTTTCAAAGATTCAGATGTACGCAAATACAGGGTCTGTCAGTCTAGAAAACTAGAACAGTAATACAAAACATTATACAAACAATGATGGGCTATAAATTGGAAAATTGGCTATTTGCAATAAGCAGAAATGGTATCTAATTACAGTGGTCGGACTCATTACTTGACATGTGACCTTATTCATACAGCCAGTTAACAATGTTGTTAGCAGCACTGTGCATTGTTAAAAAGGATAAAATCCAGACACGCCGTTCATCATAATTATAGCACGTAATAGCAGGTATAGCATCTAATACATACAGCAACAGCAGATGCATATGAAGAAATCTAGCTCCATTGTCAGGGAGGTAGAGCTTCACTGAAAGATGATTCATAACTGACTGACATAAAGAGCTTTGAAATTTAATTGTTTCATTATGCAGGCAAATAAATCTGTTAATCATAATGCATTCACACCACGGAAGATTACAATAATACTTGGGGAATACAACACAGTCAGAGACAAAGCATTGATGTTTTTGAATTATGAGTGAATGATGAAATGCCATAAATCAGGATAAATTATTTAGAGGTGCAAGATATATTGCCGGCTGATATATTTGGTATAACTATGCATTTCCTTGGTACATTATTGTTTAAGTAAACAAGAGCTATTAGTAATATTTAAATCACAGACATTAGCTAAACAATATTGAACCTCACAATTATTTAGTTTCTGTAATATGTCTTTTGGGGCCTTCAAATGCATCTGTATTCAAACTGTGCGTGAAGTGTTGACAGCCCGGGTGCTACAGTGATGGTGTACTCATTAAAGGCCAGGGAAAGGGTTTTGAAATCCCCTGGGAAACCCTTAGATGTGTGGATAAAGCTGCACACAGGAAAGGAAAGATATGTCCTTTTCAACTAGTGTCAGTAGCCAACTTGTCTTTTCATTCAGCACACATTTGCTTCACCAATGTTTTCCATTTTGTACTCATTGTGCCAGTTTTGCTTGATTCCCACCCTCGGCATCTCATTCTGAACATATTTGCTTTCTAAGTTTACACATATTATTTACAAATGTGACATTTGGGATCGCTTCCAAACTTCAGTTTATAATATTTAAAAACAACAGTTACAGAGAAAAAATATTGTTGTGGTATCTGGACTGACATACAGTCCATTTAATAACATTAATTATTAACTCTGAAAATGCCTGAAGGACTAAAATACCAAATGTCTTGGATCTCAAAAAAAGAAGAAGAGAGAAATAAAATGAGATAACATCTAAGTTGTGCTAAGTCATCATGGGAACACCTTAAAATACCAAACAATTCTGCGCCTTTTTAACGTAACTTTCCTCTATACCTGTTATTATCTAATGCACTTTGTATAAACCCAGACTTCACCAATCATTTCATAGAAACCTAAATTTCTGATCCTCGCTTTATACTAGGAGTGTAACAATATATCATGTCACAATATATCGCAATAAAAAAATTCAAAAATATGTATCTTGGATAGTGACAATATGTATTGTGTATAGTTCACCCACAACAAAAATTACTGTGTGTGAAAAAATTACTACTATATATAACGTTGAATATAATTATAATAATGCAATGGGGAAATATTTGTGGGTCCTGATAATGGCAAATGTTTTATGTTATCAGTAAAAAGTGGCTTACCTTATTTTAAATACATCTAGACAGTGAAAGAGTGAGATTCTGGAGCTGAAAAATTCTGTATTTTCAGCTTCAGAATCATGAATATTTTAATTTTAAATCAACAGTTAATTTTTTGTTAACCTTTAACCATATGTCTTGGGAGTATCAAAAATGTATCTTGAGTTCAGTATCGTGATTTATACTAATCGAATCATGACATGAAGTCAGATCGTGTGGGTGATGTCCTCTAACCTAAATGCTCTTTATTAAATGTCTAGTGCTACACATTCACAACATAAATTTGGTGCTGCATTTCCTAATAATTGTTTTATGGGATAATTTAAAAAGGTTAGTACATTTCTATGAAGGTTAGTAAGTATTTTGACTGCACATCCTTAGAGATGCTGACTAACCTCAAACATTTCAACACTAAATTTAATAAAAACCACTCTCAAGCTCATTTCAGCCTATTCATTTGAGACTTATTCATTTTGCTTATAGTGGAATCAAATCATTTTTGCAGAAGACTCAATACAAAATACACTGCACTACTTTAAGCTTCCAAAGTGGATCTGAAATAGCAGCCAAAAAGACCTGTGACGAAGCCTGTCACCGAAAAAGAGTCATGTCACTTCAGCTATTCCAGACACAAATAATGCTGTTCACTTTTTCCACCCTAAAAGGCTCAGAGAGCCTTCATTTTTCTCCTCTCTGACAGGTAAAACCAGAATTATACCCCCCTCACTCTTTCTGTGAACAGCAGAAACAGAAATTCAATGGCTGGGTGATGTGAGGGTCTGTTAGAGTGTGTTTGTGAGGGCAAGCTCAATAATGGCCACTCTTGCTGGAGAGAAAGCAATGTCATGAGGTCAAAGCAGTGACCAAAATGGTGGCCTAAGGAAAGTGTTCAAGAGAACAATAGTGGTTGATTGTCAGGCTGAGATATGTGCTAGAGCTAATGATGCCATTTAACTCTACCTCTCCCAGCCTTTTCTTTGTTACATGTCATCAAACTTCAAGTTTAGAGCAGTAAGATTTACACTAATTTCTATAAATCAAAAAGTTTTTCAATCAAAGTCATTTTTTGATATTTTGGTATTTCCTCATTCGTTGAGACCTAACTTATACTTGCATGAGTGAAAAAAGCTGTGTGTGTTCACAAGACTGCCTTGAAATGGAACTTTTACTGTATCTGGTAAATATTCAATGTAATATTCCTCTAAATAAGTATGAGGGACATTCAGAAATCCTGGTCTTATCTGAAGAGAGAAAATAATGTATGACTACAAAATGGACAACAAACTATGACTACTTTCAAAAGAAACCAAAAGACTACTATAATTTAAAATAATTATGCCTGTAGTCCAAAGGGTTCATGAATTGCAACCATTTCACTTTTATTTATATACATGTAGCGCTTTATACGATAGAGATAGTTTCAAAGCAGCTTTACAGGGATAAACTAAAATAATTATTCAATGACGCAAACAGAGGTCAATTCTGCTGTAAAGCAGGTCTAAAAAGTTCATTCAGCTGAGGCCAGTTCAGTGTTGATTTGGTTTTATCAATAACTGTGTGATTGGTTTCTGATACGTGTAAAACGTCACAATCAGTAAATGAGTGACCAATGAGCTATTGCTCCACTGCAGTATATAAGCCTGTTGCTTTTACCTCTTCAGGTGTGTCATGGTCAAAAGCCCGACCCTTCCTTTCGTGGCTACGTACTATGGAATGTGACGTTGGGCTAAGGCTTGCGGTGTGTGGTGCGCTGTTTGGTCTCGGTGTGGTGTGCCTTCAGGGCCCCCATCTGTGCAGCATTGCAGTGTAACCTAGCCAGGTCGGAGCACCAGCTGTTGCTGTTATAGCCACTAAAGAAGCTACTATATGGTCTCTGTATGTGCCGTCGTGAGTATACGTCATCGGATCACGGTCCTCTTTGCATGCGTTAAGGGAGACTGAGTGAAAGCAGTTCTCACCCAACCCTTCGCTCTTTGAGCCACACTGCTACTTTTGGTGTCCAGTCACATCCTCGTCTAATGCCCAAGTGGGCTTAAAGGTGTCTTTCTGTGGTCGCGTTGATAATATTTCGTTGTTTATTTATGTTTGTGCAGAATTGATTTTTGTGGGGGTTATTACGGTCACTAACTTTTGGTTATGTTGGTATTATTTCTTTGTGTATTTGTTTTTGTGTAGATTTGTTTTGTACTACTGTTGCTAACCTCGGTGTAGTGATTCTTACTGTTTTGCAACAGTCTCCATTAATTGTATCGATTCCCGCCATGCAGTAGTAACAGTTAGTGGTTTCGGGCTATTTTGCAATATTATCTGTAATTAGCTGTAATTAGAATTGTGGGGTGATCTTTATACTTTTGTGACAGTATAATTCATTGTTTTTGTCTTTAAAGGTGTACGGTCCTGTAACATTTAACTATTCTGTTTATTTTGAGTATATTGTCATTTGTGTTTTTCTTGGTTTTTGTTTTGTTACATTTTGATTTAGTTTGATTTATTTACATTCTAATGTGATCTTTCTTGGTTTCTTTTCTTTTTGTAGGAGCTGAGTGCTTCCTGAAGCGGGCTGGTTCTTTGCTGCACATTGGGCTACTGTATACTTCACCAAGGGTTGTCATTATGGCTGTGCCACAATTGATGTGTCATTATTTTCCGTGAACTTTGAGGGTGTGATTCTGATTGGCGGGGTCCTTTTGTGTACCTGGTGCTGTCGAACTTGCCCGCTCTCACAGAGGAAGCATCAGCCCCTGCAACGATTGTTCGTTTTCCTTTTAGTCGGTTTCATTCGACCAAATGCATATTTGAGTGCGACTTCCAGTTTTAAATGCTTGTTGGACAACTATTTTAGCTTTAATAAAATATTATTTTTGTACGGGAACTCACGCCTCTTGTCTTTTCTAAGTGGAACTTATTCCCTGATATTTCGGGGTTGGCGTAGTCGCTAAGAATTCAGCCACTTGCTACATGTGTAAAGTTCATCAATTATGGAATGAGTTCAATTCAGCTACACTCAGCTCTGGAGAAAACAGTGATGTCATCATCCAGTTCAGTTCAGTTCTCATTTAATAGCCTCAGCACAGTCAAACTTTCATTTGATATACGTCATATACATTTAAGTGTATATACGTCACTAACATGGTCAGGGGAAGGTGAAGGTTTGGTCAATTACATGGTTTTGACAGTGATGTCTTCATACTCACACCGAGTACCCATTCAATGTCCACTTGATCAGCAATAAAACTGATGAGCTGAAATTTGTCCTCACAAAGAAACTGGATTTCTCCCTTACCTATGCATTCCATTTCATAAAAGCCTGGTAGAATGTCTCTAAACCTGACACAGCAAATGTACGCTTCTTTTCCAATTCACCTCAAGGCAGAAATTGCATAGACATCATGCATCTCTACACACTCCTGTAGAGCAAAAGAAATTGATGGGTAAATGTAACAGGACTTGAAACACTTTTCTGCTGTATTTAATTTTAGGTTGTCATTAATATTACTACAAACATAATACACATAAAATAATTTACTTTTCTTAAAAAAGAAAACAAAAATAGTTTAAGGCTCCTGGACAGCTGTTGTCTGTGTGGGCAACAGGCCTACAAGTACAGTTCCTATCTACTTGAATGGAGAAAGACTGACATCTCCACAACTGCTTGTTAAATTCAAAACATATTTCATATCATCAGCAAGACCTGACAGCAGCAGTAGCTTCTTTAAATCATGCTCAAAAAATGTATGTTTTAGGCTGATCCAGTTCATTTCACATGGACCGTCTGAGTAAACAAACTCTGATTAACCAAAAGACGTGATTTCCATTCCTACAACAGCCATAATGAGTGCCATAATTTCTCCCGATTGTTTGCATATGAGTGGCCTGTCCCCTACCCTTATAACTTTCTGCATTAACAGATTTTTTTTTCATTAATTTTTTTAGGTTTAACAAAGCAAAAAATATTTATTTCTAAGTGCCCTGTGGAACCCCCTGGAGTATACGTACCCCTGGTTGGGAATCACTCACTCCAGAGGATTAAAACCGGCACACAAGCACAGGAACTAGATGCAAAACATCATAATTCACCGCACTTTGAAATCTGGATTTTGCAATGGCCTTCTTAATCCTTTTAGTTATTTAAAATCACATTAGAGTTCAGATACAGCCGAGTGTTCCACATGGTGGAGTTTTCCCCCCCTTGTGTTGACACCCCAGGCACTAGTGCTAGGACATTTATTTGTCAGATTTTACTCTTGATTTTTTTCACTTCCACTTTTTTCCACCCCCAAGCTGTGTAATGCTCCGGAGAGGTATCTAAACATGTTAGCTCTCTTAGAAACAGATATACCCCAAAACTCACTCAAATCCATTTAACATTAAAATCCTTTTTACAGTCTCTTTCATTCTATGGAAAGAGAAATTTCCCTTAGCTATGTTTCTAATGAATTTATTCAATTAGCTAATGACGACCAGCCTATCTACTAGTATTAGTACATAAAGTGCATCTGCACTGTCTAGACATAACATTTTATGTCCTAGGATTTGAATGAATGAGTTGGTTTCTCTGCTATCTGACATATCTTTCAAAGTCAAGATAAATCTGGGCAGCTTCTAAGTGCTTGGATAATTTGGAAAAATTAGTCACAAGAAAAACCCATAGCCATACATATTCTGTTCCAAAACTAAAATCCAGTAGATGTAAGATGCCTGTAGAGGCATTATAGTGCACTCTTAATGAAAAATGTTTTCCAAAAGGTATGCTTTTGTTTTCTCCTAAACAAATCTCTCAAAAGGCACTGAAATAAATAAATATCCAAAACTAGGGAAGAGGCGAGAGAATTGTTCTATCAAAAACAAACATTCATTCAATAATAAAAACACTTGATAAGCCACTGTTAGATACCTGAAAAACTTCAAGCACTGTTTACACTTTGTTCTATTGCTTGTAAGTGGTTTATTTGTTCTTGGTTTTGAAACTGACTGTTTACTGCAAATCATTCTAAATTATTCTACGTTGAGAAAGGCCAAAAAAGGTTTTGTATCCTCAAAGTCTGCGCTTGTGATTGTCTGTAAAACTTTAGGGTAAGGAAATACACAGCTAACGTCACATGTGAGCCCCTCCATGCTTGGTCATCACCTTTTCAATGTAGCTCATAAGGCTTTCTGGTCCATCGAGATATTTAAACAATTCCTACACGTCCACTACAGCTGTCCTTTCGGACAAACACACCTCATGATGCTGCCTGCAGTCAAATGATTCAGTACTCTAGGCTCAACTGTGCGGCTGCCATTTCATTTATTTATTTTATGGTATTTATTTCATATGTACTGATGGTGCATGAATTGAACATGCACAAACCAATCATAAAGAAAATATCCAGTTCAATTTTGAAGCATTTAAAAAAAAATCCCCATCCAAGGCTAGAGAGAAAACCGATAAAAACAAAACAGCAAAAGAAGCACAAGCTCATGTATTTACAGATGAGATCAAAGCAGAAAGAAAGACCTTCTGATTTGTATGAAGTATGTGAGTACTTGATAAATAACATGTCGGAGCTTTTGAATCATCATACAAATTCAATTTTTTCTCAATATTTATATATATATATATATATATATATATATATATATATATATATATATATATATATATATATATATATATTATATGCAATGTAAAATTTGTTTTACATGTTTTTCTCCTGAAAAAGCTGACAGTATTAATGTTGTTAATTTGAAAAGGTACTATGGTCATATTCCTACTATCCCATAGATTGGGGGAGGAAACTATGTAGCTACATATTTATATTTAATTTATGTCAGTGTGTTATGTAAGAATGGAAATTGTATTAAGGTTATCAAGTTGTATATCCTGATTTCTAATACTATGAAGATCTTTTGACTCCATTTCCTTTAATGCTGTGCTGGACTGGACTGTTTTTGTTTCTTCCTGTCTGGTGTTTTTCTTCATGAATGACGATTTAATATGTATTTATGTGGGTAGGAACCAATGTGTGGTGTGTTGTTTTCTCTGAAACGTTTCCCATTGACGGACCTCTAGCTTACCAGGTGGATATCCTTGTTTGCAGCAAATGCCTCGCTGGCAGGATTTACTTGTGTAGTTTTGGAGTGTTTCGTGATTGATTGGACTTTTTGATTCAATGCAGCACAAATGGCTGGGGTACATTTGTCTGGGACTATCTAAGGTTGCGGTAAGAGGTATGCAATTCATCTGTTAGTGCAAAGACTATAGGAAATACTATAAGTTACGACAAGGTGGACTTTGCTCATGTGTATATTCTGGGTGTTTGTATAATACACATCTTTTTTGCATCAGGAAATGACTGAACTATTTGTATCTTTATTGATGTAACATCGCTAATATTGAGAGTGTTACAAAATGAATAAGGGAAGGTATCTATTTTAGGTGACTGCCCACTTTTTTAAAGCTACAGTGTGTGATTTTTACTCCCATCTAGCGGTGAAAAGGTATATGACCATCCAGTGAATATTAGTTTCTGTTCCTCTCAATTCCGATTTCGTTTTAACTCCTACGGTGGCCAATGTAGTCCAAGATTAACATGGCTTCCAGTTCGACCTCCTCCATGAGTGTTCCTTCAAGTGATGAGTACGGTGGCCGAGAGAGCTCAACGCGCAGCAACTGAAGAAAACACATGCAAATAAAAAAAAAACACATGCAAATAAAACAAATCACATGCAAATAGAAAAAAACACATGCAAATAGAAAAAAACACATGCAAATTAAGAAAACATCTTCATCAGTTTCACAACACACGTGTGCTCCAAATACTCACAACACAACCAAATACAGAAACGCGCTGCAAATAGAACAGAACACAACGGAAATGTTTCCGGGGAACCCAATAAGTGACGGACCCGGCTGGTACGTGCTTATTGCTCGTGAGCATCCCTATGCCCTACGCCCTTAGAAGGGCAGACGGCAGAGCCCTTGAAGTGGGGACTTTGGAGGGAGCAGGGCACTTGTGTGCCGTTATGTAGCCGCTTGGAACGGACTTGATGAAGGGAGCAACGAAAGACAACGTAATTTCCTCATTATTTTCACCTGGGACGTTCCCATGACAACACAGTGCGGTGTCCGTCAGCTGAATAGCTGTTCTTACCAGAAATATAGTTTTATTGCTGTTAACATAACTGTTGCAAATAAATATAGATTTTATACAACACAGTTTTTAAAATATGCGTTATATCTGTGTGTGAGTATCTCATATTTGGACCCTGCATTCTAACATTTCTTATGAAACTTATTTTAACGTAACATGACAAAATGTGTACAATGTAACTGATGTATAGATTAATATCTTTCCCTCATGTTCTTTTTCTCTATCTTTTTATTTATTTATTTATTTGAGTCTTCAGCTCATTGTTCTTATCTGATTAGTATTCTTATAACATTGAACATATTGTAAATACGTTTTGTATATTGTATACAAAGTTGTATGTCATAAACGTGTCATCTCTGTATGTTTTGCAAAAAAATAAAATAATAATAAATAAAATGAAAGTAGCTATAAGCAGTAAGCACCATACTGTCTATGGTAAGCACCAAGCACGTAACAGCCGGGTCCGTCACTTATTGGGTTCGCCGGAAACATTTCCGTTGTGTTCTGTTCTATTTGCAGCGCGTTTCTGTATTTGGTTGTGTTGTGAGTATTTGGAGCACACGTGTGTTGTGAAACTGATGAAGATGTTTTCTTAATTTGCATGTGTTTTTTCCTATTTGCATGTGTTTTTTTCTATTTGCATGTGTTTTTTTTTATTTGCATGTGTTTTCTTCAGTTGCAGCGCGTTGAGCTCTCTCGGCCACCGTAGATGAGGTTACTTTAGAAAACTATTATAATTTGCAGTCATTTAATTTGTCAGTTAACATATAGGTTATGACATCTATGTAAAATGAATAATAGTTTTATGTTTTCGTTATTTTTTTACCATTTCATTGCTAACATCAGCTATCAGGTAACTATTGGAAACTATGATACACATTTTCATGATTCTTTGATGAATAAAAAATTTAAAAGAAAAGCATTTATTTAAAAACGAAATATTTCGTAACATTACACACGTTTTAATGTCACCATTGATAACTTTAATGCATCCTTACTGAAAAAAAAAATCTGACTAACCAACACATTTTTGAACGGCCATGTACGTAGGCCTACATTCAGTAGGTTATTATTTATTGCAATATAAACACTGGAGTGATCAACAAAGTATCTCTTCATTTACCAGTCGAAGACGGAGCAACTTTCTGCTCTTATGTTTACACCGTGCACTGTCAAGGTCTTCATCATATTTGTCGTGGTACCGGTCTTTGCAGCAATTATTTTACCGCAAATACTGCATCGCGCGCTGTTGGCATCGACCCTTTTGATCGACTTTTCCACATCTTTAAGGTATTATGTGTGTGTGCTCGCGTCTCATATGAATATGTGCGTGTGTGTGTGCTCGCGTCTCATATGAATATGTGCGTGGAGAGTTCGTGTGTGTGTGTGTGTGTGTGTGTGTGTGTGCTCGCGTCTCATATGAATATGTGCGTGGAGAGTTTGTGTGTGTGTGTGATGTGTGTGTGTGTGTGTGTGTGTGTGTTTGTGCTCGCGTCTCATATGAATATGTGCGTGGAGAGTTCGTGTGTGTGTGCTCGCGTCTCATTTGTCTTGTTGATTTGCCTGTTGCGTTGCTGTCTTAATTCTCTTTTTTGCTTCCTTGGCGACTCTGATACATATCCTCGAGAATAAGAGTGATCCTCCATCAGCAACAGACTTTCAAAAAGGCTTTCAGGTTTTTATATAGCAGTCTCAAGCAATCCCCCTCTTCACATTCGACACGGTGCCATCGGGTGTTAAAACGCGAAAGGCGAAGCATGAATTAACGGGTATGTCCCTCTTTGGCTAATGTACTTTCAAGATGGAGGGGCAACATGGCGACCGGCATTCGAACCCCTCACCCGTATGTATTTTCAATGGCATATTATACACTCACGAGAATACTTTATTACTTGAACGAAGTAAATATACATTAATGAGCACATATATTTTTGAAAGAACTAAGTGTTTTTAGCTAAGAATAAACTAAAAAAGTTACACAGTGTAGCTTTAAGTTACTGTATTCACAATTTTAATTACTTTCACATCTTCACTTTTACAATTTAAAAATGGTCCTGTGATGTTAAAACAGTCCATTCTGCATGTTTATGTACATTTGTTTTGGATATGAAAATTATAAATTAAAAGGTCAAGTGAAATCTTAATGCTCTAAAGATCTCTTAATATTTTTTTATTATATTAAACCTTATTTGGTTTAAAATCCATGTGACCAGATTTCTGAGCGGTCCTTGAGCGGTCCTTGGCCAATGAAGGTATGGCTACGCGAGACTACATTTGCATAGACCATACTATTTGAATTCATGATTGGTTGACTGCCAAAATAAAATCTTAAACAGAACGATAAGATAACGTTATTAACGTGTTAGTGGTCATTTCAAATAGGCTAAACGTTTCTATTCAGAATGTTTAAAATTGATTTCGTTTTCGTTTATGTTCCTGTTAAAATTTTGTTTGTTTCAGAGCCCTGGTTTCTGAGGATTCCCCCCCAAAACAGGGACAGTCAGTCACCCTAATCAAGCTTGTCAAAGCCAATTCTATGTATCTAGCATCAGTTCTTCATTCAAGTGCGCCAAATACCAGGTTGGATTTATCATCCCCAGCACACGACCACAGGCAGAAACATGCTTTAGTAATCTCACACCAAGCGTCTCAGCTGCTATGGCACTTTGTCAGTGCCGCGAGGCCAGCGAGATTTACTGTGGAGTGAATCTGGGCTCCTAGTGGCCAAAGCTGTCCCATTTTCCCCGGCCTGACTGCACTGACCTCATATGATGAATGTGCTCTTCGGGGCAAAGAAGAACAAAGCTCGCCGTTATTGATGCTCTCAATTAATAATCTCAGACCTGCTGCTGGATTCATGCGTAGAGTGTCCACCGCTGCCCCCACCTGCTCCGAGATATAGTATGGACCATACAGATAAGACACAGCGAACAATTAGAAGCCTAATTAAAACGATAACTGACAGTGCTTCTGACAAGCTATGTAGAAATATCATGTGTAAGAAATGTTTAGAGGTACACCGCGTGAGTATTACTGATTAATGCGCAAGGAGTAATTCACTTGTGAGGTTCATTGCCATGTTGAGACATTGAGTCTGTCTCCTGAATGTCAAAAGCCTGTTAAAAAAAAGAAAAGAAACGAAACACATGACTGCCTACCTACATTCAAGGTGACCATATAGTTACAGAAGGACTGAGGAAATTCATAGCTTCTATATGGAGTTTTGTCAAGCATTTCTAATGGTCTCAACTGTGTCGCTACTGTGTCGCTAAAGTAGAGGTTGTTTCATTAAAGGTGAAGTGTAGGCTTGGGAAACAAGAACCTGTTCTGAAGAAGATTTTTTTTTTTTTTAATCAAATAAATTCATAAATGTATATCAAATGAGAATAAATACTCAATCAATACGAAAATACAGTTTCCTTCACTATTATTCATGCTACTAAATGTTAACCCCAAAACAGAGCAGTGTAATAATACATTTTATGAAATTGTACTGACAACAATGCAGTCATTTCCAAACATTTGACTCTGATTAGTTTATTTTAAATGAATCAAACGCATACAGCTGAACTTATTTTGAGACTTAAATCAGTGTAGTTACTGACCTGTTGTTCATATGACTCAATATCAAATGTATACATTTTATAAATATTAGCCTTATAAAGCCTACTGTATCATATTTGATGCACACATTTCTAAAGCCTCTAAATTATCGACATTATCAACTTTTAGCAAATAAAAGGTATTTTCAAATAATTGCAGAAATGTCCACATTCAGGCCATGGTACATGTCTACATGTATAGTAAGAATGTTTTTTACTTTAAATTGTTAGTAATATTTCAAGATGAACACTTAATGGACTGAAGCATCTTAGGTTTACTTGATTATCAATACGTCATTTTTTAGATGTATCAAATAAAATACATCAGGCTTTTGAAGCACGTTTATTTGAACATCTCTCAACCATGTTCCATGCATTGCATTATGTTTTGTCCCCACAACAACAAAAACTACATAAAAAAGCATTTAAATATAATCTTACTAAGACATATTATTGGGAGATACAAATATAAATCTAAAATGTATGCATTTTATGAATGTAGTCTCATACTGTTATGAAGTTTATATAAGCAGTAAAAGCCTGGTGTATCAAATCTGATACTTTTTCAAATATGATAAACTTTTTTTTCTACGTTTTTTTTTCTTTTTTTTACTGTTCCATTTAAAGGCGACATTATGCCCCTTTTCACAAGATATATAAATTCATAAGTAATATAAATCTATGGTGTCCCCAGAATGTGTCTGTGAAATTTCAGATCAAATTACCCCCCAGATAATTTATTATAGGTTGCAAATTTGACCCTTTTTGGGTGTGAGCAAAAACACGCTGTTTTTGTGTGTGCCCCTTTAAATGCAAATGAGCTGCTGCTCCCCGCCCCCATTCAGAAGATGGCTGATTCTTTACACGAGCTTCGGATACGAGCAATAACAAAAGACGCGAATCTCATCCAAAATCTCAGAAATAGCCAGTAGCGGAGTGCAGGCTTACAGAGAGCATCAGGAAGAGATTGCAACTTTTAGACTGCAGCTGGACGTTTCTGAATGGTTAGTGGATACATTTATGTATTTGTTGTGGAGTTACATTGATTCATCTCATCGACTTGCATGTACCGTCATGTTTAACTTTTACACAAGTTGACCGTTCCCTGAGGTCTTTATAAGACAGCTCTGAAATGTTTTGGTCAAATAGTGTCCTGTGCATGTCTGTGCAGCCAACGACAGAACAGTTTGCATGCTTTGCTCGAACTTTTGCCACTGCATTAGAACTGGTTACACTGTTGTCCCTTGCGAAAACCAAATGGCGGCGCCATGGGTGGAAACGTGCAGATTAAGGGGCGGTAATATTATAATAAGATCCCCTTCCAACGTCAGAAGGGGAGCGAAATCTTATCAGCTTATTTTTTGACATGCTTGCAGAAAAAAGCGAACCAAAAATAAGTTACTGGGTTGTCACTTTTCATGTTTTCTGGGTTGGTAGATGCACCAGGGACCAGATTATAGCACTTAAACATGGAAAAAGTCAGATTTTCATGATATAAAAAAAAGACTTGTTTTAATATTTCATGTCAAGCTTTACAGTGTTAATGAATGAAAACTGTTTCCATATTATCAAAAAGGAATCAAAAATGATTGTTACATTATTTGATTCGCAATAGTTATTTTAAAAAAAAAGCTTCTTAGCGAATGGATTACACTTTAAACTAATGGAAACTTGTTTGCCTTAATGTGACTGCATAATGTAAAATTGACTAGAAAGGACAGAGAGAAAATATGACCCAAACGTGACACCAATTTGGGTCACCCATGCGTAAATGGCTGTAGATGTTGATTTTGAACCTAACGTAATGTGTTGCTCATGCAAGCTATGATTGTTGTTTTCTAAACTCCGGTAAAAAAAAACTCCAGCATCACACCTCTTTAGCTTTGTTATGCAGGTCAGGTATTGCTTTCACATTCACTCTGAATGCAGACTAATGGAAGAAGTGAGAAAAAAAAAACCTGAACCCCTTAGAGGAGAAACACGCCTCACGCCGCCAAAAGGCTTTCGGCGTTCTCTCAGGGCGAGTTTGAGAGATGCAAGTTTATGCCCTTTTTCTTACAATGGAAGTAGTGCATTATTTTGCTGCATAAAAAAAAAAAAATACCCCATCAACTCCAAATTATACACCAAATTGCAGGCACACGCTTTCAGGACATGAGTTGCTGGAAAAGTCCACTGTAGAATTTATGTGACAAGTATTGGGTAAAGGGCCACTTCTGTGATAGATATGACTCAGCAGACGGTTTTGTGGAGCATAAGCAAGGAGTTTTTGGTAAGCGGAGGTTTGAAGACGAAAGCTGAAATGGAGCATTAAGAAAATGACACAGTCCATTTCAGCTCCCAAATCCTCCTACGGTTGTCTCGCTGAGACATGATTAATGGGCGTAATCAAGTGATGTCCCTCCGTCTGCCTGTGCCCTTCATGGCCTCAGCTAATTACACTGTGCACAACAAACAAGCCCAAATCACAACTGATGCTTTATGAAGTGGGGGCACTCATTCATGAGCTCTGTTGTGCGTTGAGCGTATGTCATGCTAAACCCATCAAGGAATGGGCAAGACATTAAGTGAATTTCTAAAGATTGCCAATGTAACATACTATATAGAAAAGTGGAAATGTCATATAACTTTGAAAGAAAATTTTCTCGAAGCAAAAATGCATGGTACATCACTGGCTGTCAAGTGTCGTTTAGAGTTAGCAATAAGCAAATATTTTAGGCCAATACAAAAGTGTTTTGGTTTCGGCATCAAAACACTAATGTAAAGTCGGAGATCTGCTGAAGATTGCATTAAACAGTGTTATTAAATGAGCATTTTTAAAGATTCATTTAAGATTCACTTGTATTGAGCATTTGATGATGAGGGAATCTTGAAATTGGGAATGCATAATTAAAAAAAATGTTGCTTGGTTTAAAAAAACATTAATTTGGAATTTTAACCTGGGTCCTCTATATGCTAAACAAAAACTATACCACGACTCTATACCATTTTACACTTATGTACAGAATGACTGAGTGACTGAGTAGTTAATTAAAAGTATCTTCTCATCTAGAGTATATGAATTGTGCCAACTTGTCACTGGTGCCCACTCCAGCCACTGATGATAGAAGAAAAACAAAATTAACTAACTAAAATGTGTTTGTTTTTCTGTTGTGCACCATTACAAATGTCTTTTCTGTGAGTTTCAATTGGTCTTTTTAACAGCAGGACTGTGGTCAATTTTTACTGCATGACTTACTGTGAGGGCAGTAAAAGACTTGTGTGATCCAATGCTAAATTCCTGCCTTGTCCACTAAATGCATTTTTGGACACATAAATTATGTCATTCAAGTTCACTTTGCTTTAATTAAAATATTTTAACAAAAGCATCAAATTATCAGAAATAAAATGTTAGGTTTCAAGAACTTTTAAGAACAGAGGCTTTTGTCATAAATGTCTTGTGTTCAGAAGAGCACTTAAAACATTTTTGGTGGACTATACTTTAACATAGTCTCAAAAATTAAATAAAGGTATTCAGCTGCTCGATTATTATCATTTTCATCTTAATCTCAAGATTTGGTCAAAATAATATGTATAAAAAATTATCAAGGAACAATTTAGAAGAGTCCTACTGGAAATGTTGTCAAATTAGAGTAATTTACCAAGGAGACCTGCCAATACTGACTTGAAGGAAATATTGACTTTACAGTATCTCAAATTATTGATCCCATTTCGGATTTCTCAGCACACAACTCTTCTTTAACGCATCCCTAGGGCTCGCATTGCTTTTCTGTGTCTGAAGATAAAGACCGTATTAATCAATTTACCAAACTTCTAGGGAAATTTCCCAGAAACTTTTGAAATATTAATCTCTGCATGTGACGCATTTGGCTGGTGGTCACTCTTCCCGCCTTAAAAATATCACTGATGTTCACTCATACATTTAATCTCCACATCGCTCCCTCATGCTTCTTCCAGGCAACTAATTACGGAGTTCAATGATGGAAGGGCACATATTTAAACTGCAGTCCATTAATCAAATCTTGGTTGAAATATTAATAATACATGTTAATTTAGCAATTACGATCCTTAATTGCAAGGGCCCCCAATGAAAGCCCAGTGATTCGCAACTGATTCGATGGCCAGTGTAAGACGTAATATTCTGGTAAGTAGGATATCAATACAAATGTTAAAAATACTCTGGAGATTCAGACTAGATTGAAAAGGTATTTATCTTAAAGATTAAAGTCTGAGACATTTTTTTAACTCAGAAATGCAACCAAAATATATAACACTCATAACAGAAGAGTTCATTTGCAAAAACAGATAACTTTTAACAGATACTAATTAAGTTATAATAACTAAAAAAATACAGGTAAGTAACAAAATTAAAAGAGTAAATTGAAAGTGTTTATTCATATATAAAAAGTTTGTTTTCTAGCAAAAGCAGATAACTCCACATTTCATGTTTCAGAGTTGGTTCAAACAAAACCAAGTAATTGCTATGATATATAATAAAACATTCTGTTAATCTTTGTAACGTTAATCTCCTCAGCTGTCACAGACACCTAAAAAACTTTTTTTTTGTGATTACACGCAATACAGAGGGCTTTTCCCTCACCATTGTAACATTCTGCTTTAGCAAGGTTATGTGAAAAAGTTTTTATTTTCCTTTTACGCCCCGAAGATTATATCACGGGTTCATCAAGTTCGTTGAAATTATCCATCCTCGATCACTTTGTCAACTTTGACGAAACTCCCCTCAGCAAGCGTGTCTTTTCGAAGTGACTAGTAGTCTTGTCACCTGACCTGAATACGGTGCGCTGATTCGCTAAAACAGACTTATCGGGTTGTGTTCACAAACAACAAGTGCTTGTCGGTTTCTGCGGTAAAACATGAACTCGCGACAGCGGATAATACCGGCTTTTGTGATAAAACGAGTTTAAAGTTCAGTCAATCTTGTCAGGCGTCTATTTCAGCTGAGGAGATTAACGTTACATAGACACACCAGCAGACAGTATGGTGAGTAAATGAAAATCCACGCTTTGTCGGAAATGCTTAGACGGACGCTGCGTAAGGATGCGGAAAGTGTCAAAATAAAGGTACCTCATATCGATATTTTACGTGTGGCATCGATGCATCGCATCGTTAGACGTTTGACTGATGCATCGATCCATATAGATGTATTGTCACACCCCTAATAATTATAGTGTAAAGTATATTTTGCTGAAAATTACAACATATACTCTAAAAAAAATGCTGGGGTGTTTCAACCCATGTTTGGGTCAAATGGACAAACCTAAACGTTGGGTTAAAATTTAAAAAAAAAAATGTTTTAACTTGTCACAAGGATGAAGATGAAGGTGAAGACGAAGGAGAGTTAAAAAAAGGTTTCTCTAAAAAAAATGGTTCTTTAATGAAAACAAACTCAGGTAATCCACAACGACGAAGAGAAAGTTACAGTGTGTGTAACTTGCCCACATAAACAACAACAGAGTGAAGGTGAGGAACTTAAATACACAGTGATAATGAGAAGATGACGAACAGCAGTTCATGGCAATATCCATGGCAACTGATGAGTGGCGAGAAAATGGAACACGTGATGAATTAAAACTGAAAGTCCATTAAAAGTGAAACTAAAGATAAATAAGTCCAGATAAACGTGCGTGTGTGTGTGTGTGTGTGTGTGTGTGTGTGTGTGTGTGTGTGTGTGTGTGTGTGTGTGTGTGTGTGTGTGTGTGTGTGTGTGTGTGTGTGTGTGTGTGTGTGTGTGTGTGTGTGAAATTTGCAATTTGTGAACATCATCATGTCAATGATTCTAACATCAGATTGATCAGAGATGCATCAGTAGAAGGAAGACAGATGGCATCAAACACAGCATTTTACACAACAGTATGTATGCCATGTGATACTGTAAACAGTTTACCATGATAGAGACAGTCACATTACTGTAACTCACCCTTCATCTGTAAAGGTCAACTACAGTACAGATTCAGATATGGCACAGTGAGAACATTTACTGTATTGCCAGCTAACTCTGTTCTAGCACAAAACCTCATGGCAGTTTCATAACTTCATCACACCCTTTGATAATCACACAGAAGATAGATACTATTACAAACATTATGGATTAAAATACATAAGTTAGGTAATGTAAGTGTACTGTATGTTTCTGTAATGTTTCTAAACTGTAGCCTGTATTACTGCAATTATTTCAGCAACAAGGCTGATTTGAAACCTGTTTATTGCACTGTTTGCATAAACTAATTGTTAAAAGTACTAAATTGAAAGAAGACCATACTGTTGTGTTTCGGAGATTAAACCAAATTACAATAATCTTGTGTTTGAAACAATGATAAAGTGGACTGAAATGTGTATAAATGTAATGAAAGCATTGTAATGAAATCAGGTTTTGAAAGAATGACTAGCTGTGTTATGTGTGTGATCAGTTTGTATTTTTGTACTAAGAGTTTTGAAAATGTACACTTTTTTTTTTCTTTCTTTTTTATAGTACCAATGCGTATACAAATTTTAACAAATTGTAAGATGGCACACATTTTCTTACAAGACTTTTCTTAGAGTGAAGTGAATTCTGAGTATGCTCTCTCCTTCACCTGTACTATTATAACACCCATCCGTTCCCCACCACTTAAGTCCACCATCTGCTGGGCCCACCTCTCTCTCTCTCTCTCTCTCTCTCTCTCTCTCTCTCTCTCTCTCTCTCTCCATCTGGATGAATGAAACTCCGTCTGCCAAGTTTGGATAGAAAGACTGAAATACTTTATTGAACCTCAAGTGGATATTCAGCTGGAAAACAACACCAACACGCACAGAAAAAGTCACTATGCATACATGTAATGCAATAAAGGTAAAAACATTTAATGCAAAACTGATGTGATATCACAGCTTTTACTATCAGGGCTCCAGACTCCCTAATATCTATATTTTTTCACTCGCTTTGCTTTTGAATTAATATTAAGACATTATGAATGATAATAATTAAAGCTCTGTGCTTTATTGTCAGCCCCGCAGTGCTACCAAATACATGGCTCCGATGCTGCTGCCCTCAAATGTTAGTTTGGAGCTTAAAATAAAACTGCACATTATAATTGCTGTATGTTAAGTCTATTTATTATCAAAGCATTTGTCAGTAGTAATACAGTTATTGTGGGGCAAAATTATGCAAGCTGATTTAAGGTGTGCCCCTTAATTTTAAATGTAACAGCTGAATGACCAGTAAAGGGGAAATTAATTTGAAACTATAACTTGGGGCAAGATAAACATAGTTGAAAGTATTAATGGATGGATGGATGGATGGACATTTAGTAAGAACTGTAATTATATGACTTTTAGGATCTCTCAGAGTTATTCTGTTCAAATCCATTTCACGGATGTTTGTCAGATACTCAAGAGGCCATTATTACAAATCTTCTCAAAAATGGTCTTTGAAATTAGACGTCTCCCTCTGGATAGAGTATAAAGACATTTCCTGGCCTGGCAATAAAATGAGTTCTTTGGGAGAAGCTTTAAAAGAGCGACTACGGGAGGCTAGATCTGAAAAGTTGTAGAACTGAGAGATTACACGAGCACTCGAAAGCTGCATTTGCATGTAACTTCAGCTGCACGCGCACACACATACTTCACTGCACACTCAGGAACTTTAACATTTTGTCTCATTCAAAGTCAAACCAATTAGCACATGCTGCTCAGATTTCCTTGAGGAAATTACGTTTGATTTAAATACGTCCTCTAAAAATATTTACATTGCTAATGGGAACCACAGACTGTGCATCCCCATTGTAAATAAATGTGTCAGGCTTCATTTCCTATTACCCGTCCTACTGAAATTATCTACCCGTGAGCAATCGTTAGCGCCTGTACTTTGATGGTTTAGGCTGTATTTACGCAGGTGGAGGCGACAGCGTAATTAAACTATCAGAGGCTCGATTTGTACGAAGGTGACAAACGCTACCGAGAGTAACTTTACAACGGCCAACCAGTGCAAATAGATGTGTTTGCGCTAAGACAACGCCTGCTAATGATAATGAAAACAACTTGCTAATGTGATCCTGTTTGTGCTCATGTTGTCTTATTGATGTATAACAGCTCATTTCCTCCGCAAGCATCTGCAGATGATAGAATGTCCGCCGGACGCCACCGTTTTTCTACCTCGGGCTATCTGCGTGGTTTAGCACAACAGGTGTGCGCCGTGTAGCAACCTTGTGCCACCCAACCCAAACATCCCATCTTGCACATCAGATTTATAGCTGTTGCCTCCTTTCTTTGGCATAAACAACTCATTTGGACAGCCAGCATGTTGTAAACAATGCAGGCCTGGAGGCAATATATCAGTGCAGTCCAGAGATTTATACGTGTGAAGTTGAGGCAGAAATCTCAGCAGACAAGTGTTTTTGGTCTCATTGGCGTCCTCCTTGTTCACTAATCCTGCCGTTCCCAATGCTCTTATCACTGCTAAATCATGCAGCTGACCCCCACGTGTGTACTGAGGTCTGCCAGGCCTATTCCCAACATCCCTACCAAATCCGTCATGAGCCAATAAAGAAAATGCCAATGCTAAGCTCGAGGCAGCCGTTAGTTCCTGGTAGAGGTGCGGAGGACACGAACAGTGGGTCTCCTTTCTTTTTCTCCTATCTCCTCCACACACTCCCAGCCCTTGCAGCCCGGCGCATAAGCCCTATATATTACACAAACACACATGCAGCGTCCACAAATAGAGCTTCAGCTACATGGCTGTCATGAGAGAACGCTGCTCAAAGAAATGGTGAAAGACAGATAAAGAGAGCGAGAGTGAGAGAGCGAGTGAGCCATGCCAGTCATAACTCTGGAAGGGTGGCAGAATGACCATATAATTGGTGAGACTCTTTCCACACTTGTGTATTGATTAGATATAATTGTGTGCTAAAAATGCCAATTACAGATGAAATTGTTTCAAAATACAGTTTGAAACTTTTAAAATATATATTTGTCAACAAATGGTCATTGAAAATAAGTTCTTATCATTCGAAAAAATAACGATTGTCAACGTTAGAAGGTAAAAAATAAATGTGTGTGTGTAATATATATATATATATATATATATATATATATATATATATATATGCATTTATGTACACACAATAAATGCAAAACTAGAATCTAGCTGAAATATTTTTGTCATTTTGCCATCATGAAGTATTAATGCACTTGAAAGACCTTAATGGCAGTATAAAATTTCATGTAACAATCATCCACACATATTCAAAGCTTCCTGACACTCTTAATAGACCTCTTAATGTAAGTCTCTCTGTGGATGTCTTGTTTGGCGCCATCAGTGTAAGATGCAGACACCTACGTTTAATCTGATATGAGCTATCAGTGGTGGGATAATCATAAAACAGAATGATTTTAAGATTGGCTTGCATGACTTTCAACTGGGAACAAATGGCTCAGCTGAATGTTAAAAAGCTAATGGATGAAGTCTGACTTGTCAGTAACTGAACACTTCACTTTTCATAAATGCGACACCCCTTAAAATACCTTCTGAATAATGCAAAAGATCAATTCTGAATGTTTTTTGCAATATTACTCACAGCTTCAAGATGAAAAAAAACCCTCAATATCCTCAATGCAATATATTCGTAATAGAAGTTTATCTCGTATATCTCAACCAACTAATCGACCACAATATGTAAAAATCTTCAGAATGTCACATTCAACAACATTAATTCTACTGAAATCAGATAAATGTATATAATCAGATTATCGTCAACCTCTTATTACCGGCCAATCAAAAGCAACATTAATATGGCATTCAGAAAAGTCCTTGCTGTGTGACTTGAAATGTAATTAATGTAAATTTGAATGCATTGTATGGCCAATTATGAGATCAACTCGAGCAATAACTTAAACAATGATCATATATATATATAATCATAAAAAATTCATGAAATCTGTATGAAGCAAAACATTTATAATTAAAAGCATTGAAAGATTACAATAAACACATTATTTGCTATATGTCAGTACTGCAGAACATTAAATTGATAAAGGAGGCTGAAACAAACAGGTTTTTCCACCACTTCCTCTGATCTTATCAGGATGCTGAGAAATAGAAGTAAAATGCTGCTGTTATGAATGATTCTCTCTCATTTCAATTATAGTACACAGAGCCTGGCAGTGATGTGTTTACCAATCATAGATTAGACTTTTTCCTCTATTAACTTTAATGATGCCATTAATGTGTCATATTTTCCTCTTTTCTACAGCCTAAAAAAGGGCTTTTTGTGGTGAACAATGGCACGGTACAGCTTAAAGACAGCACGTAACACTGTTTGCAATCCACTTCTCCACCATATGATGACATATTTCTGAATGAAACATGGTATTATAAGGGGAAAAATTATAGGGCTGAACCATAATTAGTATTCTTTTGGAATTGTTTGGATCGCGAAAAGTGCCGTACTCATTGCATTTAAAAATGGGAAAATGCCAACAAGAACTTAATAGTGTGTAATGCTCAAAAACATAGAATGTCATAGAATGATAGATAGAATAATTTATTGAACATTAGATAAAATGATAGGTAGAACTATGAAAAGATACTGTGCATAGATCGATCGATCAACAGATAGATAGACAAAGAACGATCGACAGAATGACAAAGAACGATAGCTAGAACATTAGAATGGAAGAAGGATAGATGTAATGATAGAATGCCAGAACGATAAATAGAATGATAGAATGACAGAATGATCTAGATAGAATGATTAATAAAACAATAGAACGAACGTTTGACTGACAGATAGACAAAGAACGACATTCAGTTATCAAAATAACAGAAGGAACGACAGCATGATAGAACGATAGATAGAACGATAGATAGAACGATAGATAGATAGATAGATAGATAGATAGATAGATAGATAGATAGATAGATAGATAGATAGATAGATAGATAGATAGATAGATAGGATTTTCTAATAACATCCATTTAATAACATCAATTGTGAGCATCAATTCAAAGTAAGATCTGAAGTACACAAAGGACTGTCTGATTGCATTCATTCAAAGGTGGAACACGCCCAGGTTCAGAGGCAAACATGGAAATTGATGTTTCTCCCCTAAAGCGGCTGTACAGGCCCAGATGGCTGTACACTATGAGGACAGTGTTGCGATGGCACAGACACTAGAGGGTTTAACTGGGTTTGAGAGGGGAGAGGGGCAGTGCCAGGCCCGTCAGATGGCAGCTCATTGTGCCTCGCCAGAGGCTGGCAATGGCTACAGGTGGGACGGCTACCACGCCAGCTTGGTGGCATCTACTCTTTGGCGTTCTAGTCTAGTATGGAGGTAAAACTGAAGGATTCATTATGATAACCAAAGGTCGAGTCTTGAAGGAGGTCATGAGGATGTACTGTACAAACCAATCACTTGGTCGCAATTCTGTAAAATGGTTAATTTTACGACAAAAAAAAGCAATATGGATGGCACTATACATCACTGACATTTGAGGGCAAATAATTTAATGGGTAGCACTTTATTTTACAGTCCTGTTCTGCATGTACATACTATATACTTATAGCAATTACAATAACTGTGTTATTAACCCTGAACCTACCCCTAAACCTAACCTTAACCCATGTAGTTAGCTTATATTACCAGTATTTTCTTGAGTAAGTAACCTACTGCAAGTACACATACTGTAAAATAAATTGTAACCATGTCATGTTTTCAGCAATTATTCATGTACAATGTCATTCAAAAGGAAAAACAATGAAGCCTCTCTGGTTATAAATTATAGCAAATGCGGATTTATATTGCATATACATAATTGAGAAACGTTTGGCAGAAGGCAATTTTTGTGGGTCAAATAGATGTTTCAAATATAACTGATAAAATCAAATGAAATGAAAATCACAGTAAACATAAACAACTGAAGCATTCTCATTAATGGCATTTTAACAGTTTGAGGACATACAACAATCATTCTCTTTGTGAAACATTCGCAATCGCTTTATCTGTGCAACATCAAATATCCTGTCGCTCTTCACACACTGCAAGCGCATAAATCGTGAACCTTTCACAATTTATGCATCCAGGAATGTTAATGATGCATTAGCGGGAGGCTGGGTCATTTTTCGTATGGATAGTAAGTGCTATGCGATGCAGTTGGCATTAGCAAGGCACTCTGTGCACTGAAAAAGCACACGAGAGCTTTATGGACCCTGGGTGAAGTGATTTACTACACAACCAGGCTACTGGTTTTAATCCTGTGGGTTTAGAAGGTGGTCGTAATCACTTCTGTCACCAAGGTCAATGGGGGCTAAGGACACGGGGTACAGTTTGGAGGAATGCGATAAAACCTAGGGTACACTTTTACCCTGAGAGCATGGTAAGTAACTGAGCTTAAAATTTCCATTTCCTATCAGCATGGGAAAATGGTGAGCTCTTGGTGGAATATTTTAACATACAAACGGTGATCTTTACATATTTATGCATATTCCAGAGCACAATTTTAAAGCCTGTAACGACAAAGTGTTAGATCTAACATTCTCAATAAAGGAAAAGGGATCTAATAAAAAATAGAATGTAATGTGCCATAATGACTCTTTTATGTTGATTGATATAATGATATATGATAATAATACACTCTTCTCAACTCAATTTTAAAAAACCCTTAATGCTAATACGGTTTTATATAAGGAGAATTTGCATTTTATATTTAATGGGTTATTTCAATGTTTCCTATTGATAAAGTATGTTTACGCACTGTTTAATTCATAAAATGTTATTATTATAAAAATTAATCAAAACCAAATTAAGTAATAAAAAAAAAATCCATAAAATGATCCCATGGTTGGAACCCCTGAAAGAAACCCTTTAAGGTAATATACAGAGCCTTTTCATCTAATTTGTATGTAGTGATAACTGAAATATTATACTCGGTCATTTACTGCAAATAAAAAATAAAAAAAAAGCATACCTGCGGGTGCAGAAAAATGGGTGAGGTTGAGCGACGCCCCCTTCTGGTGGGGCTTTAACCTCCACCATGAGTGTCTGGTAATGCTGTTCCTCTTTTTTAATTTATCTTCAATATAACATCTGCACAGCGAGTCTATGTCCACTGCAAGCCCAACAAATTAAAAAGTAATGCATAATTTAAAAAGTAATTTGGCAGTGGAATCAAATGCATTGTGATCTGAACTCAGGTGTGGGTATTTTCATCTAGCAGGCGGCTTTTTTCAGATTCTCACATTTCCTGTTCATACATCATCCTTCATTTCCTTCATTATTGCTTAAAATATGAGAAGAGATCTATCGCACAATAAGGTTGACTGGAATGATATTACGTTTAAAGAAATATTACATTTAAAACCTGACACTTATCTGGAGATTGAGCCAATTAAAAATCCCACAATTAATAGCAGGGTCTTGCAAATCCTTACATCCCACAGGTAGTGCGGCACAAAGACAAGATATGGCTTCGCAAATGAATGCAACCTCACTAGAAAACCTACCCCTGACTATTAAAATATGTGGCCGGGGGTAATATTACATTACCGAGCACCAGGAGATTCTCTTTCATTCTGTTTCTATTCTTGGCGTGCTAAAGGCAGGTGAAACATCTATTCTCCTCATCCCTTATGAAATGGCTCTCAGTTCCTTCAATTAAAAGACACGGCTGAAGGTACGCTGACCGCATACTGGCGAGGGTTAGAATGTGTTCTAGACTTAGACGAATTATGTATCCAAATCCAACAGTCATGAGGTTCCAATATGCATATATACTATCTATGCATATATATATATATGGTTTCTTTAACTATGAGAATTTATCCAAGTGGTTTCTTTTTTCTTTTTTATTATTATTGAAATTAACAGACTTTAACTTTTTTTCTTTTTTGTAATATAACCATTACATTAAAACATTGTGTGTCGTTTCTAATAAACCTGTAATTTTGTTATACAGGTAATAATTTAGGGACCAGATTTACTAACAGCTCGCACCAGCGCAAACCTTCTTTATTGCATTAAAAAACTACTGTAAGGATTCACAAAAAAAGCAGTGAAAAATTTGCGCTGAAAGGCCGTGGACAGGGTTATTTTTGTGGCTGATCGCATTTAATTTGCATTTGTAGGAGTTTACCTTTCAGACGCAAAATGTATGGGAGGAGAGTATTTAAATGAATCATGCAAGGTACTAAGGTTTACAATATAATGTACTTGTATTTTTACATAATTGCGCATCAATCGACATAAACATACATTGACCTAAATCGGTCTGTCTGTTTTACGTGTATGCGTATATATATATTTCAGTCATACCATCTTAGGATGTCTAAAAACTCAAGAGCTGCACTTTCACCAACGTATACTGACAGGGTATTTCATTAAGATCTAAAAATGGAGCTTTTGAAAAACTGCAGCTCTTGAGTTTAGACATCCTAAGATTCCATGACTGAAGTATATATATATAAAGAGAGAGTCTACAGCAAGTCTAGACACACACACATGTATGCATGTGTGTACAATATATACTTGCTGTAGACTATACACACACACACACACTATATATATATATATATATATTATATATATTTTAGGGGTCTAACGAGCGCATGTCCAGGCCCGTCTGAAGTTTGCCATTGACCATCTGGATGATCCAGAGGAGGAATGGGAGAAGGTCATGTGGTCTGATGAGACAAAAATAGAGCTTTTTGATCTAAACTCCGCTCGCCGTGTTTGGAGGAAGAAGAAGGATGAGTACAACCCCAAGAACACCATCCCATGGAGCATGGAGGTGGAAACATCATTCTTTGGGGATGCTTTTCTGCAAAGGGGACAGGACGACTGCACCGTATTGAGGGGAGGATGGATGGGGCCATGTATCGCGAGATCTTGGCCAAAAACCTCCTTCCCTCAGTAAAAGGATTGAAGATGGGTCGTGGCTGGGTCTTCCAGCATGACAATGACCCGAAACACACAGCCAGGGCAACTAAGGAGTGGCTCCGTAAGAAGCATCTCAAGGTCCTGGAGTGGCCTAGCCAGTCTCCAGACCTGAACCCAATAGAAAATCTTTGGAGGGAGCTGAAAGTCTGTATTGCCCAGCAGCCCCGAAACCTCAAGGATCTGGAGAATGTCTGTATGGAGGAGTGGGCCAAAATCCCTGCTGCAGTGTGTGCAAACCTGGTCAAGAACTACAGGAAACGTATGATCTCTGTAATTGCAAACAAAGGTTTTTGTACCATATATTAGATTCTGCTTTTCTGATGTATCAAATACTTATGTCATGCAATAAAATGTGAATTAATTACTTAAAAATCCATAAAATCACATTGTATGATTTTTGTTTTAGATTCCGTCACTCACAGTTGAAGAGTACCTATGATACAAATTACAGACTTCTACATGCTTTGTAAGTGGGAAAACCTGCAAAATCGGTAGTGTTTCAAATACTGTTCTCCCCACTGTATATAATAACCCTAAACCTAACCCATACACACACTTCAGTCATACCATCTCAGGTTGCCTAAAAACTCAAGAGCTGCAGTTTCACTAAGTTATACTGACAGGGAATTTCATTAAGATAAAAAAAAATGTGTTCTTTGTAACATGGAAGGAGTGAGTGGAACATCAGTCTGTCGATACATTACGCTTCTCTCGTTTAAAAGCTTGTCATAATAACTTAGCTCTAATTACTGATTGAGGCACCCACTCTGGAAATCTGAATCACATGACCACATGTCTGAGCTAACCAGTGGCATCAGTAGGCGCTCCAGATCCAATCTGCGAGAGATAGAGGCACCGATTCGTCTCCATCACTCTCAGGGACTCGAGATAGCCCTTTCTCTCATCTCTTCAACCACGATTAGTGAGATGAATTCCAAGCTAAGTGCTTGGAATTTGTCCTCTCCAGGATAGGATCTCTAGGGACAAAGCTCATTCTACTGGGCAGTCACTCAGCCGCGGTCTCTCGTTTTGATAAGTCATCATTAACCGGCAGTGCTCTCCATCAAAAAAGTCTGCTTGTCCGCCCCTGTGCCTGGCTGTTGCACGCCTCATTCCACCTATCTCTGATGACCATCAACTCCCCTCCCTACTACCTTTCCCTGTGCTACTGCTTGTGCCACAAAAGGAGATGATGTCTCAATAATACAAAAGCTAGAACTAACCCTGTTGATATAGGTATAGGTCACAACGGTCAACATCATGAAACAAACAATTAGACTTCTATGCATTGGTTGTTGATTGGATTTTGAGATGTGAGTGTTGCACTCAAAAAGATGAACGCGAGTTTGCTGGGGCGGGATTTAAATGATTGGAAAAATCCAGGATACATCACCAAAAAAAAAAAAAAAAAAAAATCTGAGAAGATCCAACTATTATGACATCTTGATTAAACATTACAATATCAAATTAAACATTTCATGGATCACAAAAGATTTATAACATACATTTGGAAAATAGATTAATTTACATTTAAATTTTTTTTTTTAACTGCAATTGTTGAAAATGGTTCAGGAAAAACTAAACAAAATTGACAATTCATGCAATACAGTATATATTCACTGTTTAGCATTGCTATTCCCACCTCAAAATTTCTCTGGAATGCAGCATTAAGAGTGATTAATCGACTAGTCCTTCAGGTACCTTTAGAAATGTTGTCGTTTTGCGCATCCCTACTTGCCATATTTCATATTCAGTTCCAGACATGCAAATGCATCTGCTGACATACATTTAGCAAGGTCTAATTCTGTTTCCTTCTTGTGCATAAAAAGGTACGTCCTTCAAAACTAGATTAATTCATTTAAAGAGTGCTCCATCCCAGGTGATGAATTCAGGCAATTTAGACAGATTTAAAAAGGCAATCTTAGACCTTACAATGACAAGAATTTCTTCAGAATATCTTCCAATGATTCACATTCATCAAGCACTTGATATTGGTACCATATTAATCCACTTTTCAAAACACGAGTATTCAAATCAAGGCTAAAGATGCCTTTATAAAAGGCTAATTCAAAATAAAGAATAATTCAGACTTTAACGATTCTTTCCCTCGTTTCCTTTCGGCTCCTAGCCAAATTGTATGCCGTGTGGGATGGCATTTCCCACACAGTTCAGAGGGAAAGTGAATACTAATGTTTAATGCCAAGAAAGACCACAGAAGTGTAATCATGAACTTCTGCTCTACTCGCCAATCACTCGCCTTTTGTTTTTTAGCACATATTCTATCATTTGTTTAACAAGCTCATTAGTGGAGAGAATTGAGAGTGCCCAGTGATGCCAAAGTGCTCCAGTAAAAATTCTTATTTAGCTCACTTGTCCTGTTTGTTTCCAGAGACCAGACACCTCATGCACAGAGGTTTATGTGGCGAGATAATGGAGAGCAATAGAATGATGTGGGAGTTACCATGAAGACTTCCCTTACCTCGAAGAGTGAGAAGACAATCACCCACTGTGTAATTGAACTGACCTGCCGACCATTTGCTTTCTTTGACCCCTCTACACAAGCTGATTCCCATTTCAAAACGGTGGGGGGGTGGGGGGGGGTATATGAGGAGTAACGGAATAATGGTGAGTATATGAGGAGTGTATCTGATGTGCGGAGGTGGAATAGCAGCGTGGAGCATCTGTACAAAAATTCAACTCTGGATTGGCACCTCTCAGAGTTTCGGTCTTTAGAGGAGGCTATTTTTGATGAGCACAGCTTTGAGAATTCACGCAGTATAGAGGTATTATTTTTACAGAAGGGAGGGGGATGACTATTACACCGCTGAGACTATTTGACTGGAATGGGCTCAAAAGTACTCTGACAAATAACTCTGACACTTAACACTCTGTCAGCAACATGCTCAATTTGTAGCTCCAGTAAGAAAAGGTCACATCAGTAAGAAAGGCTACGTTATTGAGTCAGTCCTGTTATGGACATAATTAACGAACAAAGGGAGAAGCAGAGTCTAAGTTGGTGTTAACCTTGTCAGTGGAATTACTTTTCAAGTTATTTGTGTCAATCATAAAGACGATGAGACGAATAATAAATACTTAAATACTAGCTAATTCAAATGAAAATGCACAATTACTAAAGCAAAAAGCTGAAAATATAAAAAAGAAGCTTATTCAAAATAGTAAAAATATTATATAACAGTGTATAGATAATAATAAAATAACACTGTTAAAACTACAAACTACTGTGGCGGCCTTCACAAGCCAAGACACTGATATTGAGATGAATGAGAATGCTAACGGATAGCTTTCTTCATGTATTATAGACCTCCTTAGTAAGAACCGCCTCACTTCACTGCCAGTGGCCACCTTGAGACCGCAGACGTTCTCTGCGGTATTTAATTCCACATCCACTAAACTCAGCTGGAATCAAAGAACAAAGTGCTGAACATGGTGGATAAATGATATTAAGGAAACCCACAGTAATTGAAGCAAGTATCCAAGCTGCAGCTCCAAAATATTTGTACGTGTTTGAAGTTCATGTTACCTTCCTATATTTTGCTGTTGGAGCAAAATGAACACCAGTGGCTTAGCAAAAAAAAAAGTCCTCAGAAAGTCATCACTTAGGCTATACTGTATAAATACTTTTTATGCCATGCATAAAAAATGAGACCACAAATGGAAATGGCTCCTCAGCTCGGTGGAATCGTGAGCAAAGCAATTGAAACCTGTAATGGAATGTATGTCTATCTGCCTCTTCTTTCATCCACGTTCCTCTCAGGGTCAAATTTCACCGTGCTTCGAATCAGGCTAAAGATGTTTGACAGAATGACAAGGCGTCGTTACCGAGATTCGTCATATAGAAACAGTGGCATGTATTGATCAACGGGCTCTAAATGCTATTTGACTGATGCATAATTTATCAGTTTGCACAATAGGAAATGCAGAACAATCTCATTTCTTGATGCCAGCCCAGTAAAATTGGAGCTGCTCTCAGTGGAGATTACAGTGAAGAAACAAATAAAAGAAAAACAAGCCACTCTGAGGCACAGCGAGCGCTTCCCTTTTCACAAGTAAAGGAAACTGCAGGTGGACATGGGTTTAATTACCCTGAAAATCACACAGCACTCCCTGCACTGAAGCTTATGTCCTGTGACAATGATGCGAGAGCTCCGAATCTGGGCGCCAAGGCCAGCGTCGGAGAGAAAAGGCATATTCATCTCTTTGCAGGGTTAAAGGAGGAAACCCTGCTGCAAATATCTTTCCCCCCATCGGGATTCAATACCTGAGGCCTGAGCAAAGTCACTCCAAGGTGATATCTGGCTGAATTGAACATTGGGTGTCTCTTGACTGTTCATTATTAATTCAGTCTCTGGCTCATGGGTGCCACAGTATCATTTCAAAGGCAGAGATGAGAAATTGAAGAGCAAGGGGAGTAATACTGCAGCTTTGCTTTCTAACCTGCCTCCTCCTGCCTGTCAGTATAGCCACTCAAATGAGGAGGATCACCAGCAAGCCCCTCCTGTGCTCTGAGAGCAAATGCCTTTGGGTACAGAAACCTTGGTGGCTCACAGAGAAATCTGGAATAAAGTTAGTAAGTAGCTAATGTCCATTTAAATTCTACATGCGCAATAGTTTCAAATCTTATGTGACAGATTTGTGGCAATGTATTGAAATTCTAGGGCAAAGAATTAAGTAAGGATTGTACCGTTTCAACAAAAAAAGACTGTTAGCTTAACACAGGATGACAAAGAGATAAAAAGAAGTCTCTTGAAAGAAGTCTCTAATGCCCACCCAGGCTGATAAAAAATACAGAAAAAGTAAGTAATATTGTGAGGTTAAATTGATTAAAAACTGAATTTTCAGCAGCCATTTTTATCAGTGTTTATATTCTTTGAAGAATATAAAGTCAAAAGAACATCATTTTTTTAATCAATAAATTTAGTAACATTACACATTTCTTCGCTGTCACTTTTAATTAATTTAATGCATCCTTGCTGAATAAAATAATTATTTTAAAGGTTAATTTCCTTCAAAAACATTACTGACCCTAAACATTTGAAAGGTATGGTGTCCTCTACAATACCATTAACAAAAAAACATTATAACAGGCTCAAGACCCTGTTAAAACCTATTATACCAAAAACAGAGTTGATGATTTAGCTTAAAATGAATGTATGTTTGTGTAGTAATAAAATAAATAAATAACCTACATTAAGGGACACCAATTTAATTATTGTCATAGATGTCTCTTGAGGAAGAGCTAAAAATAAAACCAATTTCTCAGGAAAACAGAAAACAGGCCTAATAGACTTTGACATGCAGTTTATAGACTTCCAGCATTATCTTTGAAACTATACTACAAAAGAAAATATTTGTGTTTACAGAAGCAAAACAAATTTGACCACAAGTGTCGGTGACGGACAAGTTCAAATTTGCGGCACACGCTTGATGCCTCAGCAAAGCAATTAAAGCTGAAGCTAAACATAATAAAATGTTTACAGAGGGATTACTTGATTGTATCACTTAAAACTACAGCAGACGGGCAGCAGTACAATCACAGCTTGTGATCTATTCTGAGCCATGAGTCTCTTTTTTTTTTGTTTATTCAGGGCTGACAATATGTTGTGTGTTCTGAGACATGGCCTCAAATACAGCCCTTTTATCTACATCGTTTTTTAAGGGATGCCAAGGTGGTTGGCACCACAGAGAGCTGAAAGGGGACCGCAGCAACAGCTGTCCTCACAAAAATAAATGTTTCAAGCTGAGGCACATCTTTGACATTGGGACAAACAGTACTCTCCTAGACGCGATCGCTCCACAATTCATCATGAAAACATATCACCAAGAATCACAGCAGTGTTTGTGAGAAGCCTCTGGCTATAATGCCTACTGAACAGAGAGAAAAGCATTCATTTAGTACTGCCTCACGGTGATGATAGGATGAGAGTAGGGCGATATTGTTCATCAACAGATCCATAAACCCCATCCACACACCTGCCCATCACTAGATCCATAAAGTCTTATTAAAGGCTATGGTACAGCGAGGCTGATAAAAGGCCAGGGTCATTGCTGTAATATCAGTCTGCGCTGCTTTAGGCTTTCACTGTCGAGCACACTCACTGTTAAATGTCACACAGACAACATAGTAAACTGTTAAAGGATTAGTTCACAGAAAAACAAACATACTGTGTCATAACTTACTCACTGTCAAGTTGTTCCAAACCTGTATGACTTTCTTCAATGGACGACAATACCGTACATTCATGTATAAACACTAAAGGTTTGGGGTCTATGATCAAGGCTGCATTTATTTAATAAAAAATACAGTAAAAACAGAAATATTGTGAAATATTACAACTTCAAATGACTGTTTTCTAGTTTAATATTAAAAAGTAATTTATTACTGTGATGGAAAAGCTGAATTTTCAGGAGCCCCAGGGACATTCTTCAGATATTATTTTAATACCGGTATGCTGATTTGGTGCTCAAGAAAAAAAATTCAGGTTTATTTGATGAACAGAGTTCAAAATAACATTTATTTGAAATAGAAATCTTTTGTAAGTTAACATAATAGATGTATTTGCTGTCACTTTTGATCAATTTAATCCATCCTTGGTAAATTAAATTACTTGTTTTTCAAAAAGGTTATCTTTTAAATTGTTGTTTATATAGTATACACACGTCTTTTGAAGTGGTGTAAAAGATTTGTGTGATAGGCTGTTATTCACAAAAAAGAAATCTTCATTATTTATGAGAAAAGCAGTAATGTCTGATTCATGAATGAATCGGTCTTCAGAGTCAGACCTTTTTTGATGAATCTGGTTTATCTGGTTGACCAAACATGTTCTTCAGTTTAATTCTGGTCGCAGTGGTTAACAGCTCAAATGGAGAGAAAAAGTATCAATAAATAACTGTACGGCTTCAAAAAACTGATACAGTATACATAAAATAAGCCATGCAGTGCTTTACGGTGACCTTTTTGAAGTTTGAAAATAACAGCCTCTGTTCATTTTGTTTGCACAGAAAGGGGGAGGGGACTATCAAAATGTCTCCTTTTTTGTTCAATGAAAGAAATAAAATCAAGTTTAGTATTCATTTCATTTAATTTATTTATAAAGCACAAATAAACACAACAAAAGTTTACCACTGTGCTGAACAAAGAAAATGTAAAAACACAGTCATAAAATAAACACATAACTAAATTTGAGTTAAAAGAGACCAAAAGTTATAATGCAGGGCTCCAAACTGCGACTAAAATGGTCGCATTTGCGACCAAATATATTTATTTGCGAGTGAAATTTCTGCCAAGGTCGCCATTGGCGACAATACAAATTTACTCCCTTTGATTGTAAAATCTGCATCATACATGCATGTTTTATAACCAGTAGCCTATCGCTTCATTTGTTTTGTTAACGTCATGAAATGAGACGCTTTGTGTGAACTGAGTGAAAGCGCCAAAATATGAGCGGGTAAAGCGAATGTCACCTTTCGCGCCAGAAAAGAAATGTCAAAGCGAAAAATATTGGACTTCTTCAAGCAATCCTCATCTCTGTCAATCACCAGCACGCATGACACACCTCTGCTAACAAAAAATACGCGATATTTTAAATGCGTCATTCTGTTCATAGAACGCTCCATATGAAAGGTTTTTTTTTTTTTTTTTTTTTTTTGCAAAGCCAATCTAGCGCTGGCTCCATGACGAGCCAATAATCAGAGTTGTTCCCTGCACCGCACAGCTTAGTTTCTAGATGTAGAAACTAGAATGTTTTGCCGGACTGGACAAAAGCGAAGCGAACTGGGCGAGATGAGACAGCGTGTGTCTGTGCGCGAGCAATAGTGCGCGAGAGAGACCGAGGGTGTCTGCGCGCGAGAGACTTCAAAAAACAAGAGACCTTTCAAATAACAACTACAGAATTGTATTCACTGACATCGGGATCCCGCTTACATGGCTACCTTCCAAATAAATCAATAATTTGACACAAAATATTGATTTAAAAATGATTGTATTGCTTCCGTGTCCGTGACAACGCTATGTTTTTCATGGCAACTGTGTCTTATCAAGAAATAACATACTGCATTCTACATTAGAATTTAACCAAGCCATGTAATAATAGGTAATAATAATAAGAAGATAATATCTCTAGTCTATCCTAATAATTATTATAAATACAATGTATATAAATACAATTTAAAATATTAATAAATTATTTATTTTTATTTATTCTGGAGATGCACTGAATTTTGGTGAATAAGAGGACCCATTTTATTTTGATGCACATTAGCAGGAAATGTAGCACAATATGAATGTAAAAAGCAGTTATAATTAGCCTATGTGACAAATCAACAAATAATCGTGATAATTAATCGTGATTATCATTTTGGCCAAGATCGTGCAGCCCTACTGAGGTATGATCACGAGACACAAACAATTTTTTGTGACTTTTGTTCAAGAGCGAAGAAATAGCGGGGAAAACGGAGTTCATTACAGGAACTAACCATTTCAAAAAAGAGACTGTGAGAAAACACGGGGACAGTAACAACAAGCATAAAAATGCACGCGATCACATAATCGCGAAGAATGCTCCACAGACTGCACCGTTAGCATGTGCAGTTTCTCGTGCATGCGAGCTGCGGGAATTTATTATTTATTATATAAAAAAAATTATTTGACTGTATATAGTTCATAAGTCGGAAGTGACATTCAGTTCCCAAATAAGCTTCAGTTCCCAGAACATTCACAAGATGAAAATGCTGAAACTGTAAGAAGAGGAGAGACATGCACACAACAGGGTGACTAAAAGTAAATGCATTGTTATGTGGCTCTTAAAAAAATTATTTGGCGCCTGTTTTTTCCCCCTATAGGAGCCAATGGCTCCTTACTTGATTTTTTTGTTTGGAGCCCTGTAATGAATTTACAAGGGTAAAAAGATAAGTCTGTATCTTCGATTTAAATTCATGTACAGACGATGCAGACCTCACAGATAAAGGAAGACTATTCCATATGGACCGGCCACTGAAACTTCATAAGGGTAAATAAACAACAAACACCTTTAACAGCATTCCACCATGAAGAATAAACATTTTAATTTGCACTTCATTGATCAAACTAATTATTTACTATGCAGCGAGGAATGATGAAGAACAGAGTAATCAAGCACAATTGAATTACAAAATATGAAAAGTGTTACAAATTCTGAAAACGATCAGGGCTGTTTCATGAGTCACTGAAATAAATGTCAGTGAGTCATACTTAGCCAAAGGCAATTTGCATGCAAATTGACTCTTGGTTTGATATGATAAAAAACACACACAATGTCACACGTACAACATGAATGGCTTTCAACAAAAAACAAACTCCTGAGGCAGTGATCCTTCAGGTAGAGCTGATTAAATTACAGCCACCTCATGGCTGAGCAAAGTGACTCACAACTAGGTCGAGCGACCCATCAGAAACACATAAAACAGTGTGACACAGCTACATTGTGACTTGGAGGGGTACTCCATCACTCCACGTCGAAAGATTAATGGTGGAGAATGTCACAGGGAATAAGGTCATGCACTGAGAGACCTGGTGTTAGGGAGGCCACCGCCATGTCTGCAGTCTGCTTTCCAGCCAATCAGAGGTCCAACAGCACCTTACTGGTAGAGACATGTCCATAGCTAAATATACATAATTAAATCATTCAACTAACGCCTTGTCAGGACCACACGACATGTAAAGGAGAGTGTTAAAGGGCACATGGTTAAAAAAACATGCTTTTTTTTTTTCCAGAGTTTCAACCCTTGTGTTCATGTATTGCTCAAAGCCCAAAAAGAATTAGTTTGGTCACAAGAGGGGGGACAATATGTTACCTTGAGCAGAACCTTACACTGCATGTAGAGCATGGCATCTGAACCTCATTAAGAGGCTTAGTGGTCCCATCAAAAAGCAATATGCCATTAGACTCACTACACTGAGCTTCCATTTGTGGACACTGTGAAGATCTACAACAATGGACTCAAACATGCTCATTACAGCCACCCTCAATTATTTGTCTGTTCCACATAATGAATTTGTCTTTCAAAAGTGCAGGAACGGATTTTCTTTTAATATAATCATACGAGAATGTGTGTGTGTGGGAGTGATTTTTTTGGCGGTGAAAAAGAGACGGCTGTGATTAGCTGAATCTCTCAGGCCCATAAAACGTAGCAAACACAACCTTCTCAGGTCACAGAGCAAAATAGAAAGATATAGATTTGTGTTTAAGCCCTGGCTTCATCTTTCTATCCAAATGTCTATGCATCACACTTTAAATGACTGTAATTGTTTAAAATAAATAAATGCAGCGAATATAAAATGAAATCAATCACAATTGAATGAAGTACATCGAACATTAAAATTTGTAATAAACTTACACTACTGTTAAAAAGTTTGGGATTTGTATATAGAAGTCAAATTTCCCTTATTAAAATATAAATTTGTAAATATGACTGTTAGGGATGCACAATATATTGGATGATATAATGTACATTTTTAATGTTATCGGCCCGATGAGAAAATGTGGCCAATATATTAAAGCCGATAATGGATTATTTCCTTCAGTTGAGACACTTCAGATGTGTACTGTTCAATGGTTTTAAATTGCTTGAAATATGATTTAAATCACTTCAGAAAAGAAAATACAATACACACAGAAGTGCAACATGCACCGCAAGAGTCATAAAGGCTACATACAATTATGATAACATTATAATTGTGTGATTGGGACATGGCTTTTAATGGTGAGACTTGTTTTTTAAGGCTCTCAAAAATTAAATATAAATTAGTTTAGATTTATTCGGCAATATATCGGTTATCAGCTTTCAAATATAAAGAATTATAGGTTATCGACCAACGTTTTCATATCGGTTCATCCCTAATGACTGTATATACAAAGAATGACTAAACATTGAAGATGCAGGTACATGTTGGACACCTAAATAATATAATTTTACCACAGAGGACCTGCAGTGATTGATGGTAGCTTATTAGGTTTGTGCTGTTGTGTTAATGTCGAGCGGCAGAGAGTTTCATGTCGAGACTGGAGCAGTCTGCTGATTCCCACGATTCCAATGAGCCAGACCCAAGTGACTGATGATCCCAGAGATGCATACTGCTTACACTGCAAAATAGCACCATAAACAAATGAGTAAAGACTAGAAAAATCACCTGTGATTCATCCCATACAACACTGGTGCTTAATGTATATAGATATTTAATACCATGCTCAGCATAAAAACTTAAATTGGATTTGTGTCATATATCACTTCCTTTAAAACAGCGCCATCCCTAACAACTGTTTTGTTCCTCGCGCCACTTTCTTTCTAAATAATAAAGTGAGAAAGTCAGAGATACCTCAAGTGAAAATCTTGGATTGTAAAAACACAATTAACAGAAGTCATTTTAAGGGAAGGGATAGAAGGTATTTCTTAAACATTGACTTAAATGAATGAGACATCCTGCACTATTTCTATGCTACTAAGTTCTTGCTTCCACTGAAACACAAGCTGTTCTTTGCATCATTCTCAAATCATGCTGGAGAATATGATCATGAGGTTTTACACACACTTGTGTAGTTCATGCAGTTCGAGTGCTGCTGTCATTAAAGTTGCGATGGAACTGAAGTAGCGACAGATCTGCCATATTTGTCATGAGTGAAACAGACTAGTAGGGATGCACCGATTGTTCGGCAACCAAAATGATCCGTCCGAATAAAATAAAGCTCTTTCGGTGTTCTGCCGAATAAGTGGAAAGACAGAATACATTTTACCGAACACTGACGTTTTTGATGACGCGATCAAATGGCAACCAGCATAGAGTGAGAGGCAGCAGTTTATGAATCCAGCAAACATGTCGTCAGTGTGGAAGCGTTTTAAAGTGTCCGAGAAAGACGTAAAAATGGCCGTTTGCAGACACTGTTCTGCTGAATTGTCGAGGGGTGCATCTGCAAAAACTTTGGCTACAACACTATTTAATGTAATTCAAGTCAGCGCGGAGATCAAGTCAGAGTGTGTTTAACGAGAATATTCAAAAAGAGTATCAAGTTATAAATTATGCGCAGTAAGTTGTGAATAAATAACTGTAATGTTGTATCGGGCTGAATCACGTGCACCAGAAGCGCTCTCTCAGACAGCGCGCGATCCCGAATTCACTTCTCTTTGCGCCTGAATGGTGAAATACTGACACACAGGTGTCAGTCAAACTGGCCATCATGTGGAGTATCTCACGTAAATACAGTTGGTTATGGCTTAACCACTCTGTGAAAACCGGATATGTGACAGTATACTGTATTACCAGTAGATCCAAGCATTTGGTCTTAAAATGACAGCAGCCTTAAATACCTGTCAGTGTCATATTAATGTTAATCAAACAACAAAACATGTACTTTGTTGTAGGCATACAAACGTTACATTATTTCAGCAGTTAGTTATAGGCCTAATATAGGCTAAGCTCAAAGATGGTCAAATAAAAAAAATATTAGTTTAACAATTTATTTATTTTAAGTTATATTGTGCTTTGTTGGTATAATTTCTGCTGGAATGTAAACAAAATGTTCATTGTTAAATAAATATTATTAAATGTTCAATGTTAAATAAATATTTTTAAATTGTAGTTTTGTAATTTATTTTTTCTCTGAAAAGCAAGACAAAATAGTAAAAAGCACATTTTGACTATTTAATTTATGCAATGGTAATTTATGCAATAGGCCTTCGGCCAAGTGTTTCATTATATTCGGCTTCGACCAAGAATTTTCATTTCGGTGCATCCCTAAAACAGACCATCGAAAAAGAAAAAAAGTAGGTTGGGTTCTTGGTTCAATCCATTGGTTGATTGGATGGAGCCAGATCTGAATGTGAGCTTGATGTAAGTAAGCAGCAGGGTTTAGGCAGACAACATGATACATCATCATAGATAAGTCGTGATTGATTTATGGCATTTTGATCAATAATTGCGAGGTCTAAAAAAATTTGAAAAATAAAACGTTTGCATGGATGAGATGTTCTCAATTACATCAATAGCATCCATATAGAAAATAGATAGGGTGAATTTCTATTTCATGCTGAAAGTAGTTCATACAAGTTTTGTATATGTAATCAATTATATATTTTTAAAAAAAAATAGCTTTATCACTAGTGGTCTCAGAGTTTTAAACCCTACTATGTATAAATAGTGCAGCACAAAAGCTTTTACGTAAGCTTTTCACAGCTGAACTGTTGAAAGAGTGTAATTACATATAAAATTGACTTTACCACATTAATATACAGTACTGTAATGGCTCTGTCAATAGCAATATCATGACTATTATTTACACAAACATCAAGGCTTAGAAAACTCTTTTTTCTTAAAGCACTCAAAAGCACGTGATGTTTGTCTCAAGGAGGTCCTAAGCCTTGCAAAAGTCTAATATTAAAACTTGTGCAAAAATACACATTTTTAAAAAACTACAAGTCGGGGGGATGCTTGAGTGCCATATTGAAAACCAACACTTAAGCCCTGTTGACCATTGGCGACAGAATGTAGGTGTGAGTGACGTGAGTCAAACAACGAAAGTTCAGAAAAGTAAACTATCCAATTGAGCAGAGAATTGATATAGGAGTGAAGCCTGTCAGTAGAGCTCACACGTCACCGTCTCGAGTGCAGGCAAGACAGGACAGAGTTTCGGAGCAATTTCACTGTTTTATATGACCACATATAACAAAATAATGCATGGAAAATAAACTGTCGGCAGTCTTGGTGAGTTTGATTCATAAATCGATCATTTGTTTTGTTAATCATATGATCAGCTTTTCTGTAGTTTATACCACAACACTCCCAAACAACGGAATACTACTTTTAATTAGTTTAAGTCTAGGCCTAATAAGAATGATCGTTAATTATTTTAAGTAAAATTAGAATATCTTCGTTTTACCAGCAATATATAAATAGTGATTTACACATGCAGTCTACAGAAAACTTTAGAGCAACAGCACTGAGAATGCACACAAGCGTCCTTATAGTACAGAGACTAGCGACGTACAGCGACAAAGTTTTTTACGTTTACGTTACGTTACGTTATAGGGAAGACGATTCAAATCGACCCTTCTGCAATCTACATGTATATGGCTGTATCATTGGTACTTTAAAAGGAATGAATTTTAAGACCAAACATCTCCAAGATGGTTTTACTGTGCCAGCTGTCTAAAGCTAAAGCACACCATGCTGTCAGCACACCAATTAAAAATAAAATAAAAAAAAAATCCCTCGACCTCACCGATCAAACCATGTGAAGCAGTATACTCATGAGAGAAGCATACATTAAAAACTGTACATATGCCAATAATCTAGAACTCGCCATTCCACAACACAACACCTATTTGACATACATGACCTGCAACAAACTGACATGAACACGCATCGACTGAACAATTCCATGGTGATTTTCATATCTACAAAAAAGTGCCTTTGACAACAACTGCTGTAGTGCCATTGATAACTGACACACTAAATTGGCATTGTGCAATTGCAAACATCCTGTTTCACACCCCGTAAATTGGCTCAGTGCGCTGGCATGTATTGTTGAGCCCAGAGCTGTTCTCTCATTAGAAGAGTTTGGGCTACATTACCCAAGTATCTGGAAATCTGATCACAGAGGAGCATCTGCAGCCAAACCCGCCTGCCACAGCGGCCGGCATCCTGAAAAACACACCCTGATGCCAAAGTATGATTTGATTGAATCAGTGAGAAGGAACAGAAAGTAGCCAATATGTTGTCTTGTAACCATCTTAAAAGAATAGTTCACCCAAAAATTAAAATGTATTATTTACTCACCCTCTTGTCATGCTAAATCAGCATGCTTTAAAAAAAAAAAATCTGTGGAACACAAAATAGTCTTGGAATACTTCATAGTGACCATGGATTGCAAAGCTCACAAAGGACCAAAAACAACATAAAAATAACCATGAAATTAGTATATATGACATGTGCGCTCACTGTGCGCTGTATTATAAGTCTTTTGAAGTCATATGATAGCATGGTATGATGTACAGATTGAAATTTAGATTGTTATCACTGATAATGTTCCCCTTGATTTAGCTCTCAAATCTCATTCTATGCCACATGCACTCTTAAAAACTATAGTTCCAAAAAAGGTGTTTTCACAGGGATGCCTAGAAGAACCATTTTTGGTTCCCCAAAGAACCTCTTAAAAAAACCATCGACGAGCTCTTAAAATAACTATTTTTAAAACCATTTTAAAAATCCACAAATCCTTTTCCCACTATTAAGAACCTGTTGTGGAATGGAATGGTTCTTCATGGAACCATAAATTGCGATAAAGAAGCTTTATTTTTAAGAGTGTCAATAAAAAGATACACTGTCGTGTGTTTCGTTCACAAAGCTATTGTGTGGCTTCAGGAGGCTTGTAATATACTGTAGCGCATTCAGACTCATTTTATGGTGACCTAATAGTGTTTTTGGAAGCTTGAGTGTCACTGCATGGCAAAAAATGTGTAAAGATAATATTTTAATGTTTCACAATATATATATATATATACACAAATATAGATATACTGTAGATACAGATATATACTGAACTCACGATACAATATTATTGCACTACTCCAAGACATATTATTTATTTTTTTACTGTTAATTAAAATGCTACATTTGATATTACATTGTGGGTGTAAATTAATAGGCTTGGACTTGGTGCTGGTAACCCAATGCACAGGACAATGGTGACACCAGAATGAAAATATTCAAAATATTCTGAAGCTGAAAATACAGAATCATTTTAGACGAATATGCTTGCACTCGGTCACTGAGATATATTTAAAATAATGTAGGACACTTTTTACTGGTAACATAAGACATTTTACATTATTAGGACCCACAAATATTTCCCCATTGCATTGCACTATTATACATTATATTCAACATTATATAAAGTGGTTTAATGTAGTACTGACACTAAAACGTAAAAAAAAAAATTCTCACCGTAATTTTTTTTTGGGGGTGGACTATACACAATATAAGAACGACATGTGTAAATAATGACACATTTAGGGTAGAATAATATAAAATTTACAAATATAAAATTGTGTGAACTAATTCTTTAAATTATAAGTGAATTTGGTTTCAGTATGTTTTTCATGACTAATATAATAAGACTGATGTAAAAATAGAATATCCTAATAAATCTTATTTTAAAAATAAACTAAGCTAAAGCCATCTTGTATTTTCACCATGGCTGCATTTATTTAATAAAAAAGGGTAAAAACGGTAATATTGTGAAATATTTAATAACTCTTTTCTATTTTAATATATTTTAAAAATGTATTTATTTTAATATATTTTAAAAATGTATTTAATTGTTTGATGGCCAACCTAAATATTAAGCTAAGCCAAGTATTCATTTATTTAAAATAAATAAATAAAATTCTACTGACCTCAGACTTTTCAAAGTTAGTAAAGTGTACAGAGCAAACTAACCATCAAATTAAAAATTAACCATTAACCGTTACCGCAACTCTTTTTTTCCCCACTGGTCCAACACCAGCCCAATTCAGGTTCCAGTGGTACTATCAGCCAAACCTTTGCAGAGGGGCTCTCACACAAAGTAAAGATCATACATCAAATGTCAGCTTGAGAACATCATCATAACAGGTTTTCCAGTGGCTTTCTCCAAAAGTAAAATGGTATGGATAGGTACAAAGTCCATCCCTGGTAACATCTATACCTGGGTTTTATGGCTCTGCTCCGAGGGCTGCCTTCAGGCAATGATCACTCTGGTCTGGGGCTTGGCAAGAAGCCTTTAAAGTCAAAGTAAAGTGTAATTTCATTGTTCAGTGCTTCAGCTGAAATACACACAACGTCTACCACAGGCTCTTGCAACAGTTGGCCAGAAAAAAAAATCAAAGGAGAGAAAAAAAACATGTATTGGACAGGTATAAATGTTGTAAATGAATAAGATGAACATGAAGAAGGCATGGGAAAAGATCTCACACACTTGCAGCATACAAAAAATGACATCAGTTACATTAAATGTCTGAACCTGTGCCCAGACAAAATATAGTCAGAATGGCAATGATTCTTCTTGTTGTTGTTTTCTGTCTCGTTTCTATCGCTTTTGGCCATATTGAGCAGAACTAACGATTCCACCCATGGAAGACGTCTCCCCTGCTGTTTCCTTCTGATTGAAATGTGCCACTAAGCTTCAGCGCTTCTGTCTTCAGGGAGATTCTTCACCTCTAGTTAAAGCTAGCCAATAGTAATTTCCCAAACGTAAACCAGTGAAACCAGCAGCCTAGGTCTGCGTTAGGGCAGCACGATTGGGGAAAATTTTCATTATGATATTTTTTAATAAAAAAAATTGTGATTGATATTAAAATAAGATTTTAAAAATATATATATTAAAAAAAAAAAATGTAAAAAAAAATATATATATATATATATATATATATATATATATATATATATATATAAAATAAAATAAACTCCTGGGTTGCTGTGCTTGTTTGTATAGAGCTACACAATTTGCCCCAGTTGGAACCAGACACTGGTAAAAAATATACTAAAACTTATATTTAAATGCATTTTAAAAACGAATCTCGAGATCCCTGTGTTCCATTCCGTTGTGCTACAACTAACTGTATTTAAACGCAAGAAAGCATCTTACTTAAAAAGCCGCCTAGGAAACTGACCTTCTTAAGAACAATTAACCAACCAGTCTTTCAGGCAACCTACCGACTAGCTGATTTCTAAGATGTGCAGTTTTGCACATCCCTATGATAGACATGTTAAGCAGAATATGCTCTGACTCACAGAATCGCATTAAAAATGCCCATATATTATGCATCGTCTCGCTTGCTGTGTCAGAGCATACAAATGCACAATTTCAATTCTCCTGTCTCGAATCCTGTGCTTTTATGAAGTCATCCTGTGACATCTTGTTCTTTTGGTGAATGGACAAAGACATATGGAACAGCCTCAAAAAACAAACAATTATGAATTATTCTAGTATGGACAAATTGCTGCTTGAAAGTAAACAAAATCATTAGGCCAGTGCTTACCAAACAGTGCAATTTGAGTTGCCTTCGAAATATTATGAGAAAACGCTGAACCTTGCTGATGCCAGAAATATTTTAAGAGACTATTAAGTGTATATTAAATAATTAACTGGGCAGATGCAATCAAAGCAAGGGCTGTCTACGAACCATAATACTTGCAATTTCCCCAATTGTGTTGATTTAGTGTGCTTTTAATCATGTCACAGTGCATGCAATGATAAAACTTTGAATTCAATGCACCGCAATAGAAAGGCATGTAAAAATCTATAAAAGGGCCTTGTAATATTCTTATTGAGAGCCCTTGTAGGATATGTACAAGAATGCCAGGCAAAGAAATAAAATCTTTGATTTAATATCTTATAAACCGCAGTTCAGTTCATGCCTCTCTGCTCAAATGACTATCGCAGAATTTGATGCAAATGGAATAAATCAGTAGATCAGAGTAGAGGGGAAATTTCAATTAGGTGACGACTGCAAAGGATCTTTAAAGTTACGTGTGCTACAGAAAGCAGGCAAATCAAATTAATCCAGAGTGGCATATAAAGGAAGCTTCTCTTTTTCTAATCATACTAGATAAAGCTGGTCTAATATAAAAAGGTGAAAATTCAATTTTCTCACCAGGAGAAATGATCAGTGTCTGTGATCAGGTAGCAAAAGAGAGGGCGGCTGAAGCGCCGTCGCCAAATAAAACGGTCTGTAAAATGAAATCTGAGCTGCTGCATTTCCCAGGGCACTGGCTTATTATAACTCAGATTCCTTGTTTAATTAAAGGTGCTTGAGTGCTGAGATTGGCAGGCAATTTTAATGTCACCTATACATTTCTAAATTGCTTTCCTCTGTGTGTTGGTGGTCAGAGGTGGATTACTTGTATTACAGCCTTTCCTTATAATCCAAATCAGTGACAGCGGTCAGTCTCCTCACCAGATCTTTAAGGTCCACTGTTCTATAAGCACACATTGTACTTTACAGTACAGCCTATGCATAATAAAAGCATACTTGGTATTCAGTATAAATTGGCCATGTTCCAGGTCTCCAATCACATCAGGTGAACCCTATATTTCAGTGAGCAGACTTATTTTCAAAGCAATCCTGTTTTGAATATGTGCATATCACATTACCTCAAGAAAATGACCTCCAACAGAATAATTGATGTGAACTTCTATTTTATCGAGAGTTACAAAGGAAGGACGCTGCATAATTCAGATGATTGTCTATTATTGCTACCTTTAGCTAATTATAAACCGTTTATCTCATGCCACAAGAAATGACTGAACAGGAACATCTAGTGCTTTATGGCGATGTACCAAACTGCCTGAGGAGCATTGTGAAATGATGTCAATGAATATGAAAGCACCGGTTTTAAAATGTACAGCATATGATCCCTTAAGCCTTTCCTCCATCCAAGAATTTGACTAGTCCAAAAACATGGATTTTCACTGCCATGCATGTCCTTGTTATTTACTAGTAGTAGTATGGTGTTCAGCAGTGGTGTATTTGGCAATAATACGGCTACACAAATAATCAGAAAAAAATGATATTACAATGTATTGCAATATATTGCATCATAATACTGTTTCTCACCCTAATCACAATTTATACTCAATTTTTACACAATAATATTTTTGATTGACCAGTCAAGCACCAAAGACAAATAAAGAGTAAAAGCTTAGTTTTTAATGACTATACTCTAAACATAAAGAATTGCAATATCATTGTAGTGTGCACCCGATATCAATGTAATATATTGACAGGTCCCTCGGTTCTTATCCCATTTAGGTTCTTATCACAATCACCAATTGTAAATCAGAGGCATTTGAATTATTCTATAAGCCAATCAGTGATGACAACTGCTCCTAATAAGCAAGGTGTGGGTTTTTTTTCACTTCTGTTTGTGATGGCCTATAAAAATGAATGCTGAAGAAATATCACCTAACACTCAAAAAGAAGCCCTAAACAGAATGCAACCGTATTAATTTGCATCGTTTAGTTCCAGTCTATACTGAAAGCAAGCAACGCAAAACAAAACTAGCAAGCATTCTAATCAAAAAGAACACCAAGTAAACAAGATAATTGTGCAGTAAAGTCTTTATAAAGCTTTGTTGGGAGCATTTAATCTCTCGCTGAACAGCAGGTCTCAAGCAGTCTCGTGAAACTGTGTAAACGGTTTTCATCCACCTATATGAGCATTTTTGGGATATCGCATAAAAAACGCTGGATGGAAATGCCAAGATGCACGTATATTTAAAAAATGCAATGGAAACACATTTACCAAATAAATCGCTTGATGTGCAACAAAATAATTATTGTGACTTTGCCTCATCAGATGATGTGATTGGATAACTGGACTAACCAGTGGACCAATTTCATTGCACAGCATCTCAAAATTTGGTTTGATCATTCGGAAATGCCTGAGCCAAAGAAATGTCTCAACACGATTGCGTTCCCAAACCAGGCATCCAAACACAAGATAACATTTGACCCAAGTTAAATTCACAACATTGGATGGAAGCATAGCTAGTGGCAACTTCATTCATTATAATTCTCACGTTTCTTATTTCCTGTGAATATATATATATATATTTTTTTTTTAATAGCAGTTTTGTTTTTCAAGCTGCTAAAAGGATCTATACTTTTTTATTTTCACTTTAACGACATTATTGTCTTCTGTAGAGTTGCATATATCGGAACTCATTTCGTAATTGATGAAGTTTACACAGTAATTGAACAGAACTGAATCAACACTGAACAGAATAATTCTGTATAATGACACTTTTTTAGAACTGCTTTACAGCAGAATTGAATTCTGTTTGCATCATTGATCATTATTTTCCTACTAATCGCTGTAAAGCTGCTGTGAAACAATCAGAATTGTAGAAAGCAAACAGCTTTACTGGTGTAAAAAGTAATCAATGCTTACAACAAAAAAAAATAATATTATAGCATGCAGTTGCCTACAAAAAAATATCATAAATTATAATACACATTTTATTATTTGAAAAATAAATCATTATCAAGGAAAATAATAAAAAATAATGATGGGGTTTTTGTCATTATTATGCAGCCGTAACATTTATCCATTTAACGCAATACATATAACTCAACCCAAAGGAACTATTGCATGTCGTCTTAGTAATTTCACCCTCCACAGTGCCTGAGAGATTTAGCGGTCCCTAGATGAAATCCTTCCATCCTCAACACATATTACATCAGCCAATCAATGACCATGAGGATATCATCTCACTTTCACGGCACCTACAGTACAACCACCACACGTGCTGCTGTTGAATCAGTCAGTTAATGTGATCTCCCATTCTTTTGTGTTCTTAATGAGCACTAGAAACGTCTCAATTCAGGCCGTATCAATCACAGCTACTACGAGGACATTTTTTGGCTTGTCAGCAGGTTAGCACGCATGGCTTAGCAAGGGTATTACAGTTGTGAATACATTCACTGAACCATGTTGTAATGGTTATATAGAGCGGGGGTAACTTGTTCATATCACATTCCAGATTTCAATTATTCTTCCCTTTCCACAATGTCTCAAAAATTACCTCCCCACCCGCCCCAACCCGCTCTACGCTGTTGCAAATCATTTGTAGCAACAATATGACAGGGCTTTATTAATGGCTCTCTGTTCTGGCATTCACACTCAACAAGCATTGAACAAATAGCAACCTCAATATGTTATTCACTTTGATAATGGTTCAAATAATACTAATGATACAGTGACATTCAATCACAAATTTTTCTTATAAGAGAATATTTGACTGGGAGCACACTTAATACATATTAATGCATCCTCATGCTGAACATCACTTCTGCAACTCTAATGTTTAGCAATCTGCCTACACCAATTTTAACATCCATTTCTATTCTACGCAGGTTCAGACATTAAAACCAGAAAGGATTACATGTTCTTTTCATTTTCTTAAGCCCATGTGAAAAACATAGCGGTCTAATCAATGAGGAACATTGCAAATGTTGAGATGCTGTTCGCCGGCCAAAATAAATGTAATAGTCGTGGGCTGTGAAAGTCTGCTGAAAGGGAGAAATAAGGATGAGCTTTAATCCCTCACTGAATCTTCAGAAAAGTCATTAGGTCAAAATACTGTGGAGGATGGTGAGAGAGGACCTTTTTTTTATAATGAAGCGCCTGGGCTCCAGGGGGAAACAATGCCGGGGGCCGCTGCTTGCGTTCGGCAGATCTGAAAATTAATGTTTTGCGGCGCTATCTGCAAAGGGTCCCCCAGGGCACCCGCTGGCTGCCGTATCCAGGAGCAAAGAGGTGCCCAAATCGTACAAAGGCATTTTGATTACAGCCACACTGTCAGACGGAATCTATGCATCAGGTTCTCTATTAGATATAATGGACTTGACAGGCAGGATGTGCTAAATCATTCAGCCAGATTTTGGCACCTAGTGACAGGCTATTGTGACAAGACCTGTTTAGGGTGATCCGGTGGGAGAGGGAAGAGTCTGGCTTTGAATGTCACATGAGCCACTTGAAAGATTGTTTAAGTGGAACAAGTCAGATAGGGAGAAGTTCCTGTCCTCGAAAAGTTAACTTGAACTGTTACTGCTTGACAAACTGCATCCCTAAAAAAAGGGAGAGGATTGTTTCTTGGTCCTTAGCTTGTAATATCTTAGACAATCCACAGTGAGACTGTGCTTTTGACAGTTACTGCAAATTATCCACTTCAGTACACTTCTCCGAGAAACAGACACTTACCATGGACAACAGCATATTCAAAGTGAAAATCCCCTGCACTGCGAGATACTTTATGAACAGGAAAACATCCCTGCAGGAAGCATTATGCGCCTTGGCAGGAGACAAAAACAAGACCTTCAGAAAAATAATGGTGCACTGAACTACAAGCAATCAAAATGTCTAATTCAGACACGTTTCAGCTTCAAATGTTGTATGTAAAGAAACCAGATAAAAATACTAATGCACAACACTCAAAACAACAATGGCTTGTCATTTAAATCCTTTTGAATTGTTGAATTACTCTATGTTGCATACATTCTTATTCAATAAATACCCTGATGTTTAAATCACCCAAAAATGAATATTCCATCATTTACTCGCCCTTGTGTCATTCGAAACACAAAATTACGGTACAATGCGATCCAAAACTGAATTTAATTAAATGAACAATAAATAAATAAACTATAGATAGATGATTGCATGTTTGTTTCATTTTCTTAAGCCTAAAATTGCATTGAGATGCTGTTATTTATGCCAAAATAAATGTAATAGTCGTGGGGTGTGAAAGTCTGCTGAAAGGGAGAAATAATGAATAATGAATATTGTATCATAATTTACACACCCTCATGTCGTTCCAAACAAAAACACATTGAAGAACTGTTTTTGACAATACAATGAAAGTGTCTAAATCCAAATCAACTGACTTTCATTGTATGGACAAAAAAAGGAATACCTTTGTGTGTGTGTGTATGTGTGTATGTGTGTGTGTGTGTGTGTGTGTGTGTGTGTGTGTGTGTGTGTGTGTGTGTGTGTGTGTGTGTGTGTGTGTGTGTGTGTGTGTGTGTGTGTGTGTGTGTGTGTGTGTGTGTGTGTGTGTGTGTGAGTGTGTGAGTGAGTGAGTGAGTGAGTGAGTGAGTGAGTGAGTGAGTGAGTGAGTGAGTGTGTGTGTGTGTGTGTGACAGAAGATCAGTGAGTCTGAAATGACTTTTTTCTGGCTCAATTATTCCTTTAAAAAACTGCACTATTTAAGGCGAGACACGGCAGACAAAAACATTGGGTTTTTTCACTGGCCAATTTTGAGATTTTAGGCTATTTGTCTTCAATAACATGTCTTCTTTCAGACTTGTGGTGAAAAAAATGTTTTACTACACTTTGTCTATTTGCGTCTGTAGATTTCTCCTTAACTGAACAAAAGTTGGCGTTCTTAATCAACACGCTGCTCCGCGATCTCTGTCTGCACCCTGTCATCACACACACCATTGGAAAGCTCTTTCTCCTGTACATTGTTGTCGGATCCAAATATGGTCATTTCATTTTTATCAGCAACCAATCGTGAAAGTACAATGGGCATTTAACTCTAAAAGCGAAAACTCATTGGCTGATGTCAATTTTTGACAACATGATTCGTTCAGATGCATCACGTGACGTACTCTGACATTTAGATGTGTGTTTTTGACTGTTTTTCTGTTCAGTTGAAGGCCATAATTGCTGTTTTATAAGTTTTGATGTGATTTAGGTGGTTTGTATTGTTGTTGCTAATGATTATAATGATGATAAGATATTGTGTCTGTAAATAGTTGTTTCCACTAAAAAAAAGTATGATTTTTTACATTACAAATGTAAAAATCTTTAAATGCTATTTTCTCAAAATTAGTTTGTCATTCTCCAGTACAAACATCTCAGCCTATGTAGCACCTATGTACACCAAACTTTCCAGTTATACACTTAGCAGTATTCTGAAGATATTTTCAGAGGGATTTGTTAATAAATCATTCCTGGCCTGATTTATGTGACATTTTAATAAAAAAATATGGCGATTTTTTTTTTTTTTTAAGGCTATGTAAAGTATATTTTGATAATACAATATTCTATTCAAGTAAAAGTACTATTCCTTCAATGAAAATTTACTTAAGTACAGGTAGGGCTGCTCGATTATGGAAAAAATCATAATCACGATTATTTTGGTCAGTATTGAAATACGATTATGTAACACGATTATTTCACATGACTTTGGGAACGTGTTGCATTTATTAAAAAGACACCTTTAAACAATTCTTAAAAAATCTAAATTTTAATTTTTTTTTTTTAAAATATTAAACAAACCTGCAAACTCACAAGTGGTGAAAAATTGCTTTGCTTCAAGTAAAAAAAACTTTCACAAAAATGATGCATTATCTTTCATGTCAGATTCTTACATTTGATCAAAAACAGCTTTATTAAAAAGGGCTGTTATCAATCAAATTAATTAATTTACACTGCAAAATTATAGAACTTATTGTTTAAACAAATAATAATAAAAAATCAATGATGCCTTTAAACAATAAACCAATAGGTGGCGGCAAGTGACCGACTTAATAAATTAATCATTGAGTCATTCATTAAAACGATTCGTTAAAAATACTGAAACATTCAATAACAAAACACGGCTTAGTGTTGCTTTTCTTTTGTAACTATTATCATCGGTGAAAAAGAACAAAACCAGTCAATATTGCGTAAGTGACTAACTTGCATATTAACTAGGCTACTTGTTTATTAAACTATAAATTCAATGTAACATTTGCAATCGTGATATTATAGAACAGCTCCCTTAGTCGTGTTATGTTACTTAACTATATCATATATTATAAATAGAAAAATAAAAAACTCAACATTTTTACCTCTGGATTTCTCCACTAACGTCTCTCTCACAAATAGACAGGCAGCGCAGCGACCAGAAATACACTATCCATTACCAATCGCGGTTTACACTGACTGACTGTATAAGATCAGAATCATTCTTGCGTTTCGATCGGTCGGGCAAGTAAAACTCTTTCACTTGAAACTGTTAAAAAATCCACTTTTCCTTGACAAGCCAAGTGTTAAAGAGCACCTATTATGACATTTAAAATGTTCCTAATGTTGTTTAGGGAGTCCCCAACAACCGTTTTACATGCATGCAATGACAAAAAACACTTTTGTTGTCGTATAATATGCATTTATTTTTACCTGATTTGCTCACCGACTCCCAAATGAATCGTTCAACGACTCATTTTTCAAACCCCTCCTTTGCGCGACGCTAATCTGCGTTGATTGGTCAGATGACCCAGCAGTGTTTACATAGATAATACTTATGGTTTAAAGCGGAGTACAATGATGCTTTTATCAATTAAATTGTGTTATAATAAGGATTATAGTCCACTGCTTTGTAGTTTGTAGTAAAAAACTAAAAATAAGATAAAGAATGTAATGTTATGTTAGCGAGCATATAGCCCAGAGTTCATATTGTAAAAGCACAATCAGTCTTTGTTTGCGTTAGCCCGATGCATAAACATAACGTTTTTACAAAAAAAATAAAAATAAAATGTAGTTACGTTACTACGAGGTATTACTCTATTCTTTAAGACAACTCCGAAAACAACGACAAACACTTCACATAGGCTATCTCAATACAAGTGCCATTGAAGACCTAGAAGCTAAACGGTGCTTACACAACAGACAAAATAATAATTAAGCATGCTACATAAAACATAAAAGCAACAATTATTAATAACACTTACTGGTTGTGATACGGAGGAGGAAGCTGATGCAAATACACTTGGAACTGAACCTTCCTTCAATATCATCCGGCTCGCGAATCCAAGTTTGAGTGCATTTAAGTTGGTAAAGCAATCGTCTTGAAAATGGCGCGAACAAAGCACAAGGCTCGGACTATACTTCTGTGGTATAGTTGTATATATGAATTGTAGCCACTTAGTCTTCAAATGCTCCTCCTTGGGCAGATGAAAAAAGTTTGCTTTTGAGTCGCACTTCAGAACACAGCGTCTCGTCGCCATGATGTTTTCAAGGTTTCCCTGCTGGCCTTGGAGCGCAATAAGTGGGCGTATCGTATTCAAATAACTTGACAAGTTGACGTCATCTAGTCAGAGAAAAAGCTTCGGTCTTCTAACGATTCATAAAAATGACTCAGAGTCGACTCTTACTTTTGAAAGACAATAACTTTATATACGGTGCACTTTCATATTTCAAACTTTGCAGGATGTTTTTGTTCACTTAGATCTATGTTACACACTACATGAAAGGTAAATTTCAAAATTCCATAATAGGTGCCCTTTAATGTCGAGCCCTATGTTCATTCTCGATTTTTTTTCGTGCTGTAAAGCAGAACGGATGATGAGGTCATGTGCGCTCGCGCTGCCGTTTGCTTGAACTGAGGCGCTGCGCAGTGATCAAGCAGAAAAAGATCGCGACTATATTAAATTAGACAATTGTTATTGTCAAGTTTATTGTGCTTGCAATTTATTACTGTGACAAACAAGACAAAATAAGAGTGTTCTTGCAAAACAGAACATGACAAAATAATCGTTTTTACTCGATTGTACTATTTTGGTGATTGTTGGGAGCCAAAATCGAAATCGAAATCGAAATTCAATTAATTGCACAGCCCTAAGTACAGGTAAATTTAACGGCCTAAAAATCTAGCGGGGCTGGGGGACTCTCCCATGTAGGGTTGTAAAGGTATACAATTTTCACGGTATGATAGCCGTCTCAGAAAATATCACGTTTCACAGCATCCAGCATCAATACCATATGTATTTTATAAATGTATCTTTTTATGATTTAATACAAATATATTATCAAAAACGGTGGTCAAATGAAAATTGAACAAACTTTTATCCTTTTTTTTTATTAAATTCAACAAAATGTACAAAAAGTCTTCAAATACTGTTATTGTTATTATTAATAATATTTTGAGAAGTACATTCTACTGTAGGCCTACAATAGTAATAGGCCTATATTTCTATCATAATTTATTTTAGTTTAAGTCTTCAAATGTTTTATTTTAGTTTCATAAAAAGATACATTTATAAAATACATATGGTATTGATGCTGGATGCTGTGAAACGTGATATTTTCTGAGACGGCTATCATACCGTGAAAATTGTATACCTTTACAACCCTACATGGGAGAGTCCCCCAGCCCCGCTAGATTTTTAGGCCGTTAAATTTACCTGTACTTAGGGCTGTGCAATTAATTGAATTTCGATTTCGATTTCGATTTTGGCTCCCAACAATCACCAAAATAGTACAATCGAGTAAAAACGATTATTTTGTCATGTTCTGTTTTGCAAGAACACTCTTATTTTGTCTTGTTTGTCACAGTAATAAATTGCAAGCACAATAAACTTGACAATAACAATTGTCTAATTTAATATAGTCGCGATCTTTTTCTGCTTGATCACTGCGCAGCGCCTCAGTTCAAGCAAACGGCAGCGCGAGCGCACATGACCTCATCATCCGTTCTGCTTTACAGCACGAAAAAAAATCGAGAATGAACATAGGGCTCGACATTAAAGGGCACCTATTATGGAATTTTGAAATTTACCTTTCATGTAGTGTGTAACATAGATCTAAGTGAACAAAAACATCCTGCAAAGTTTGAAATATGAAAGTGCACCGTATATAAAGTTATTGTCTTTCAAAAGTAAGAGTCGACTCTGAGTCATTTTTATGAATCGTTAGAAGACCGAAGCTTTTTCTCTGACTAGATGACGTCAACTTGTCAAGTTATTTGAATACGATACGCCCACTTATTGCGCTCCAAGGCCAGCAGGGAAACCTTGAAAACATCATGGCGACGAGACGCTGTGTTCTGAAGTGCGACTCAAAAGCAAACTTTTTTCATCTGCCCAAGGAGGAGCATTTGAAGACTAAGTGGCTACAATTCATATATACAACTATACCACAGAAGTATAGTCCGAGCCTTGTGCTTTGTTCGCGCCATTTTCAAGACGATTGCTTTACCAACTTAAATGCACTCAAACTTGGATTCGCGAGCCGGATGATATTGAAGGAAGGTTCAGTTCCAAGTGTATTTGCATCAGCTTCCTCCTCCGTATCACAACCAGTAAGTGTTATTAATAATTGTTGCTTTTATGTTTTATGTAGCATGCTTAATTATTATTTTGTTTGTTGTGTAAGCACCGTTTAGCTTCTAGGTCTTCAATGGCACTTGTATTGAGATAGCCTATGTGAAGTGTTTGTCGTTGTTTTCGGAGTTGTCTTAAAGAATAGAGTAATACCTCGTAGTAACGTAACTACATTTTATTTTTTTATTTTTTGTAAAAACGTTATGTTTATGCATCGGGCTAACGCAAACAAAGACTGATTGTGCTTTTACAATATGAACTCTGGGCTATATGCTCGCTAACATAACATTACATTCTTTATCTTATTTTTAGTTTTTTACTACAAACTACAAAGCAGTGGACTATAATCCTTATTATAACACAATTTAATTGATAAAAGCATCATTGTACTCCGCTTTAAACCATAAGTATTATCTATGTAAACACTGCTGGGTCATCTGACCAATCAACGCAGATTAGCGTCGCGCAAAGGAGGGGTTTGAAAAATGAGTCGTTGAACGATTCATTTGGGAGTCGGTGAGCAAATCAGGTAAAAATAAATGCATATTATACGACAACAAAAGTGTTTTTTGTCATTGCATGCATGTAAAACTGTTGTTGGGGACTCCCTAAACAACATTAGGAACATTTTAAATGTCATAATAGGTGCTCTTTAAGCACTTATCTGCTTTTCTTTGGGTTTTTATTTAAATAATTTAGTTTGACCATTTTAAGTTCCTTTCTTTCTTGTGCTTATTACTTAATAGGCTACTTACTAATACCACAGAGCTTTAGTTCATCCGGTTCCCGAACTCTCAATTCAGATAATTTTCCACATAGGCAAAAACATTTTTTTTGTCATTCACTAGGCCTATATAATAATAATAATAATATGTTACATTGATATAGCGCTTTTTCTGAGACCTCAAAGCACTCATAGTTAGTCTATCATAGTCGTTCTAGCCTATTGTCTGACAAAAAAATATAGGCTATAGGAATGAGAACAGCTTTATTTTTAATTTGGCTATATTATATATTATATTACAATATATTAAATACAGTATGTGAGCATTAATTTAGAGAGAAAACACATTAGGCAAGCAGAACGCAAGTACGACGCGATGACGTCACGAATATGCTAATGTGACTTTTTGGGAAGGCATTAGCTACTTTCCTTTGAAAATAGTTGGCAACACTGGACTTGAACGCACCATACACTCACGAGCTCTTGAAACCCGCTCTCTGCAGCAGCTCATTTGCATTTAAAGGGCCAGGCACAAAACGGTGCGTTTTTTGCAATCCCTCAAAAAGTGCCAACTTTAACATTCTATATAAAAATATCTGTGGGGTATTTTGAGCTAAAACTTCACACACACACTCTGGGGACATCAGATATTTATTTTACATCTTGTGAAAAGGGCATTTTACCACCCCTTTAATATTCACAGACCATGTTGCGATATGATTTATTACAGCTCTACTTTCGATTTATTCATCCATCCACCATTGTGCATGTTTTACGTGACTGGATTCTGGGATTCCCTCTGCATCACGGAAATCATTCGGCATTAATTTATAAACTGGACATACCTTTATCTGCACGGAGGGGTGGTGCTCCCGAACATGTTCAATGTTTTCTCATTTTGCAGCCACTTTGTGTCCACATTTCTCTGTAACGTTACTCGAGGACAACCATGCGTACATTTTTTCTGTATCCAAAGCATTCCCTTACTGGCCATGGGTTCGCTTCGTAATAATTCGACAGCGTTTCGCTTTCATCTGGTTCTGATTCACTGGGCGTCTGTCTTGTCCATCTATGTTTCTAATGATTTTAGTGCGTTTGTTTTCCCGCCCATCATTGCAGTAGTTTCCGGAGCATTTTTTTTTTTTTTTTTTTTTTTTTTTTTACTCAGTAACGGATGATTTAAAATATCGATAAGTAGCATATATTTAAAACAAAACATTCTTAAGTAAAAGTAAAATTACAGATTTTAAAAACTACTTAAAAAATAAGTATTCCTAGTTAGCCTACTCAATTACAGTAACGCAAAAAAAAAAATTTAAACCGGTTTTTTACTTTCTCCATTAGGAGTTTTAGGTCACCATTAGGTCACCTGATGGAGTTTTTCGTTTCCTTGCCACTGTTGCCTTTGGCTTGCTCAGTTGGGGATATTCAATTTAATGAATCAATGAATAATAGCCTACTATTGATTTAGCATTACCAAATATGGACGTTTTATTATTATTTTAATTTAATACTGTGAAGCTGCTTTGATACAATCTGTATTGTGAAAAGCGCTATACAAATATTCTTGACTTGACTTGACTCGACTTACTAAGTTACAGTAACGCTAAAAAAAACAATTTGTTACTTTCCACCTTTGAAACCAACTTCTCATGCCGACTTTAAGAATATCAGTGCAACAGAGCGTCCACAAACGCACACATAATCGCTCAACATTTCCTCTTTCAGCATGGATGGAATAATCCGGGATCTCGCTGTGGACTCTCTTAAGGACAAAGTGTTACTTTTTTTTTTTTTTTTAAAGAAGTCTCCGTCCAGATACACCAGCAAACACATTGTTAACCAGCTAACATAAGGGCTCAACTCTTGGATCCAGATCACGTAGTGAGAAAAAGTCAAAGCCTGACCTCTCCACCCGGTGTCAGACAAGTCAGCATGACAGCTGAGCAATCAAAAACAGCAGTCGACCCATGACTTCAACACAGCACAGACTCCAGCCACTGCGGCACACTTCATTTGATGAAGTTCAGGTCCCTCCTGTCCTGTCAATCAGCAGGGAGCATGACAGCATTATCCACATTCTTCCATCCAAGGCAAATCATTTCTGAAACTGCCACGTTGAGATCTCTGCTTACCCAATGTTACTCTCGGCCCTCAATTTGATTCTGCTGCTCCCTCTAGACTTTTAGACAATATTGAGAAAAGGGACAAATATTTCTAATGCATAAATCAGATTTTTTTGTTCGAAACATAATTTAATAAAGCATTTCACAAAGCAGTTGTTTTTAAACACGTCCAAACGAAATGATTTGGTAAAAGATCAAACATTAAACTGTAACGTAATCTGCATGCTGTATTCATTTTGAAAGAGTTACTACAAAGTGATTTTTCAAAGCCATGGGATGCCAGCGAATGACCCACAAGGCATTATTTTCCAGGGCAATCTGTTGTTTCCAATAGACTGCATTTAATAATCAACTCAACATTAAATTCAGGCATTACAATTGATTTGAATGGCTACTTGATCATAATTAATCCCCTGGTGAAGAGTTTTTGTTTCCTTAGAAACAAAGTGCAATCTCAAGCTGCCTTGCTGAGGCATTTTTGCTAAGCTGGTTTCCTTCACCTGTGTTGGCTTGTTACACCAGGGGGCTTTGACTTCTTTGTTTCAAAGAAATTAATTGCCTTTAGGAGAGATAAATAGCGAGTGACAAGCACCGATGCCAAAAGCAGGGATCCCAGTGGAATGAAAAAGCTCCATAATGAAAGGCTATTTTCACACAGAGGTAGAGCCGCTGAGGCTCATTTTAAAATGACGTGCTGAATGTTTTAAACTCTCTCAGCCTCTTGTTTTTCTGTTCCCTAATTATAGTGGGGGAACATAACAGGTGACTTATGAAACATCAACCGGCCTACAGAAAATTCTCAAAATCAAATCAGCTGAAATGCTACAAATGCTTTTCACATCCATCTGGATGTTTTCATTGGTTTTTACCAAAACAGACCAGGCAAACTGACAAACTATGGTGAGAAGAATTGTAGAGGTCAATCAGTCTCTGTATTACAACTACAAACTGAGAGATTTTAAAAATTTGAGACCACTAAATGTTTCTTTGAATTTTTGGATAATTACAATCATTGAATAAAATGTTGAAAACGTAAATAGAACATGAATTTCAGAATTTCATGACCTAGAAACAGAGAATCTTAAATATTTCTTGATTATTTTAAAACATAATGTTTTTAAAAATCCCACATTTCTATGTGATCTTAGACATTTGAATTCCACACACTTCTTTGCCTAAATTGAAAACAAAATCTCCTATTTAATTACAGTTTAAAAGCAGCAGTTGTGATTGCCAGAAATTCATTGTTAAAAATACAGTGGCAATGTTTCAGGTATAACTGTATTTACAACTGTATGTTTCATTAATAGTGTTAATTTACATTCTATTTAACCTATTATGCTTTTTACTTTAAAATGTACTGATAACCACCATGATAATACGGCTAGTAAAATAGAAAGCCACACGATGAATAAGAGTTCATCGTAAATGGCCTGTCTAAATATTAACATGAACAACAGAAAATATAACAAAAATCACCCTAAACAATAAGAAGAAATACAATTATTTATTAATAAATTACATGACTTCAAAGTAGAATTTTTATACCTTTTTCAGTAAAAACTATTTTTTTTAAAGTACAAATTTTAATCTAAACATTACAGACAGATGACATAATACATGTAAAAAGAAATATTTTATATATGTCAATAAAATGGTAACTTGGAGGATTTATTATTTTAGATATTAAATTGGAGAGAAAAAATATCTTATTTCATACAAGCCCGTATGATCTAAATCTTACACTTAATTACCCACATCACACACCAAATATTGTAGGTCAAAATCAAGGTACCACATGACCTCTCAAGACCTTTAGTTAACTGGTTACAAAATTGCAAGAGTTTTAAAAATCAGTAACTAAATTCAAAACTGTGACCCATTATACTACTCTGTCATGTTCACTTACTATAAAACTACTAAAAAGAAACTGTAGGAGGTGGGCGCTTTTCATGTTTTCTTTTAGCTTTCTTTCCATTCTGTTTTCTACATTATGAGCCTGAGTACAGAAGAACATTTCAGATGACTGTTATTTATCCAGTAGCGAGGACTAGAAGTGAAAGACAGTCAGAGATTGGGAAGCTGAGTGCTTTATCTCCTGTGCTTTCACAGAGCGCTGAGGCGCATCAGAGATGCAGAGAGGGTGAATGCACTTCTCCAGTACAGAAAGAAAAGAAACAAAAACAAGCAGGCATGTATCTAATTAGAACAAAAAGAGTCAGAAACAGAAAGAAGTCAGCTGTGACAGACCACAGCAGGTGGTGAACCTAAACAACCAGAAAAGAGTTGCACAGTGAGTGTTGTTGCTGAAAGGACTTTAGATTGAAACGAGAAAGAAAGCTAACATGCATTACATTGCATACTATTAACACATAATGCATTTAAAATAAGGGATGGGTCACAAAAGTTAAGTGGACTATGTAGCAACCGACTAACCGAATAATGGTCAAATAGACAATATAACTATTTTCTGACATTTGTGTGTGTGTGGGAGGGGGTGTTTTGTGAGCAGTGTTTTGGAAACTAAATGCACATTAGAGAAGTTTGGGATCTGTAAGAGTACACTTTTTTTAACTGAGCAAAAATAAATTCACAAATAAATTAAATAATTTAATAAAATGCAAGACAAAGAGTCAAGACTGTTAATGAGGTAAAGAACTACAATCCCATGAAGCACTGCAAATCCATATAAAATAAGGGTAATGTATTTTTTAACCATGAACTCCACAGTTAAAATTATAACATAACGGGACTGACAGTTAAGAGGTAAAAAAAAACAAAAAAAAATCTTTATTTAAGGTACCTCTTGTACATTTTAAAATGAATAGTAAAAAATGTTTATGTTACGTATGCAACCCTAGTTCTCTGAAGAGGGAACGAGACACTGCCAAGACGCGGTGGGAACGCCCCTGCGTGATTGCGTCATGAAGCATGTGTATAATCAGTCCATTGGTGTGACGAGACGTCATAGGCGGGTGACGTCATAGACCAGGAAACTATAAAGCCCACCTAGAACGCACTAGCTTCTGATAGGCCGAAGCAAGTCGATCACAGGCATGCAGGGAGTACGGCAGGGCGACGCAGCAACTTGTTCCCTATTCAGGGAACCAGGATTACATGCGAAAGACACGTCGAGACGCGGTGGGAACACTACAATCCACGACGCCCTAATAGCAAATGCCTGGTCTGTGTGAAATCATTGTGCACACTAAGAAGCAAGCACCCTAGACCCTGGAGTGGAGCCTAGATCCAAGTTGTAAAATCGAACAAATGTATACGGAGAGGACCAGTCTGCCGCATCACAAATGTCATGAAGAAAAACCCCCGATAAAGAAAACAGCCAAAGGTGAAGGTTGACCAACCTTTTCTTGGTGACCCGAAACGGACGAATAATTGATCCAATTTACGCCACAGGGCAGTTCTGTGTATGTAGCCATCCAAAGCCCGAATAGGGCACACAGCATGATCTGATTCTGGTGTATTAAAAGGTGGAGGAAAGAAGGCCTGCAGCACTATCGGGCCCGCCTATATCTTAAGAATATAGCCCGGTCTAGGGTCAATAAAGGCTTTCACCATACCAGGTACAAATTCCAGTTACGAAGGAGCAACCGACAAGGCTTGCAAATCTCCAATTCTCTTGTTAGAAGAAATAGCAAGGAAAAATTTTAGTGTAAGGAACTTTTCGGAAACCTCTTCAATGGAATCGAAGGGAGCCAACGGTAGGCCTTCCAGTACAACGGCCAAATCCCAAGCCGGTGCTCTAGTGCGCAGTGCAGGCCTCAGCCTCAGGGTGCCACGAAGAAAATTATAGGATCTCTCCCCAATGATGCATCACCAAGAGGAGTGTGGTAAGCAGATACCACAGATAATCGAGTACTGTACCAACAGGGCAGTTAACCGGCATTTCAGCGCAGACAGTCTCCTCATGGATGGAGCTCTAGATTGGAGTATGGTCTCCAGTTTCCACAGCTCTGGGCGAGGGTGATAAATAATGCCCCATGCTTGCCCCAATCTCCATCGGAGAGCAGTCTAGAAGGGACACCAGGTCCGAGAACCAAACTTGGGCCGGCCAGTACGGGGCTACTAGTAACAGATGGACCCCTACCCGGCGAACCCTCTCCAAAACTCCCGGGAGCATAGATATCACCACATGGGACAATGAGTTGTCTCAGTCTGAGGACGCGAATAGGTCGACTTGAGCTTGACCGAATTTCTCCCAAATGAGCTTCACCACCTCGGGGTAAAGTCTCCATTCCCCAGGCCTCAGCCCCTGCCTCGACAGGATATCTGCTCCCTTATTTAGATGCCCCGGAATATATACTGCCCTGAGAGACAGTAATTTCCCTTGGGCCCATAGGAGGATCTGATGAGCCAGTTTGCATAGGTGACGTGACCTCAGACACCCCTGATTGTTGATATCAGTGATCACCGATGTGTTGTCTGTGCGGACAAGCACATGGTGACCTCTCAGGTCTGGCAGGAAGTGCTTGAGAGCTTGAAACACCACCATAAATTCTAGCAGATTTATGTACCAAGGAAGTAGATGGTGCTGCCATAGACCTTTCGTCGAGCGACCACTCATGATCTTCCCCCAACCTGGGAGGGAAACATCCATCGTTAGCGTTACACAACGACAAGAAGCTCCCAGCACTGGGCCTTGGGCGAGGAACCAAGGTTTCTTTGAACCTAGATCGGTGAGGAAGAAACTTCTGGAACACCGCTGATTGCTTCTTCGCCTCCTTAAATCTATCGACGACCGTATTTACAGCGTCGCCGAATAGACCCGAAGGCGAAAGCGGAGCGTCCAAAAGAAAAGATCTGTCTCTATCCTTCATATCAGACAAATGTAACCATAAAAGTATTTTCGTGGCCACCAGGGCTGCCATAACCCGGCCTACTGATTTGGCCGTGTCCATGGTGGCCCGAAGAGACAAATCTGTTGCGCGACGCAATTCTCAAATTTCTCACAATCATCCATGTCCCTAAGCATATCTGCCTGGTATGCTTGCAAATTTGACATGGTATGCTAGCATGCCGCAGCCTGACCCGCTGCCGAATACGCTTTACCAGTGCTGAAGTGGCTTTTAATGGCTTGGTGGGTAACGTTGGGGCTTTAAGTAACGATGCTGACTCAGGAGAAAGATAGCTCACGGGCGTCTCAACACCAAATAGACAGAGACAGTATACAGAGAGAGCTTGCTGAAGGCACAGAAGCTAGCGTGGTCTGTTTTCAGGCGTGGTTTAAAGTTTCCTGGTATATGACGTCACCTGCCTATGACGTCTCGTCACACCATTGGACTGATTATGCACGTGCTTCACGACGCAATCACGCAGGGGCATTCCCACCGCGTCTCGACGCAGCTCGAGTTCCCTTGGAAGGGAACAAACTTTCTTAATTAACAAATGTTACAATGGTTTTGAAAATTGCAAAATTTAAAAATTCAAAAATACAAAGAGAATGCAAGCTGCATGAAACGGCATGTAATGTACTGTAGGTCACTGCACGAGTCCCACCACATGGGGTTACAAACCAAAGTTGGTGGTAATTAACTGAATCAAATCATTCATTCTATCAAAGTATATCAAGATAAAAGCAAGTAAAACTAAATCAAACCACCTTAAATCCTTTTGAATGCCTTTCTCCTGAATGACAGATAGATGATGAATCAGGCTCCACTATGGGTTTAAAACATTCCAGCAATAGGATCTCAGTCCTACAACTGTGTGCCAGGTGGCAGTTGGGACAGTTCCCTTTTAATCTGGTTTGGCGGTCCTAAATCACTGCCACAACAGCAGGCATTATGTAGAGGTGTTTGGCAGAGACATTCTCTCAAACACTCCTCTGGCCATGGGTTGGGATTTCTCTCTCTCTCTTTCTCTCTCCCCAGGTGTGTGGTCTTGTTTGCCATATGTCAAGTGAGTGAACCACTAATATCCACAGGGCACCTTGAGGAGCCTGCCCAAAAACAAGCTTTTTATTAATGTGGTATAACATCGAAAACCAGTCTATCTTCATCGACTGAAAGAACCTTTGGTTGTGTGATGATGCTTTTTTAATTATCAACAGCTACATGCTAACTATAAGCCCATGAGATGCCTCATGAGAGTGCCCAAACTACTTGTTCTGGGCTCAAGGTGTCAGACTGATAGGCTTTATTCTTTATACTTTAGCCCGTTCTCACAGACTGTTGAATCTCTGCAGCTCTGGTCCACTGTCTGCATATATTGCTCTGAAGCATTAGTTTTACACCCATCTAAACCCTTATGGCATGTCTGAGTCCTCTTTAATAGAATGAAACTCAGATCCCTTAGGACTTTTTGGTCAGATCCCTGGACCAAAAAGTGAATGGGGTGCAAAGGTACCCTGTTCTCTTAGTATTCACACTGTCTCACGTCTTTTTTTACGTTAAAATGTATATTTATATTTATGCATTTACAAGATGTTTGTATCCAAGTGACTTAAAATAGAGGATTTTTGTAGCTTTGATAAAATTAATGCATTACATAAATTGAAAATAGAACTATACATGTATAACTCCACTGAAGTTCAAAAGTTTGTGGTTGGTAAGATTTTGTAATGCTTTTGAAATAACTTTTGTTTGCTCACTAGGCCACATTTATTTGATCAAAAATACAGTAAACAAGTAAATCGTATTACAATTTAAAAAAAGCTGTTTTCTATTTAATATATATTTTAAAATTTAATTTATTCCTGTGATTGCAAAGTTTTCAGCAGCCAGTCTTCAAGGTCACGTGTTCCTTCTGAAATATTCTAATATGCTGATTTGCTGCTCAGGATACATTTCTTATTAATATTGAATTGAATTGAACAGTTGTGCTTAATATTTTTGTGGAAACCATGAAACATTCTTTTCCTGGATTTATTTACATTTTTTGAAATAAAAATCTTGTATCACATTATAATTGTCTTTACTGTCACTTTTGATCAATTTAATTAGGCTAGTCAATGCTGAATAAAAATATGACTTACCAACCTACCAACACCAAACTTTTGAATGTTAGTGTATTGTGTAACATTTTACAATTACGATTCATTATAGTTAACAAAGTTAACAATAACTAAGAATGAACAATACTTCTACAGCATTTATTCATCTTAATGTTAATTTCAACCTTTACTAATACACACTCTAAAAAATGCTGGGTTATTTCAAACCAATTTTGGGTAAAATATGGACAAACCCAAATGTTGGGTTAAAAATGTAATGTAAAAATTTAACCCAACGGCTAGGTTTGTCCATATTTTACCCAAAATTGGGTTGAAACAACCCAGCATTTTTTAGAGTGCATTTTTTAAATCAAAGTTGTATTTGTTAACGTTACTTAATGCACAGTGAACTAACATGAACAAACAATAAATGACTGTATTTATTATTAACTCTGCTCAGACCAGAACTCTGAACAAATCCATCTGGATTATGTACATACTGCATGTCAAAATTTATAAAAACAGCTTGGAGTCGCCTCAAATGAACAAAGTGTAAAAACACCACAAGTGTATTATTTTAATATATTTTTCCCTTTCAATACCTGTTGCTGTGTCATTTATTTTTACATAAATACTGTATACAACTCGTCAGATGCAAAGTAGCAAATATCTGGTTTTGAAAACGGTTTCTTATTGAAGGCAATCGTCTATGTATTTGCTGTTAAACAGAGATAATGATTAATTTCCTCTGCCTTTCACAAAGCACACTGTTTTGCTTATTAAGAATATTTGCTAATCTTTCATTTCAGTCTTCAGTATAAAACAATAAACACTGATAAATAATTTCATACCCGTAATTCATTATCTCTTTTTGTCAAATTCTAATTGAATTCTTTCCATGTATTCTAATAATGTTTCATAAAGACCGGAACCCTTCCACGAAGGACAAAATATGGAAAGAGAGAAAATCCACTGCTTCATTAATCACATTACTTAAGTTATGCTGCACATTTCACCAAAAAAGCTTGATCTTAAACCTCTGAATAATTCATTCAACAGTGAAAAAGCACAAACATGCACTGGTCTGAACATGGGTCTCCACCCCAGCCCAAAAGTGATTCACCAAGCACTTGCCTACGGTAACAGGCCACCATGTGTTCTACAAGATCTAACAGCTGACAGACTGTTTTCTGAACATGATGCAATGTTGTCCAGATCCAATTAAAATGGGTGCATAAATCACAAACTATAACAACATATGCACTCTCCTGGCTGTGCTATTAAAAGCATCCAAAATACTGTGCTCAAGCCATGGCCACTGACGTGAATACTTTTCAAGAACTTTTCTTTACATATTTGTAAAGTGATTACTATGGCACAGGCTCTAAAATGAACACTCAGAGAGCCCAATGTGAGAACAAATTAGATTTGGCAAGTAAATTGAAGTGTTAATTGCCAATGAATTGAAGTGATAGTTCACCCCAATTTTTTTTAATTCTGCCATCATTTACTCAAAATGTCGTTAACATAATTAACATGTCGTTTTAAAACTGTATGACTTTCTTGTGGAACATAAAATGAAAAAGAAAATGTTTTCAGCATGTTTTCTGATATACAATGGAAGTCAATGGTGACCAAAACTGGTTGGTTACAGACATTCTTCAAAAATTCATACAGGTATGGAACAACATAAGGGTGAATACATAATGTCAGAATTTTCAATTTTGTGTGATCTATCCTTTTAAATCAAATTGTAAAACTGTCAGATTGTCACTAATGTACAAATTGCCTAACAAAGTAGAATACCATGGTAGCACTTTACAATATGGTTCCATTTATTAACATTAGTTAACTACATGAACTAATCATGATCAGTTGTATTTTTATGAACTATCGATAACAAAAATGTATAAATATACTGTAAAAAATATATTGCTTATTGTTAGTTAATGTTAGTTAATGCATTAACTAATATTAAATAACTGGACTTTATTGTAAATTATGCTCTGATTGACACAATGATTTCCAATATTTGTCATAATATGCAGACAAAATAGGGCAGATAAATAATTCCATTGCCATAGAGACAAAAATATCTCCTTCCATTCATCCATTCTCCAAAGCGTTAGGCCAATATTGGGTCACAGGGATGCTGGAGCCTATCCCACAGCAAACACCCTGGATGGGTGGCCGGTCCATTACATCACTGACAAAATGATTTATTTTAATTCAAACAATGCAAAACACAGCTATTTTAATGTAAGACATATTTATGGCCGGAAAATTCCAATTGGCAAGGGTGGCAAAAAGTTAATTTTGGACCTTGCAGACAGGATGGAAAAACCTGTGGTCCAATAAAACATCTTGACCTTCTCCATTAGATCCCACAGAGCAGATTCCAGCATGTCAACATAGAATACAGATGCACATGATGTCATAGGCCAGCAGATTACCTGTGCATTGCAGTATAAGCTCCAACTGCAAAGCTCAGCCACAACCACTCGATCTGTCAAAGGTCAGAACACTTAATGACTCAGCTGAATGCGTGGCCAACTTCAACCGAACTTCAATCGGAACAAATGGGGCGTGCAATAGAACGCCAACAAAAACAATGAAGCCTGCCACACAGGTGCTAGATGAATCACTTCCAGAAGCAAGGCTGCTGCTCATACCAACACAAGAGCTTTGCTTTGTCATCTCCCTTGTCATTCTAAACCCCCTTTCAGCAAGTACTTTGGCTCAGGATTAGCATGCCTTATTGCTTCCCGTTTTATAGAGTGTCACATGGATAATTACAAGGTCATTCACCAAGCTGTGGCAGTTCTAATTTTCTTTGGAGACTGAGACCACAGGATAAATGACCTAGTAGGGAGGGAGGAAACACCTGAAGTTGAGGCATGGGTTTTCATGACTAACCATAAACAGCCTTTAAATGAGTTCCACATGGCAGATATATTTAAAGAAAACAAACACTTTTTAAAGTAAAACTGTTCAGACATTGACGTAAAGCACCTATGAAAATAAATGTAGACCAACCTGAGAAGGTCAGTCTTTAACGTTGAGTGAAAGTGCTGTGCAAACACAAGCATGTTCCAAAACCTCACTGTTACCTACATAGCAGCTGCACGCTAAAGGCAAATTCACACCGCACAAACAGACGCCGACCAATGCTGACAATCACACGATTATAGTAAATCAGTTTGACCCGAAGTCAAAATGACCCGACAAACACCGAATTAACATGTTCAATCGGCTAAAACAAGAACAGACAATGGCAGCAGACGCCAACAAGGGCAACACACTGATCCGATAAATCCCGACGAACGTGTCTTTTGCCGTTGGTCGGTGTCTGTCGGCGCAGTGTGAATTAGCCTTAAGGAGGCATCCTAACCCATCATGGAATCTCGTAAATGACCGATTTGGAACATAGGAAGCAAACACAAAAATCACAAATTGATTTCAATAGTTTTTCATTTGCATGTTGCCATTAAAGCTAACTGTGCAATAACAATAAACATAAGAGGCATGACACAGAAAAATTAGATATAAAAATATAACAATATTATATAACTATCGGGAGCGCTACGATCATGCCCTACATAACTGCCTCCGTAAGCAGCTCCCTATATTTTGTAACACAGCAATGATATCTGCCCTTCCTTTGAGTTTCACAAAAGCATTTCCCCCTACAGTGTGTAGTGTGTAGCAGATCAACATTGCCTTTGCATGACTGAGGTCATTTATTCAATCTCTGTTTGTGCATTTATTGACTTTCCTCCAATACCAGGTAAAAATCACAGTTGGACAATAAGCCAGCACAGCATGCCTAGATATAATCTCATTTAATTAGGCTCTGGGGGCGTCCTCCCAATTTCATTACGAAAGGATAGTGCTTAACCTGCTTTTTGGGGCACGCCAAGCTCTCTTAAAGGGGGAAACATTTCCAGCAACCTTGATCTGTTTGTAATAGCCGATAAATATCTGAAGCGAGAGTCGCCGTATAAGATAAAAGAGGGTTTGATATAATGAAGTGTGGTTTGAGTAAACTACTTTTCAATGATGCCTTTCCATCCGCCTGCACCAGTGCTGTAAACTCTTGGCTGCGATACACTAGATTAGATGGCAAACAATGATTAAAGGTTCACTAAACAGACTGTGGAACGAGTTTTATCAAGCATCCTAGAGACCTAAAGTCACAACCACACTGATGAATCCACTGCGATTGTTGTTATTTTTTATATAAGTGATAAGTGAATGAGCAGTGTTGAGAATTAGGACATCATATTCATCATACGATGGATATACAAATGCAGGCATTTAGCAGGAGAACACAAGCCTCAGAGAACTACTTTTCAGATAATATCGGTGCAGGGCACTGTGACATTTACATTCGTCTGATATGATGAATATGCAGCTTTTGAAAATGGCACTTTCTCTCCTTGAACACACCTGGATGAGTACACACAAAGACCCAGTGCACGTGTTTACCTTCGACTTAACCCTTTGGTTGTTAAATCGCAAAGAAAAAAAAGAAAAAAAGTTAATGAAAAAATATATTTATTATTTATATATCATTTATTTAAAATTATATTTTGAGATGGACATTTGTCCACTGAAATAAATGAGATTTTAAAAAGTATTGGATACTCAAGGGAGGTGCTTCAAAGGCATGTTGAATTTATGGTGTCATAAATACACACAGTGACATATAAAGAGGACAGTCATATTTAATAATGTTTAAGGGTCAAATGTAAATTATTAAAGATGGTTTAACTGTATCAACACACTATAAATGGATAAAAATGGCTTTTAAAGAACTGTCAATTGTGATTGATGCATTGAAAGGTTAAGTTACAAAACTTGGACGTTTAATGTACACATTTTTAATAATTCACAAATTTTCTAATTATGATACAACACTTTACCCTTTGGTTTTTAATAAAACAAATCTTGTTTTCTCTGCAACATAGCTGCAAAACTGGCCATAATCACTGCACAACATTTGTAAACACTCCTTATTTACAAACGTTGTTTTTGGTTATAATAGACAAGCTTGCTATAACTGCCTGTTGTATATTGTGCATGAATTCAGATATGATACTTGAAACCAGAATCTCTTTTTCATCTCTCGTCTAATATTGAGAGCACAAGGGGAAAACAATCTTGACAGATTTGTCTGTGCTACAAGCTGACGATCTTTGCTTTATCTCAATCCGACGGTGAACAGGAATTTGCTGCAAGTGAAAAAAAAACCCTGCAATACTCATTGATTCACACATCAAAATTCATTAAATATCTGCCCTTATTGATTTAGATTACTCAGACAGTGTCACTCACATAGCAACTATTCAGACAAAAGCTTATGTTATGCAAGTCATACAAGTTCCTTAATAAAACACTTAAGCAAACGCACACCATCCGAGGTGCAGGTCAAAGAAAATTAATATCTCCTTTATACATACAAGTCATATAAAACATTGTGAAATTCAAAAGAGTTTAAACATTCACAACTTGAAGTGGTTTGGGGTTGCTAGAACTTTATGATACAACATAACACTGACAATGTTACAAGCATTACAGGATGGCTATTTGAACTATTAAAATCTGTTTGTTACTGTACTGAATTTAACAAAGATAGTCCAACAAAAGGCCATACGATGACTTCATTTGAGTTCAGCTCAAAATTGGCCTTTTCAGCAACAATGACCATAGAGAGAAGATGCAAACCCATACAAACATAACACCATCAAGGTAAGACACAACACTATAGTAATGCACTAAACACTAAACTCGTAGGCTATATATATATATTTTTTATTTTTATTTTTTATTATATGTTATAATGCAACATAAATCACTCACTCACTCCAATAGCCTACACAACAAGAATAAGAACAAACTAACTTTTTTTTTAATAAAGCAAGGAATTCAGGAAATGTCTCTCAATACAAATTATAAAGTGTATTAATAACCAATTCAATAATTTTTTCAGTTTAAACGGTTATGTATTGCACTATTATGCATTTCGGAATAAATAAGCTAATTAATGTCTCAATTAAAAACTAAAAAACTAAAAAGATATACAAAGTTGTCATGATTACCCCCAAAAAATTTACTTTCTTTTTTTTTCATTTTCATTTTATTTTGACATCCTGAAACTATATCCTCCAACATAGCCCACCGTCTTAAAAATCACACTACAAGGAGTATGAGAGCTTAAGCTCTTACACCATGTAGCCTATTCAGACACTTTTGGTTCTAAGTACACCACACCAGACATAGGGAACTGAATTACACCATCGACAACTACAACACGCGAGTGAAACATTCCAACCTTCAACCTGTCTATTTGTCATTTCAATCCAATGCATTTCGGAAGAAATACTCGCATCGCATCCAGAATGTGTAGATGCGCTGACAGAGGATGCTCCGCGAGTGCAAGTTTCATTGTAGAGCTGCTGCGTCTGTCTTACCTTGCTCTGAATCAGCGTCCCTTAGTGTCTGAACATTTGACAATATATCCCCGAATCCCAGTATGACGAGAAAGGTGAGGAAATATTCGGACATCGTTGCTGAGTGAGGGCGAAGGCCACCGCACTTCTTTTGCTGAAGTCCGATTCCAGCCCCTCTGGTAGAGCGCCGTTATTCAGGAATGACAAGTGAAATTTGTCTGCAGAGCGCACCGACCCTCCTTCACTCCTCGCATTCAGATGGATTTCTAGGCGCGCGCACACATGAGCTTGCAGGCGACAGTGTGTGAGGAGAGAGAGAGAGAGAAAGAGAGAGAAAGAGAGAACGAGACGGAGAGTGTGCGGATAGATTAGGACAATAACGCACTGTGAGCTTGACTATGAACGGGTTCCAGGCACCTGACGTATCGCTGGGCATTGTAACATGAGGAATGCGCTATTGCGAGAGAAAAAAACTTAAAATTTAGGCTATTTAGTTTTCGCAGCAAAGCCACATGGATATAATTTGCAGATGTAGCCAGGACAACATAATAGAGGTGAGCATGTGCAGATTGTTGAGTACATTTAAATAAAATATTTTAATTAAAAATAGCCTACTTTTTAATTAAAAGGCTTTCGCAGCGCAATCTGTTGAGATTCGTCTTGCGCAAGGTGTTTGGCGCCCCTAGCGCAGTAAACAAACCGTCAACTATCTTAAAGATGTTTTAAACAAAACACCGTTTTACTGCCGAATGCAAAATCTCTAGATAGTAATGACACTATTTGTGTTTTGTGTTTAATGATCCATACACTAGGTTAAGCCAAATATTTAATTTGCCATCGAACGTCTATCGTAGCTACATAGGCCTAGCCTATAGGCCTAGGCTGCAGTGGGTGGTATAAATAGCCTACAAATGGAAATACACTCTCCAAACTTAGTTGTAAAATAATGATGTCCTCACGACCGCTAAAAATGACATTCTATATAGTAGCCTATGAATGTGTGTAATATGGGCCTTTCCAAATATCCTACCCACACTTGCGGTCTTGGCCATTTAAGAGCGCATGCACGCGACAGGAAGTAAGTGCCCAAGACTGTCCCATGTCTAAAAGATGCATTGCCCTGAACGCACAATAAACGCACACTATTTTGAATACCGCATCGAGTCTAAAGGTGATGATGCACAGGGCAACTTTTTGGGCAATGTTGCAGGGCAATGTTGCCATTAACGAGCAACCAGATGAGACACAGGGCCCACGACCGATCTAAATTATCCAGATAGAAAAAGATTGCCCATTTTCAATGGGAAAGTGCCCAAGCAAAAATTGCTCGGCAAGATTGCCCAGCAACATTGCTCAAAAAGTTGCCCTGACCTTAAGCGTATCCTGCATTGTTCGGGAAATCGCGTGCCCCTTAATCGCACAATAGCGAGGAAAACATTCACTGTAAGTTAAACTAATAACCAGATATTATAATTACATGTAATTTGGCAGTGAAACAAATGGTTAAAGTGTCATTTTATTGGTGCAAAGATATGCTATGTGCATTTTGTACAACATTTGCAACTGCTTTTTATCACTTAATTAGAAGTAGCTACCACAATTTTAAATTGTGTCTTCTGTTACACAGCTTATAGGGACTAGGCCGTACTGACCAGACATTTAGAAGTTTATTTTAAAATGCAAAGTATTTAAAATCTAAATAATCCCATCGGGTAATCAAAAGTTCTACACACACTTGCAGTCTTCACGCCTAGTCGAGCCATAGACAGTATATAAGATGGACACAGCGTCAGCGACCCCATAGATTTCAACGGAGAAAAGTGAAGCCCATTTGAAGCACTCACTTCCTGATCGCCAGGCGTACTGCGCAGGCTCAAACTGAGCTTGGTGACGTGAGCAACGTGTCTGACAGCTGTCAGTCTTCTAGTAGCTGTGCCGAGAGAAATCTGAATCACTCCCTTCCGAATCTCGCAGAGACGGAGAGCGTGAGTATTAGCGGTCCATGAGCTAGCAGCAGGAGCAACTTCATCACTCTCTATGGGCTTCTCCCTTGACTTTATCAGACTTTATGACTCCACGTCCCCCCGATTGCTTGCGAGCTTCTCCGCCGGTTTATACGGTAATTTCTCGACTGTGCGACAGAGAGTCGCGTGTTTATGACGCAATCGTTAGCCTATTTTTACAAAAACTGCTTCTACGGGGCCATAACGTACGGTACAAGGTAATGGAGCCTTTTATACATTGTCGTGTTTCTTTAGAAATAAATAATGGACAAATGGAGTCTTTAAACGCCTCAGATGTAAAGTTATTCGCTGTCAAAGTGACGCCAAAATGAATGGGAGTCAATGGGATGCTAAGAGCAGGTTAAGTTCTGCTACAATTGCGGCGCCCGGGGAGGCTTCAGTTTCCGGCGGATGAATTACCCCCTTGAGTCGAGCGCTTGGGCCAAATACAGGAAATACGTCATGTAAGTTGACAAGTGGTCAACTGCAAAGGTATTTGGAAAGGCCCTGAATGTAATACAGTAGTACTAGCTACATGCTCCATATTGTCATTTTCGTGTGACCTGCAGCGTCAGTTTCGTTGCTTCAATGCCATAGGTGTATTGGACATCGGCTGCGACTGGATCGGCGAGAGTTGCCGGGTACTGGCGGGGAGGAGCTGAGGGGAAAAAAACGGAGACGTGAAGTCGGACACTTTCTGCTTCCCGTAGTGATGTTAGTGCTGCATACTTTACCACAGCTGAAGTGAAATAAATGCAATATTTACCAAATACACGTTTCTCATTCAATACTTTATTTACTGCTTAAAACAGCGTCTGTTCAACATAAGCCTATGAAGTGGTCTAAGTTTTTTTTATTAGTTTTATTTTGATAAACATGACACAATATAACATTGCAACATGAAAAGAGCTTTTACTATTAAAAAACAGATTTGTGAGCATTAGTGGAACTGAAGGTGCGCAAATAAACACGAAACACAAGTGATTGTTGTCATGCTGTGAATCCGGCCAATCGTGGAACAGCTGTGATGTCATCAGAGCTGTTGAGAAGCTGCGCCGGCTGAGTCGTCCGGCTGCTCTCGAACCGCTCTCGCAATACTTTGATAGCATATGTCAGTTGCGTGGCGTCGGCGCTCTCTCAAGTCGGACAACATTTCTAACCGGCATGCACTGCTTCAAGTCAGCCACCGATCAGTCTGCGCAGCGCTTCATGAAGTCAAACAAGCCTATTCATAAATCCTCTCCCATGCCCTCATGGGATAGTAAAGGGCAAAGTCCAAACTGCATTTTTTGCACCCTTGAAGGGCACCTCTAGAAGGGAACGTTCCAAACGGCTATATGGCACGCAAGTGCCCTGCTCTCCAAAGTCCCCACTTCAAGAGCTCTGCCCTTTGAAGGGAAGAGAGCATAAAGATGCTCACTTCCATTTGGAATTTGCCCTTTGTTTCCATCATATGCACACTTCAGAATCTCGCTGGGAGAAGTAGGTCATCCGGGTACTTTTTGCATACTCTTTTATGAGTACTGCGAATTCGGACATACTACATTTGTCATATACTGTTTTTCGCCTATAGGGAAGTATGCGACTTTGGATGCATCCAATATGTAGGCAACTTTAGTACACACTAACCTTTTGGTTTGACTTCTTTTCTTTTGTGGTTTAGGCCTTAAGGGGTCAATTCTTTTATAAATCGTCCCCTGCTGATAAAGAGTGTTATATGCTGTCATCAAACTGCAAATGGTGTTTCAAAAGTGCCATTTACAGAAATTACAATTGCATGTTATAAAAACAATAAATATAGAAATATGAACTGATGAATGATACATATGAAATTATAAATTCAATTAAAAAGCGGGTTATTGAATTTTTTATTCATTTCACAAAAAGGCATGATTGACCAGAAAAACCAATAAAAAATGTTTAAGGTCACTGAAACTGCATATTAATGGATTGCCCTTTAACACTACTGACATATTTACCCAAGTTCTCCCATGTTGGCCTATACCATGCAATAATAGCCCAAGGCAATCGATTTCACACTGGCTCCCTACTACGCCAATACTAGATAGAAATACAGATCAAATATAGTCAAAAATGTGAGCGAAGTTAATTCTGGAGATAAAACTTTTCTCTAAACAAGGAGTAATTAGTTTCTGCCCTTGTCATATCTGCAAAAGTAACATTTTATTAGATATGATTTGTGATTATCTGCAATTTGCAATAAGGGTAACAGTTGCAAAGCATTTATTTAAAGGTGTGGTTGATTATGATTTCACTTTTCTAAATTTAGTTAGTGTAATGTTGCTGTTTGAGCATAAACAACATCTGTAAAGTTACAATGCTCAAAGTTCAAAGGAAAGGGAGATATTTGCTTTTAAAGAAATTGCTTTTTACAACAAACGGCTGGTAAGGACTACATGACATTCCTCCAGGGTTAGTGACATCACCAACCCTAGAATTTACATAAACCCCGCCTCCAGAGTCCAGGAACACAATTTATAGATTATCAAAATAGAATATGCTAATCAATGACTAGAAGATAACTACACATACGCTACATAAATTCATCAACTTACCATTCAGAAATGTCCTGTTGCATTCTATATGTTGTCACCTCTTCTTGAGTCTCTCCATCATTGTCTGACTCCGGTTTAAGGCTAAAAGTTTTAGACATTTTCAGTGCATGTCTGTGTGAGGTAAAAGGACACAAGCTGTTGAAGCTCCACCCTCTGTGCCGGGAGCAGCAGCTCATTTGCATTTAAAGGAAAAGACACAAAACGGTGCGTTTTTGCTCACCCTCAAAAATGGACAATTTTAACATGCTATATAAAAATATCTGTGGGGTATTTTGAGCTAAACCTTTACATACACACTCTGGGGACATCAAAGACTTATTTTACATCTTGTGAAAAGGGCATTTTACCACCCCTTTAAGGGATAATGTATGGTGACTCAGACACAAAATAAACCCATGACCATCTAACTTGACATTATCTCACTTAAAAAATGAATAAATATATGGACATGAAATATTGAGGAATTCTTTTATCTGTAGAAACGGCAGAGAGAGAGAGAAAAAAAACACATGCATTGCCAAGAAAACATGGCTTGCTTTGAACACATTCAATCATGCTGTGAATTTCTGAATGATAAAGCAGTGTTTAGTGTATGCGTCTGTTTGTGCTCCAGTGGTCAGGGCTGCATGAGAAGATGCTGCAGACACCTATTGAAGACTGTTTTCAGTACACAGAATGCAAGGTCTGTCATAGACTGCCCACACATTCACAGCCAATGGCTCGCTCCAGGGTAAGCACTTGTGTCTGTGCAGCAATGACCCCCTCCAAAGCACAAACAGTTTGGAGGCTTTCAGGATTGAACTTCCTTTATGCGCAGCACTCATTTTTCTTGAGCATAGTCACAGCTGTGTTTGGCAAAAACCAATTGAATTCAGTTCCTTCTCTGCTGCTAACCCTGTTCAGTACTCATGCAACTAGCAATGTAAAATAGCAAGTAAACATGTTCAATTCTGAATATTTGCTTCGCAAACTGTTGCCAGATGTGTACAAATTAAGATGTTCTCACACTGTTTTTTGGGGGTTTTGAAGAACCTGTTTTGAAAAAAATATACAACAACAGATTAAAAAATATATTACATATTTAGGCTACTTTAAGTAAATGCGTTGACTGAACTAATCACTAATTTGATCAAAATATCAAATCACCATACATTAAAATGTGCCATCATTGTAACAATTCTAAATCTAATTAACTTTTTTAAGCTCACCAAAGCAAATTGTTCCTTTCATTTTTGAACTGTTCAATATTATTGCTTGTCATTTGTTTTGAATCGCGTGCACATTGTGGAGAACAAAGAGCTTGTTGTCTACATGAAGACATGAAATACTTTTAGACAATCGGATTGTTTTATGTAGAAGAAAACAGCACAGGACAACTAAATGTGACAACAAAATAAATTACAACATTAGCAAACTGTCGAACAAAGCAAACATTTAATTATTCATGGCCCAGTGTATGCTGGGAAGAGGGTTAATAGATCGGAACCACAAAACCATGAATCCAACTTGCCTGCTCCACCCATTGGCTCACCTTAAAAAATAATATTTTATTAGAAACACTACATTGAGAGACATTTATGTATTTCGGAAAGCTGTTGTTAGAACTTTAACATTTTAAACCACACACAGAAAAAGTAAGTATTATTTACTGGATCTAAGAACCATTCTTTTTTACTGCAAAGTCTCACATAAGTTGCTATTGTTAATTGTGGAGTTTTCAGTGGTGTGCCTTTTGTTTTCTGTAGCCATAATAAAGTGCTGAGGTCCAGTGTGGAGTAATTGAGCTTCTTCTAATAAATGGTCAGCCCTTCCTTAAAGGTCAGCAATTAAAAGGATTGCAGTCTCTCCGAGTTAAACAAGGCCTAGTGTCAAGCAACTATATTATTAAGACCCCATGGGGAGAAGGTATCAAAATCTTGCAATCAGTAATTAAATAATTGCATGCCAGCTATGCAAACCTCATTAGAAAAGTTGCTCTGGCTTCATTATGAAGGTTGCCATACCTTTGACACACAACTCGGAAAATGCACTAATTGGCATGGCATACACACTGAACTAAACATTTTAGCTAGCTGGTCTAAAGCATATTAACGATGGGAGCCCAAATCTGGGCAGTGCAACATAAGTCATTAATCTTTTTTTATTTTATTTTTTATTTTTTTATTTTCACACTACCGTTGAAAAGTTTGGGGTCTGTACGAAAAAAAAAAAAAAATTCAGCAAGGATGCATTAAATTTAAAAGTCACAGTAAAGACATTTGTAATTTTACAAAAGATTTTATTTTTTAAATAAATTCAGTTCTTTTGATCTTACTAATTATCAAACAATCCTGAAAAAAAAAATGCATCAGTTTCTACAAAGCATGACAACTGTTTTCAACACTGATAATAATAAGAAATGTTTATTGATCACCAAAATCAACATCAACGTATCCGAAAATACACGATTTCTGTGACACAGGTCTGTTTTTTTCATAGCAGTGTGAACGGCACAAACCACATGGAATCTGATCTTTTTGATTCTGATTTGGGCCACTTCTGTATGTGGTCCTAAACCAGATACAGGTCTGATGGTTTGCAATGCGACCTCAGTCTGAACGGTCATATAGAAATTCACTCGACTTTCACGTCACTCTAGATTTTGTCACAATTCTGCACTGATGGGAGTCACTCCAAAGATTCTACATACGTACTGATTCTTTGGTCACTCAGTGAATATGGATGACGGCAGCGAAGTTGGTCAGATTTAATGACGACATCTGCACTCTCCATGACTCCTGGTAAACTGACGCCACTGCTTGGCGTTTATGAATACTCTGTCAGGTTGGGATTTGCATTGCCATTCTATGCACTCTCTCAGTCTATCTTCTCACCTTTAGCCTTAATTAGCAAGAATGAAACACAGAGAGAATGGCGAATGCAAAAATGCAAAGCCCTTGTACTAATAATTATTCTAGCGGTGTCGTGGAGGGTTTTGACCCTGTCAATATCTGTGATGCTCACAGCGAACCTCATGGACCTGCTGAAGTTCCACAGGCCCACTGGCACATGTGTGAACATGACACCTCGGTGCCCCGCTGACATCACACCCATGTTTAATCAGGACCCTCTGTGAATTTTGGCACACACCCACATTTGCAGGGGTGGTTTGCAATAATGCAACACAAATGCTCACACAGAATGCATCTTTTTTTATGATATAAGGGTATATTTATATGCTAACGATGTACTAAAAATGCTGTATTATGCATGTCAAGCCAGTAGTTGGCGATGTCACTTTGTAAAGAAACAAGGGCCTATCACTGACTGAACAACATGCATGGGCATGACGTCACCACTTACACAAAATTCACGTTTTCGTAGTTTACACTGAGACGATAACGGTAACGTTTTAAAAAACTTGCACTTTGAATACGTTTTTTAAAAGTTGGCGTTTTCATGCCCCCAAACGCCTTTATTGTGTAAATGAATGAGCAAATGCATAAAGAAATTTTCTGTTTTTAGTTGTATATAAATATATTAAATAAATATAAATCTATTAAAAAAAAAGTTATTTTAATTTGTAATAATGTATTAAAAAATGGGGATGATTTGAAATTTTTAACAATTGGTGAAAAAGTGTCAAAAAGTAGGGAACCGTTCAACTTTATGCAAATGACAGGCAAAACCCATCCTGGCGGCAGCCAATCAATGTTAGGGGAAGGCAACGTTGTGACATCTGTCATAACGGTTTCAAAGTCTGCCGACAGACGGTGCGGGAGCTTCTTAAATTAAGACTTGTTTTGAGTTATAATGAAATGGAAAGAAGCTAGAAAGCAGAATTAGAATGTATGGGAGGCTTTTGTGGGATTTCTTACAGTCTCTCTAAGTGGAAGGGCTTCAATGATGCTTCTTGAGGTCTTGGAGGGATTGTTAATCATGGGTGGAGATGACAGCAGTTTGTTAAATGAATTGCTTCAGTCTACAAAAAATGAACAAACAATTGATTTAACCTGTAAGCCTCAGCATGGATTGTCAGCAGCACACATCATGTCCATGCCAAATTCTGCCTATACCCCATGTGTGTGTTCACACATGGGACAAACTAAAAATGATTTAATAGCTCAAATTTAATAACAGCCCTTTATGACATTTGCCACCTCTTCGCATCAGGAGGGCTATCTGTCATATTTATAAGCTGGCACTTGAGACATGAAAAATGCTGAACTTAAAATTCAGCAAGCATAGTGAGAAAGCCATCCTGTCACGACGTGATTATCTCTTTAAATATCTATATCAAAGGGTTTGGAGATAATATAATTCAAGGTATTATGAAAACAAATGGGGAAAATTACATAAAACAGAGATTTGAAACAAAGCTCTAACAAGCCATGGCAATCAAACCGTTTGTTTACGAAATGTCCCTTGCTGTGTGGACACACAAACACACAGGCATGCATGAATTTGTCTCTGAGGTTACTCTCTGTCCACACAAATAGTCACACACACTTTCCAGGCACACACAAGGAAGTGCACAATACACTGAGAAATGTTTGACTTAATACTGCCATCTACAGAAAGCGATGGATCATAAAATCTCCCCACAATTCTTCAAATTTATTACTTCGGAACTGAATGAGGAAAGTAATGTGCATTACTTCATGGCCTTGAAACGATGAGAAGACAAATATGGACGAAGAAATAAAGACTATATTTCAACTGCACGCCATGGTTACGCTATATGAGGCTGAAGCAATGGCAGCAGTATTTCTGTATGACTGTTTTGCTGCATTTTAATATCACAGGAAGAAGTATAGCTGATAACAGTTGAATTTTTTCTGGTACATTTTTAGGCGAGTCTTTTAGCACTGGGTTACACTTACCATATGTTTATTTTATTATTGGTGCTCAATCATTAAAAACAGATCTTAATATTTAAAATGTTGCTGCTTAATATTTTTGTGGAAACTGTGATATATATTTTTTCGGGATTCTTAAAAGAACAGAATTTATAAAAAAAAAAGGTTTTGGTAAAATTATAAATGTCTTTAATATTACTGAGTCAATTTAATGTGTCCTTGTTAAATAGAAGTATTCATTTAAAAAATGTTTTATATGATTTATATTATATATTTGGTCCCACTATATATACCCCACACTTTTCAATTCAATTCACATTTATTTGTATAGTACATTTCATAATACATATCGTATCAAAGCATAAATGATTGTGAATCATAATATCCACAAAAATCATATTAGAATAAAATATGCATATATAGAATAATATTCTATATCTATTCTATATAAAATATCTTACTTACTCCAAACTTTTAAATGGTAGTGTATCATGGTTTCCAAATCAGCATATTATAATGATTTCTGAAGGATCATGTGACACAAGTACCGTAATGGCTGCTGAAAATTAAGCTTTGTTATCAAAGGAATAAATGACATTTTAAAATATATTTAAATAGTTAAAGTGTAATAATTGTATTTTTTATCAAATAAATGCAGCCTTGATAAGCATAAGAAACTTATTTCAAAAATGTATAAAAATCATAATTATATCAAACCTTTTACACATGTGTGTATATATACACACACACTTGTGCTCAAAAGTTTGGAATAATGAAGATCGTTTTTTTTAGTTTTTTTACAGTTTTTAAATAAATGTTTTAATTGTTAAATAAACTGCCACTAAATTTGACAGCCAGTGAGATAATCCATAGAAATGTAGCTTTTAATTGCCTCAAATCTTGAATTATGCTTTTGAATAAATCTGTACAGATTCATCTAGGCAGCACTTGTTTTGTGAAATGAAATATTTAATCTGTCATGTGAAAGAGCAGTAGGTACAGCGCAGTGGGGTTTAATGAAAGAGGATATGTCAATACCAGCCTAGGATTTGACCAGACTAGTCATTTTGTTCTTTGCTGGAGATCTTTGACTGGCTGTCCAATATGCTGGAGCGATGCTCTTTATGAAGGGAGTTGTGTCAGAGCAGGATGCCCTCATTCCTCCTCTGCAGTGTGGTAATGATGCTTTATCACTTTTCCTGTGACAGGCCCGTTTCCCTCTCTTGCTCAGTAATAAAGGTTGGCTGAGCTCCAGAGGGGAGCTGGGATGCTGCAGGGATGGACAGATGATGCTCAATGGAATTGAAATTTAACCTAAAGGTATTTTCTCTGATCTGCACTTATGCACTCACAGGTGACCAGGCACACACACACACACACACACACACACACTGAATCTTCCTCTACCATCGATTGGTCATGGATGAGCAGTTTAGCTGGAGGCTGAGACAGGTTTCCAAAGCACAATCACGGCTGGTCATCATCCTGGCGGGCGGGAAAAGAGAGCGAGAGACAGATGGAAAAAAGCGCATATGAGAGAGAAAGAAGCCTCGGAGGTAAGGAGCAGGAGATGAGTGCGGGACCACGGGACGAGGCTGCCGTTAGACACCTCACTAATGAATAATGAGCCCTCGTTCCCCTGTGATTGAGATTAAGAGACGCCGGACATCAAGCCTGCAGGGGTCAGCAATGAGTTAGGTCCCTTTACCTCCTACGACCTTTCTACAACCATCCATCTCATCATCTTACTTTCTCTCCTAGTATCCCTGTTCTCTTCCAGTGAGTCACTAATGCAGTCTAAACCCTCCAGAGGCCCGCACCACGAGCTCCTGAAACTTAAGCCTGTTTCGCACGGCACGCTTAAGCAGTGTGTAAGTGAATCAGCACATTAACTGCGACAGCAGGCCAAAGTTCACACTGACAGCGCTTTTGCTGCTTGCAGAAAATAAAGTGATTTCTAGGTTACTACATTATGCAGTTTCATAAATGCCCTAACTTGGCTATCGTGGGAGATTATTCATTTTTTTAAACTTGATCGTCTTGCAATCTAAATTAAATGAGAAGGGGAATCACATTTGAATTTGACCATTAATTAAACAGAACTCATTTGCCAAAATGTAGCTATAAACCCCATAAATATACCTCTACAAAATCTGGATTTAGTGAGGTTATTAAATGAAAAGTGGGATTTGTGTGTCACTGCAGAACTTGCATCAGGCCAAAAGATGTAATTTTTTTTAAATACATTTTTTTTGTAGTTTGCTCCATTATTTTATGTTGCTTCGTAAAAGCCTATTGCGCAAAAGCTATGTTCATAGTGCATTTTCACTATATTTTCTGCTGAGCACTGCAAAAATAGGCTCAGTTCCGTATCACGTTGCGAACGCATGCACTGTGAAAGCTGTAATCTGTTAATATGGATTATAAATATGTGGATTATAAATATGTGGCGCTTATGTGCTGCTATTCCAAGAAAAATGCAACAAGTTATACTTTAGTAGTCTCACATATACAGACTTGTGACATCTGGCCCACATTGTAGATTATTCTGTCCAAGAATTCTATTCCTGTAGTACAAACTGTAGTAGAGCATGACACTAGCAACACCACAGTTTCCCAGTGAATACTGTACAGACTCAAAAAAACAAGGTGAAATATACCTAAATAGATTTCACTAACCTTGCAAACTTTTGCAGATCCAGTGATTTAGGTTCTTCCTCAAAAGTGCACACTATCAACCCAGAACCTTAAATCAACATACAAATATTTATTACTTGGTTCATCTGTTCAGCTGGTCTGTTATTTTAAGATAATTTATTATAGTATTTATTAAAATTTTGACTATATTTTTTTCATTAAAATTTAGTTTAAGTTTTATATTTACACAACAGCAATACTAACGAAATACTAACGAACAATACAAAGTACATCATACTTTTTTCTCTCAAAAGCACATATGAGAGAAAAAAAGTACGATGTAGGCTACTTTGTGTTTTTCGCGTACAGACGACAACGTTGTCAAAACAACCCCTCTCACACCGATCCACGAAAATCTCGGTATTATGCATTCCAGGCCAGTAGTTGGCAATGCCACTTTGTAAATTACCCCTTCGCACCTATAGACTGAACACATAATGCGCATGTGTATGACGTCACTTCTGTCAGGACCACTATTGTCAAATACGATTGACAATTAGCATACAGTTTGTATTGGCATTATGTTTCCGTTCTGGGCGAGAACTCCCTGCACATCTGTGCAGCCTAGCATGGATATGAGCAGGGAGAGCAGCAATAACGGGGAAACTGAACAGAACCAACATGAATGTATTGCGGATATCATTAATTCAAGATTTTAAAGTACAACACATTTCGAGAATTTATTCTGATTCAAAGGGCAAACCCAAATGCCAAATCCTGACTGATGAGAGGAGGAGCTGGGGACGGAGGAGGGTAATTCGCTCCTGAGAAACGCGATAGCTGCTGATAATACTGAAGGAGCTTATATACAGTGATAAGCGTCGTATTCCTATAGGTAGATGTGGATCAGCTGATGCGATTTGACTAACGTGACCTGCCAGAACTGATGTCGGTGTCAACAGTTCACGTTTTTGTAGTTTTTATTTCAGTTTTAGTTTTAGTAATTTCAACTTATTTTATTTCATTTAGTTGCTAAATCAAAATGTAAAATTTTTGTTTACGTTTTTAATCTAATATATTTTAATTCAGCTTTATTTAGATTAAAGAAAACGATTTTTATTGTTTTAGTTAAAAATAACAACACTGGCTGGAAAATTTGTGCAAGTAAATCAGATTAAAAACTGCCGTTTTCCGTATTGTTACATTATGCATCAGATGGTGAGTGAATGTTCTGTGGGTATGCCGTCTGAGAATACCAGTTCAGTGCTGAACCCTAAATGGTTACTCAGTGGTTTCATGCTCCACTAACCCCCCCAAATCGAAACACACTGCTTTTCTTCGACTGATAGAGCTGTGCCAAAGCAAGTCTTTTTAAGTTGCATTGGTGGAGAGCCATTGCCTAACACTTACTTTGATATACACATATACTAGGGGTGGGAATCTTTTACCATCTCACGATTCGATTCGATTCCGATTCTTGAGGCCACGATTCGATTCAAAATCGATTTTCGATTCAAAAAGATTTTCGATTCAAAACGATTCGATTCGATTTTATCCATAATGATTTCTAATCGGGTTTCTGATCATGATCTACTCTCATCTGCTTTGCTATACAGAATGACAAACGGAGACTTTAAAGTGTCTTTTTCACATTTATTAAGTTCAATTCTCAGGGAAGTGAGAAATCAAAAACATTGTCTGGTTCTCAATTGCTACTCATTAGTATCTAGCTATAAAATAAGTTGGAACAAAACAAAAGTGCTTCTTCATAATACAAAATGGTTGAAAATAGATGTTTACCACATCATGTAGAACACAACCGGTGAACACAAAAAAACATCTATATTTCTCAGTCAGACACAGTAACTTAAAGAATAACAAGTTATGAAAATAAAGTGCTTCTTTCAAAATGAATAATAGTCCTACCCCTAAGCTACCTGGCGATGAAGCTGCGATAGACCGAGTTTTTTTTTTTTTTTTTTTTTTTTTGCCCTCTCGGAGTTGGCAGGGAGTTTCGTGAAGCACTGCAGTGTGCGTTGGTCTGCAGCTGGCGGCTGACTGTACGTTCACACCGCCGCCGACTTGAGCTGCAAAAAAGCTATGGTCGCCCTGTCAAGGACGCTTGTAAAAAAGTACGGGGAATCTTGTTGACGCTTTGGCCGCTCTGACGTAGCAGCATTCACAATGAAATGTAAACAGAAAAAACAAGCAATGCATTCGGCAGTTTAGGATATCGCACAAGATTTGTCAACACAGAAACCATTTCATCACTGGAGAGTTTTTTTTCCCGACACCATCGTATTAATTGATTTTGATTCATATGCGCGAGGGAGAGAGAGAGAGCAGACAGCGCTCGGGTGAGTGCGCGCGCGCGGCCGGGGCTCTCTCTCTCTGCTCGTTCTTATGCCCTGTCAAGCGCGCCCTGTTAAACTGACAGGACATAAAACACATGCAAATGGTAGGAACGAAAGATCTCCCTCTCATCCATTTGCTTCCTTTTTGTTTTAGTGATTTGCCGCTCACGTCCCGTATAGGCTAGTTACAAAAATGGAGGCGAACAGCCAGCTGATTTTATTTATTTATTAAATCGATTCTTGGACATTTCAGATCGATTCTGAATCGTTGCCAATGAGAATCTAGATTCTTCTGTGAATCGATTTTTTTGGCACACCCCTAACATATACTGTAGGAAATGAGGCTGTCTGCATGATTCCATTACAGAGTCACATTGCCTGTGTGGGGCGATGGCGGCGGTGAGTCACATGTGATAAACCTCTATCCTAACCTTTGACCCCACACAAGGCTATGAATGACCAATTCAACTCAATGATCATTTCAAAAACTTGACATTTGACCAGCCTGCGAATTTTGCTCAACACGTCCCATCCTTTCACAGGTTCTGGCAGTCAGGATTAGAAACTCATTTTATTCAAGGCTCCTTTACTGCAGGCTTGGTCAATATTGCCTGACAGAGAAGGAAAATTCATTCCATTTCCATTTGCAGGGGTGGAATTATTATGTTTGCTGTTGCTAAACACTCTCTTCACCTCAGGTCAGCATTGTGCCATCAGGAATGAGGGCCGAGTAAGAATAGGGGTGAAACACCCATTCATGATATTCAGAGAAATTGTTCTTCCCCCTTTTGAATGTTGAAAAAACATATATTTTGCATAATTTCAGAGAATTGTTGAGACTCGCTAACATCACATCACATGCATATATTTAAAAAGTGTATATAAAAAATAATTTATGCACAGTACATTTTTAACTAAAACTGCTTAGCTTTACCAGGCTGCCTTGCTGCTGCTTATATCCAAGGGTGATAATATGCATTTGTCTCAGTGTATATTGATTTGATGGCTGCTTTATTAATATGCAGCTGGGGTATTAATTGTGTAAGAGGCCTGTTGCCAGGCTGGAATCAATTTGTAATTTATGATGAAACTCTATGATATTAAATATATTTCTGCGAGCCAGCAAGTGTCTGTGTGGGGTGCAAAAACAGATAAAACTGTGGGGGAAAAGGGGGAAATAGGAAGAAATGAGAAAACAAAACAAGAGAAAAATCAGAATGGTGCCACACAAACTCTCAGTGCTTTCAAACACTATTGATATTGTTTTTGGAAGCTCACAGTTAAGAAATATTATACCTCTGAGTAGTTGGCTTGAGCAAAACAGATCAATGTAAGGATACCTTTTCACCTGAATTTTCAATGTACTGACAGAAAAGAATCCATTTATTAACACTGAGAGAAAAAAAATCAATGTTGCACTTTTGATATACATTTAGGTATCAAAATATATAGAGAGCACGATATATAAATATAGATAATAGCAAATGAACATTAATCTTGAATAAAGGACTGAAATAACCCTCCCAGACTTCTCACTGAATTGACAATGTGAATCAATACAGAGGAAGGGCTTAAAAAGTTTGAAACTATGACAACTGTGGCTGTCAATGAGGGTGCGTCAATACTTTCTGATGGGCTTAGAGCATTAATTTTTCACCTGCAATGTAAAAAAGTCTACAAAGAGTGGACCACGTAAGACGTTTTTGAGTAGGGGCAGACTGGGAATGGTTGTAACACTTTTTTCTTGATCTGTAACTAACTAAACAAAGTACTACAAAAGGCATCAATTCAAACCTTAAAATCACAGCACTTATTAGTTGATGTTATGAACATGCTGTACCTTTGTTAATCTACCCCACTACCGGGGATGTAATACGTGACGGGGTAAGTTGTGATATTTATTTAGACAAAAGATCCCCCCCCCCCCCAAAAAAAAATAAATAAATAAATAAAATAAACCTGCATATGGCACATTTTACCCACACTTCTTTTGGCTTTGAGCTGCCAAATGGCTCCATGCAGACTATATTAAAGTTCCCTTTCGAAGGGAACTCAACAATACGTCATCGACGCTATGGGGAACGCCTCAGGCGTGACAGGTGTCTGAAATCACAATCAAATCACGGCAATCACATTGACCGGCGACAGCCCGTGAATCATTACGTGAATGATTAACGTGCGACCTGGAAGTATATAAGGGCGCCTTGCAAACATGACAAATCATCTTTTCGTCTTCAGGGACTGTATGTTTGAACGCAAATTCACGAATAACGGAGAAATGAAGCGTGCAGCAAAAGCCAGTTGCTTTCAGAAGTGTGCCGACCCGTGTCCTCGATATCTGACGCCGGAGGACACACACCAGCTGTGCGTTTTCTGCCTGGGTGAAGAGCACGCACGGGAGGTTCTCGAGGGAGCTTCCTGTGCAAACTGTGAGCGTTTTTCCTTGAAAACGCTCCGCTCTCGTCTGTCCCTCTTCTCGAGTGAAGGGGGGTCAGCATCTGGGAAGCCCCGTGGTTCAGGTCCCGCTCGTGCCGAGGCAGAGCGGCGACTTGCGTCATGGGGCTCCCAGATGGAGCTTGTCGATCACCTTGAGAGGGCTGTAAACCTCTCAGATGACTCGACAACTGATGAGGGTGAGCTGCAGGTGGATGATGATAGCCTTTCACCGACTATTCCTGCAGCTAGTGCTCTTCAGGACGCGCAGGAGATGGCTGAGGAGGTTGAGAGTCAGGTGGATCCTGAACCCCCTCAGCCATCCTGCCCCGTGTATGCAGAGCTGGTGGATGTGATGGAGCGCGCCGCCGGCAAGCTGCAGCTGCCATGGCAGCGCGCTAGAGGAGAAACCGCTCGTGGCAGGCTCGACGATCGGTTTCTCCCCGGCCATAGACCACCAGCTCAGGTGAGCCTTCCATTTCTCCCCGACCTCCACACTGAGGTCGAGAAGGCATGGAAGAATCCATACTCTGCCCGTATTCACCGGCATCAGCGGGCTAGTTTCGCTGATGTTGAGGGGATCGGAGAGTATGGATATGTGTCGATGCCGCCCATTGACGAGACGTTTGCGAACTATCTCGTCTCTGGACAGGCATCGACACTGAGAGCTCCAACCCTACCATCCAAACCGCTGAAAACTACGGCTCGTTTGAATGGTAGAGCATACTCGGCAGCAGGTCAGGCTGGTGCGGCCCTGCACACCATGGCGGTTCTGCAGGCGTACCAGGCCGACCTGCTGAGGGATCTCGACCAGGGGGCAGGATTGTCCCCTGAGGCGGTGGCTGAGCTGCGCCGCACCACAGATCTGGCTCTCCGGGCCACCAAACAAACCGCTGCTTCGATCGGCCGGTCGATGGCAGCGATGGTGGCCACGGAGAGACATCTGTGGTTAAATCTTGCCGACATCGGGGAGAAAGAGAAGTCCTTTCTCCTCGATTCGCCGGTTTCGCCCTCTGAACTCTTCGGCACCTCCGTAGAGGCGGTGGTGGGGAAGTTCAGGGAGGCAAAGGCGCGCTCAGCAGCTTTTAAAACGTGCATACCGCTGAGATCCGGGTCCGTGCCCAGGCAGGCGGGTGGACCTGGCCCATCCCGGTCTGAGGACCAGAGGCGGGGCCAGCGAGCCAGTGTCACCTCTCGTGCGCCCCCTCCAGGTAGGAGCAGGGCGCAGAAAAGGCGTGACTCCCGCAACAGGAGGGATTTGAGGGATGTTATCCAGCAAAAACGTCAGCGCCGCTGAAGGATAACTCCCTCCGAGGGTCATCAAATCTGCCCTCTCCTGCTTCCGACTCCCCAGGCGTTCATCACATCAGGCCTGGGGCGGGGCCTATGATGAGAACTATGTTCTGATGGCCCGCCTAGGCTTGGCCTGTGAGAGCGCCTCTTTCAGGCATGTAAAGTGATGGACCCCAGGTTCATAAGAAACTACCTGGCGAGTCTTCACTCCGCACGCCGCAGGTGAGCTGTCTGGTCTTCTTAAGAGTAATTTCTGAAGAATGTATACTAATATGTATCTCTCTACAGACCTCGTTCCCTGTATAGAGTCATGGGCATGTCAATGCAGAAAGAATAAGGTAAGGAGGAAAAATCTGGATTTTTGGGGGCCCTGAAGTTCCCCTTTAGGTGGCTGGAACGATAGGAAGAAGCACCATCTGTTGGGGCTTCTTTTGTGAAATTTGTTGGCCCTTGGGCTCTTAGCCACCTCAGGGTAGAGTAGTTGGTCTCTCTCAATTAGGATTTTTTGATCTGAGTTTGACTGACGCTTGAGCTTCAGATAGATCTATATGTCCGGCCCACGGGACCGTTTGACTTCCTTCCTGAGTACATCGCCCCCTTGAGCTCTGTCTGGGTTTCATTTGGCTGAGCGATTCTGCAGCCAGTTGTATGAAATAAGAATAATTATTTTTCTGTTAGGCTGTGGCTCCTCCGAGCCCTCAGGTAGATCTATGCTTGCAGGTTGGCCCTCACCAGGGCCGCCTCTGTAGCTGGCCTAGGCTGTGCTAGGGATAGTAGAGGCGCTCTGCTTTAGCATTTCTGCCTCTGAACCTTCACTGTGTGAATTTAGGTTCCTAGCATCCCTGTATGACAGCCTCCTCCAATGGAGTCGTTAGGCCAAGGCCCGCCCCCTTCTCTGCATTCTGGGGCGACAAGAGTAATGCAGCGTGGTGCAGAGGTATGGTTTATAAAGATCCTGGGTTAGGCCTCAAATAGGCCTCCCCGGTACAATGTGTCTTTATTGAGCAGGGTGAGGCCGCCTTTTCGCCTCACGAGGAGGCTGGGTCTGTTTGCCCGACCCTGCCGTGCAGAACTAGCATACGGAGTACTCCCCTGTGATACAGGGCAGGTCTGAGTCCTTCACTTTCAGTTCTGTATTATCCTACCTCGCACCACTGTGGCTCGGGTTGAGCGGAGAGTTCTAGCCTTCACTTCTTTTTTGGTCGAAGTACGCTCCCCTGAAGCCAGAGCATTGCCATGAGCTGACGCCCATGCTTACAGGTGGTAGGCCCCTGACTTTGGGGCCTCCATTGAGGCAGGGTGGCGTATGTTGTACTCCCCTTGCTCAAAGGGTGCTAGCGCTTTTGCTGAGTACACTGCCATGGGCAATGTGATTAGGTACCAGAGTGCTGTAGGCGCTGTCTAAACAGCTTATCTGCCTACGAAGGCTGCGCCATTAGGTAGTAGGCCTCAGCAGGCCTCCTGAATGGGCAGCTCCCAAGAGGGCGCTGTAGGCCAGCTCACCTCATGTGGCTGGCCTTGGTGGTTCGGGCAGTTGACTCACTGATGGGTAGTAGGCCCTAAACAGGCCTCTTTGGAAGTGAGTCCCAACATTGTGGGACATACTTGTTGGTGTGGTATGATTCCCAACAGTGTACCTTTGGAGCAGATTGACTTGCTGTCAGCTAGTAGGCCCGACCAGGCCTCCCTGATAGGCGAGTCCCCAGTGGGCTGGCCTTAGCAGGCCGCCTTCGAACTGTCACCCAGATTCAGGGCTCATAGCTACCAGTTGTTTAAGATTACTATCAGGTAGTAGGCCTCCTCAGGCCTCCCTGAAGGTGAATTCCCACTTACGGTGGCTATCAGGTAGTAGGCCTTACCAGGCCTCCCTGTAGCCAAGCCCAAAGGGCAGGCAACTGGACAGCTAGCCTGACCCACTATCAGGTAATAGGCCTCACCGGGCCTCCCTGAAGGCATGTTCTCACATAGTGTGATTATCAGGTGGTAGGCCGCTCCGGGCCTCCCTAAATGTGAGCTCCCAAGTATCGTGGCTGTCAGGTAGTAGGCCTCACCAGGCCTCCCTGAAGGTAGTTCCCACATACTGTGGTTATCAGGTTACAGGCCTCACCAGGCCTTCCTGGTCATGAGCTCCCACATGCTGGGTTTATCAGGTAATAGGCCTCACCAGGCCTCCCTGAAGGTGAGTTCCCACATACTGTGGTTATCAGGTTACAGGCCTCACCAGGCCTTCCTGGTTATGAGTCTCCACATGTCAGGTTACAGGCCTCACCCGGCCTTCCTGAATGTGGGCTCCCACATATTGTGGTTATCAGGTTACAGGCCTCATCCGACCCTCCTGGTTTTGAGCTCCCACACATTGTGGTCGCTAGGTTACAGGCCTCACCAGGCCTTCCTGGTCATGAGAGCTCCCACATACTGTGGTTATCAGGTTACAGGCCTCACCAGGCCTTCCTGGTCATGAGAGCTCCCACATACTGGGGTTATCAGGTTACAGGCCTCACCAGGCCTTCCTGGTTATGAGCTCCCACATACTGTGGTTATCAGGTTACAGGCCTCACTAGGCCTTCCTGGTCATGAGAGCTCCCACATACTGGGGTTATCAGGTTACAGGCCTCCTCAGGCCTTCCTGAATATGAGCTCCCACATACTGTGGTTATCAGGTAGTAGGCCTCGCCAGGCCTCCCTGTGAGTGGTTCCCCAACGATGCTGGGTTCTGGAAGCTAGTGGCCGCCTGCTATCAGTTCAGCTGGCCTTATTAGGCTGTTGCTAAAAGCGAGCTCGTGCCCTGGCTCAACTAAAGTCTTCATCCTCTGCTTCTGGTTCCCTCCCGGAACTTCTTACTCTGCCTACAGCCTGGTTTCCTACCAGTCGGTCCATTGCTCCCCTCACTGAGGGTCACTATGAGTGTTGGACTCCTGAGTCTGGTCAGACGGTTGTAGGCCTCTCGTGAGGCCTCCCAGTTAGATCAGCCCCTAGGCCTTCACAGGCCTCCTCAGTGTTTCAAACACAAACACTGGGTAGATCCGTGGATCGAGTAGAGAAACTCCCCTCTCTAGCAAGGGTTTAAAGCACTATGCTGAGTCATACTCTCCGGGATATCCCGTCTCTGAGATCCGGCCCGAGGTTCACTGCCAGCTTCGCAGTCCCTCGGGTTGGATGCTTTACCTAAGGCAAATGTCCAGAGGCTCTGTCTCCGGACAGACAGGAATTTGGCCAGACTGAAGTGTCCGACGTAGTGACACCAGGTCAGGCCGTCCTGGTGGCATTTCGGGTGGTGTTTTTCCCCGTATAGTGACTGGCTGGGGTTCCCTCGGGTTCCCTAGCCACATTCCCTAGAAGGTACCCCTTCTAATTTGAAGTTGTGGTCCTAGGCCTTTGAGCAGGCCCAGGTAGGCCTTCGGATTACATATTTGGAGTTCCTCCTGCTAGGCTTATAGCTTGGGCTATGACCGTAGGGAATGCTGTCACTGACAGCCCAGTGTGACCTGAGGGTGAGTGGTTCTTGCATTTCATTTGAATTTGCTGGTTCTGACAGTTGTCACTGCCTCCTGGCATGCACTCCCCTCAGCATGGCGGAGTGGGTATATCGTTCCCCATAGCGTCGATGACGTATTGTTGAGTTCCCTTCGAAAGGGAACGTCTCAGGTTACAACTGTAACCTATGTTCCCTGAGAACAGGGAACGAGACAATACGTCTCCCTGCCATGCCTCGGGGCCTGCCTACCAAACAGTCCCTTCAGACGAAGGATGATTTGTCATGTTTGCAAGGCGCCCTTATATACTTCCAGGTCGCACGTTAATCATTCACGTAATGATTCACGGGCTGTCGCCGGTCAATGTGATTGCCGTGATTTGATTGTGATTTCAGACACCTGTCACGCCTGAGGCGTTCCCCATAGCGTCGATGACGTATTGTCTCGTTCCCTGTTCTCAGGGAACATAGGTTACAGTTGTAACCTGAGACGTTTTCCATTAGTCTGAGGTCTGACTGACCTGTCTTTCTCTGAAACCTCATCAGTTCCTTTTTTATATAACACTGGCAGGCACGCACTGTCTTTCTTTTCCAGGCATTGTGTATACTATAATTATTAAAAAGAAACTGTTATTATTTGAATAAGAGGTGGTTGTAACACTTTTTAAAGATATGTTACCCACCCCACCTCTGTCAGTCAGTGTTTAGCTATTAGCAGGTTAAAAATGCATTACATTTTCCCTGAGTAACTACAATTTAATCTAATACTATGATTCTATCTGCACTAATCAAAATATTTTGGTAAAAAAAATTACAGTGTTTCCTCAAAATATGTTTTTTTTTTTAAATAAAATCTGTATGTTCATATTTCCAGCCTAACAACCATTAATGTAGGATCCGAGGAAGTGGGTAAAAACTGAAATGATCATAGGACTCCTAGCTTATCCCTGATTGGTGTTACAGCTCTCCCCATGTTACAACCATCTCGCCTAAACTTAATTAAAGTCTGTCCAACTCAAATTAGAGACCTAAGCCACAATCTAATAACCTAACATATTCTTTTTAATGAGTTGCAGAACACAATTATAGTTTGTGAATACAAGTTGTTATGTCTTGAATGATAAGTTATATTAATTCAGAAACATATCCCAGAATTGTGTGTGAGTGTTCAATAAAGGCAAAATCTCTTTCAATCAATAACTTCAACTTTAACATAATTAAAATTTTATACATGGGTTCAGTTGATTTAACATAAGTAAGCACAGATCTGCAAAGCAAAGATCATGCGGTATCTGGAGATAAGAAGGCAAAACAGACACATTCATCACTTCAATGGTTCAAGCAGGCGGGGGACAAACTTTAGCGTTTAATACACAGACCTCAACAAACATCATTAAGGAAAAAGATGAGCTCTGAACATCTTCTCCACACAACAAATAACTAACCGTGATGATAAAACAACAGCAGCAGCAGCATAAATAAAGCTGGTAAACAATAAAATAATAACCCTATGACATTATCTATGCCACATGCATGCTGGGGAAAAAAATATGCAACAAAGGGTTATTTCAAATGGAAATGGAGGCTAACTGTTAAATGCATACAATTTAATATAGCCTATGGATATTTTGCATTTTTATCTAATTTTGCACGAACGAACGAACGAACGAACGAACGAACGAACGAACGAACGAACGAACGAACGAACGAACGAACGAATGAATGAATGAATGAATGAATGAATGAATGAATTCTGGCAGTCTGATCAAATAATGAAATAATTACCAAAACATTTCTGTTCTCTTCAGAAATATCTGTTCAATTTAATAATGTAAAAAATAAATCAAAACACAGAGAAAACAAAACAAAAGGTGTGCTTACACAGACTATTTAACTTGCTTTCACAGCCTTTTAAAAGTCAACTCGCCATAAATGCAATTCAATAATTGGCCTTAAATGCAGGGTAGGCTAAGTGATTTGTTCCAGATTTTTTTTTTGTTCTGCTGGTTGAAAATCTCTTCACATCCTGTTAGCAATCACTAAGTTATGTGGTCTCAATGTATGTGTATATCTCTGTGGAAGGCACAGGACCATAAAATGTTCATCCAATCAATGTCCTCGTTCCAAAGCAACAATACAAAGTCCTACCTGAATGTCAACGCATGTATTTGCATACCTCCACGCACCATACCTCAGGCCGTATCCAGATCTGAAGGACCTGCATCTGGACATGATGACAACGCGGTCCTGAAGTGTCAACTCTCCTCTGTGAAGGCCTCCCCTTCTCTTTACCTCTGTACAGATAAAACGCTGTCAAAATAATTTCAGTTCACATGACTATGTGGAAGCAATAAATAATTCTGTATTAAACATTTTTAAGGCCAGACAAGTCATTTGTTGAGGTCAATTTGTAAAGAAAGACTACTGTACACGTCTGCTCACATATATACTGTATATATTCAAACGCGCATACCTAGACTAAACACACAATATGCATGTGCACGCCATCAGCATTTTCACAGGTTTGCATTTTTGAAGTTTGCGCAGAGATTACCTTTTTTTCATCATTTTTCAAGACTTGCACCTTGGAACCTATTTCAAGGTTTGCATTCTCGAGCCACCAGGCACTGTTGTCGTGTAAATGAGCGTTAAGGGTTTTCTGTTAGAACGATGTCGTGTTAGCGGCCCCTAACTTAATAACTGATGATCTTTGCAACGGAAGTGAATCAATCAAAACTAACTTTAGCTGGACAATAACTTTATTCTAGAGCTGCTTATAAAGCCAAAACAATCTCTGTTACTTTCATTTCCTATTATCACTGTAAAGCTGCTTTGAAACCATCTATATTGTTAAAAGCGCTATATAAATGAGAGTGACTTGACTTGACCCTGCTCACACAGACATCACACATCATCAGAGTGTTTCATGCTATGCAGAGTTAGACAGACGTCAGTCACTGAGCACCGCAACCAAAACAGCAGCCAGCTTTTACAGTTCCTCCTGAACTGTTCCAAAACGAAACCCTTGACGATATACTCAGAGTGGTTCGTGACTCGAATTCATGCGTTCGGAGAAATAAACAGAGAAATAAACCTGCAGTAGTCCGGTGGTACAGGACTACTGTACTCTTTAAGTTGTATATGTTCATTATTATTGTAATGTTATGTGCTTTGAGACATGAGGTAGTTTAACACCATCTCTTCTGACCTTTTCCTTTGCTCCTTGCTGTACGCGTTCATGTGTTTTAGAAGTGATGGTGGGATCTTATAGCTTGCTATTGATGTAGCCACTCCGAAAATGGCCTACCTTACTTTTAACTGCTCACTACACACAAAACTTGCTTCTTAAATTTGCTTCTTTAACTTTAAGTTGTCAAATGACTAGTAGAACATTTTCAAGATAATATTTTAATTATTTTGAGTACAATGACAACATAAATGGCTAAAGATCCTCACTGGAAATGGAAGATTAAGCACAATGCATTATGGGATTCAGTATCCAGTATGTGCCCTGCTGTACATAATATGAGATGAAGTACACTGAAGTATGAGAAGTATATTCCAAATAAAATATATTATACAACACATTGAAATTTTGTTCTAATCCATGCACACAGTAAATCTGCATACTTACTGTGTACACTATAGTATACATACTACTGTACATACTGCAGAAACAGTAAGAGTCTATGGTAGTATAATTTTGCAAACAGCCATTGTTCAATATAAATGTGTTGGTCCATAGTAGCTGTTGGGATGGTTAGAACAACATCAAGTTGAATATTGTTAGTCTAATGGTGCGTTCACACCGGACGCGAATAGCGCGACAGGCGCGAGTGATTTCAATGTTAAGTCAATGCAAAGACGCATTACGCGCGTAAAAAAATCCTGCGGCGCGAAGGAGGCGTAGAGTGTGGCGCGGTAGACGCGAATACGCCTCATTCGCGCGTCAAGTTCGCGCGAATGGTGCGAATTGAGCGTCTGGTGCGTTACGCGTGAATGATTTTATCGTGCTTTTTGTGCATTCACGCGTTTGACGCGAATTTGCGTCTGCTGCCCGAGTTGAAAAATCTTAACTTCTGCGTCAATTCGCGCCGCGTTAACCAATCAGGAGCCTGCTTGCTTCACGTGACATAGCATAACAAACTCCTGCTCGAAGTCACTCATTCAAAATGGAGGAGAAACTAATTTTAGCTGTGAGTGATCACCCGGAATAATATGACTTAAGTTCATACTTTTATAGAGAAAGGAACAAAAAGGACCTCGCTTGGAAGAAGATAAGTGAGGAGATTGTACAACCTGGTAAGTTGTAAGATATACAAATTTCACTTTTGTGTCACGTTATTGACCTACTAACTCGCTAGTAAGCTGCCGTGATGCTAGTTTACAACTATTTAAATTATCTATCAACATCAGAATTCTTGTAAAAAGATGGCCGCCAACGGGTTTCGAAACTTTCGCCTCTGACGCGTGTAAATTACGCTTCAAATGTATGTTTTTACCCGCGTCAATTTCGCATTGATCTACGGTTTCCAGAAGCAGCAATGGCATAGAGCGATTTTTGCAGGTTGTGCAAAAAAAAAACTTGAAAGTGAGTGGTATTTACACCCACTCGAGCGATTTGTTTGCTAAAGAAGCCTGAGCATCGTCGAGAAGTTAAGAGGAATTGGATTTGTCGCTTCTCTATCATCATCGCGTTAAACCCGCCAATAGCGCGCCAGGTGGATAAGCCAGTTTGTGATTGGTTCCCACAAATTTGGAAAGGAAGCAGGATAGATAAATGTACAGGTTTCCTGCCTGAGCTGCAGGGCGAAATCAAATCGGCAGATCGGGCTGGGTTTACCCAGTCTACTAAGGTGTCACATTCTGTGGTAAATGTGAGTGAAAAAAACAATAACTGATCTCTGCCAGTAGCCACCAATTGCTGTTAGACTGACTATGCTGTTAAGGTTAAGAAATTATCTTTGTTTTGAAAATGTTTTGACTAATTATTTTGAGATTACACACATATGAAAAATGTTCGATTCAACTTTTCCAGCCCAGACTCATTAGAAAAACATACATGTGGCAACATTTGTGCAAAACGCAAAATTGTTGTTATGCACGTTTCACATTTTTAAAGTGTAATGTCCAGTGAGGAGCATTAAAAGCGTGCTCAGTTTTTTCCGGAACAGATGGAAGTGAATATGGCAATGTTTTATTAAGGTGGAGTTTGTACGTATCACTGAACTTCTGAGTTGAAATATCCGGTGAGTGGCGCTAAAAGCTTTATGCTCCATTTTAAAATAACGTCCACCTACACTAAACCTAGCCAAAAGTATTAACAAAAGCAAATTTGACTTAAAAACGCAATCGTAAACACGCAATTCTAACTTGTTTTGAACTCTTGTTTTTTAGCTCTTTTACCGTGACTCGTCTTTCACAGGATTCGTACCCATGATTCGTATTCGCATTACAAGTACTGTAGCTACAATTCTATACCAGCTGAGCTATCAAGCAAGCTTAGTATGTCAGTAAAACCAAACATATGAAGCTGGTTAAGTGATATAAATATATTTGTTCACAAATCATGCACTATGGTAAAAAGTGTTCCGAGGTCATACTGTAAAATAAATGTGCAAGGAGCCGCATGAAACAAGTCTTTATTAATTCATAATCTGCCCCTGTAATCATAATTGTGCATGAAAACGAGTGCTTGCTGTTTTACTGCCTCCCTCCAGTGTTCATTTCTGTTGGAAACTGCAGTGATATAGGCTACGTATTGGTACTTACTGTATGTTACCACAAGTACGTTTTTCCAATGATCATGTTCTCCTGTGTTCAGGACTTTCTCATTAGGCCTCAGCAGGCCATTCCTAAACCATACTGTCAGAAAGCCACAATTTACTATTTATAATCAAGATTGATCAAGGCTGACACTTTGTGGTCAACGAATGCCACCTCTTGCATTTGCCTGCATGATTGATTGAGTGAGGCTGAACTGTGTCAGGTGGAATTCATCCTTTAGTTCAAACCACAGAATGAAGAGCACTGTCTCGAGTGCCATATCCTAAATAATGAATGTTTCTATTTTGTGAATGCTCACACCAGTGAGCATTAGCATTGAGTGCAATTGTTCTTCCTATAAACTCATCCAGATATCCATTATCTTGCTTTACTGTATAACATTTACGTTCAACCTGAGAGAAAAACAGCATTAGCAGATTTCACCACTCGAGCATAGGTTATTCTCCTCCCTCTTTGTGGAAAAAGCCTTCCTTTGTTTTTGTTTTTTGACACCTTCTCACTGTCTAAGATGTTCCCTGCCCACTGACTGACACATTACAAATTGGCTGCACAAACTGCACAGTTGAACAGATCTGGAAACTCCTAGCTGCCGAAATTATAAATCAAATTTACAATAGTGATGCTTCTCAAAACACTTACCAAATAGAATATTTGTTCAATTTATTAATAATTTAAATAATAAATTAATGTACAAAATGTATTGCAAAAGGTGTACTCAGACTATTTAATGGTCATTCAATTGCGATTTGCGCTTGTGGTGATTCGATAAAAAAAACGCTTTTTAGATGAATTTGTTCAGGAATGGCTCTATGGTTTTGATTCACTGGAATGAACCAGTTCATAAGAGTCATTGGTTTGCAAATCAGAATCTCTATGTATTGCTGTTAATATAAATGTTGAAACAATAATATATTATATATTGATATAAAATAAAATAAAAATATATAGCCTATATATGCGCCGTCTGCGGTGTATTTTGCGCATCCACTGGGAGGACCAAGTACCTAACACAGAGGTTCTGGAACGCGCCGGCATTAGAAGCATGCCTGCCATACTTAGCGAGAAGCGCCTTCGTTGGCTCGGCCACGTCAGGAGAATGGGCCCAGGCCGCATTCCCAAGGACCTACTGTACGGCGAGCTGGCAGAGGGCTCCCGACTGACTGGACGTCCACGACTGCACTACAAAGATATCTTCAAGAAAGACATGAAGCTGTCTGACATCAACGTTGGCACGTGGGAGAGCCGTGCAGAAGACCGCTCCGTCTGGCAGCTGGTTGTCAGACAGGGCATACAGAAAGCTGAGGAAACCAGAAATAAAAACCTTGCCGCAAAGAGAGTCAAGAGGAAGGAAAAGCAACTGCAGCCTCAGCAGGCATCGTCTTTAACCTGCAGAAAATGCAGCAGAGATTGCCATTCCAGAATCTGGCTTTATAGCCACTCGCGAAGGTGCAGATAGAGAATCCAAAGCTACACCATCATCTCCTGTAGATATTTTTTATTTTAACGGATAGAGACAGAATATGAACCAAAAAATTCAGAAAAACACATTATATAAAGGTTGTAAATTGATTAGCATTTGATCGAGTGAAAATAAGTATTTGATCCCCTACCAACCAGCAAGAATTCTGCCTCCCACAGATTGGTTATGTGCCCATGTGTAACACAGATTAGAAAGTACTCCTAATGTCCTAATGTCAGTGGACACATGTCCCCCTGCTTAAGAAGGCATATGCACGCCGTCTGAAGTTTGCCAACGAACATCTGATATTTCAGAGAAGGCTTGGGAGAAAGTGCTATGATCATATGAGAACAAAATTGAGCTCTTTGGCATCAACTCAACTCACTGTGTTTGGAGAGAGAGAAATGCTGACTATGACCCCAAGAACACCATCCCTTCGGTCAAGCACGCAGGTGGAAACATTATGCTTTTGGGCTGTTTCTCTGCTATGAGTACAGGATGACTTCACCGTATTGAGGGGACGGGGCCAATGGACGGGTACTGTCAAATCTTGGACGAGAATCTCCTTCCTTCAGCCAGAACACTGAAGATGGGTCGTGGATGGGTCTTCAAGCATGACAATGATCCGCCCAAAACATACCGCCCAGGCAACAAAGGACTGGCTCAAGAAGAAGCACATGGAGGGGCAAAGCCAGTCTTTAGACCAGAAAATATTTGGAGGGAGCCGAAACTTTGAGTTGCCAAGCGACAGCCAAGAAACCTTAAGGATTTAGAGAGTATCTGTAAAGAGGAGTGGACCAAAACCCCTTCTGAGATGTGTGCAAACCTGGTGACCAACTACAATAAACGTCTTATCTCTGTGCTTACCAACAAAGGTTAAATAAATCATAAAACATATAGACCCTTCATTTCTTTGTAAGAGCAAATTTACAAAATCAGCAGGGGATCAAATAATTATTTTCCCCACTGTATATATATATATATATATATATATATATATATATATATATATATATATATATATATACGTATATATATATATAGGCCTAATTTGTATATATCACCTTTGTGACTCCATGTTATTTACTATTTAAATATACTATTATACATATTTCTTACCTATAAAAAAACTTATTTAAACTATAGGCTACAAATGATATTCCTCATGCTCAACGAAAATGTATGTAATATACCACAGCAAAACAATTTCAACAAGTTGTACACTTTATGCTTTCCGTATTGACGTAATAACAGATTCCCATATAACAGATGAAGTGGATTAGCTGCAATATTTGTTAAATACACTGACGGTTTAGATGTGTTCATGTAGCAACAGAAACACTTTTAATTCAATACTTTATGTAGGTTACTACTTAATGCAGTGCCTGTATGTTCAAGAATAAAGTTCAACATAAGCCTATGCTATTTGAATACCAATTTTATTTTTGTACAAACATGACACAATATAACATTAACATCATCAGAGAATCTGGCCAGTCGTGAAATCAGAGCTTGTGCAGCCGCTCTGAAGAAACTGCACAAAGGATTGCTCTCGAAACGCTTTCGTGGTACTATGATGCCACAAAAAATTCTAACCGGCATGCCCTGCTTTAAAGTCACATACTGATCAGTCCGCACAGCGCCAAAGTCTAACATACCTTTATACAAGAAATTGCCACCCTTGGTCATGTGATCAAAACGGTAAAAATAAATTTTTTTTAAGGACAAGGGGTTCTCAAACCTATACTGGAGACCCAGCAGTGCACGTTTTGTATGTCTTCCTTTGTTCAGTTCAGATCTTGGAGTCTCCACTAAGGAGCTGATGAGTTAAATCAGGTGGGTTAGCTGAGGGAGACATACAAACAGTGGGGTGCTTTTCAATTGGAAGGCTGTGTCCTAGTAAGGTTGCATATCTCGGCTGCCACGTCATCAAGTGCCGCCGAAGACAGTCTCAATTAAAGTGAACCTTGGAAGGCAGCCTTCGTTTTGAGTCCTCGATTCAGCTCGTTTTGAAGGATGCATCAAGTGTATCCTTCGCATACTTCAATCACCCACAATCCTTTGCACACATTCACGAAAAAGAACTGACAGAAAATGAGTCAGCACTGAGCTTGCCGCACTTGAAGTTCATTAAAAAATGTAAGACAAAAATAATATTTTCAAAAAAAGATGAAAGCATGCATTTTATCTTTTGTTTTGGTTTAAATGAATCACTTAACACAGATGTAGGCCACTGGATGACACAGACAGGTTGTCATTAACTGCCTCACGTTAACAGACAGCAAGTTAATGAAAATATTTCTAATACAGTAAAGTATTTTTCCAGCATTATGTTTTAATAGCACTTTTGTGCCGTGACTGTATGGGTAGGGACATGTGTGACCGAGAAAGGCGCATCATTTTTTTTTTTTGGGTGAACTAACCCTTTAAGGATACTCTGCCCAAACCATTAAACTGACACCATTCCTGAGGGGAAGCAAATTTTCAGATTTTGACTAAATATTACAAATATACGTTTTCTGTGAATTAACTTGTTCAACACAAGACTGGTAATGTACGCTAACAAATAGGAACAAATCTGATTTTCTGCAGACTTTAAATATGGTATCAATATGGATTACACATAGGCCTATATACACTACATTTCACACTTTGAGCTAGTGGAAAGTTGTTAGGAAACGGTTAGGAATAGATGATAATGAACGTTTCCTCCTTTAGTTATCTCTGTGATTGACATGATGACACATCGCAAAGGTTTTAATAGCTTGAAAGGCTCTTTACACTAGCTGTGACTTCTAAAGTACGCTTGTGTATAGGCAACTTAATTTGCACATTATCATTTAAGGAAATTACTGTGCAGATCAATCCCACAAAGTGAGTCATCCCGTACCTCCCAATTACAAAAGATTAAAATCAGCCGTGCAGATGGAAGCACTATTGGTATGCTGGAATTACTGATAGTGCATAAAAGAGAGCGATTTTAAAAGCCAGTACAAAGATATATTACTGGTTTCATATTCAAAAGATTTAAATGAGGTTGCTTTTGACCCATAGCAGTGGTACGATGCCATTTTTAAAGATTTACAAAAATGCAAATACGTTCTGTGGAATGCCAGAGCGCCTGGTAGCATTGAGGGAACTGGGTCCCTCATGATTAAGATCCGCATCCTTCCCCAGGTGAGTTAGTCTCCAGAGACATTTCATCTTACTGATGCTTTCCAGGCTTCTCGAAAATGACAAAAAGCATGCCTTTATGAGCAGACTGAATTTATTTATTTCCGGGACATGTTATTACCAAAAAACTGCACGCTTGTCCTCCAGATTACGAGGAGGTATTTTCTTATTTTATTCATTTTGGTACCTTGTTCTAAACAACTGAACAAAAGCTATATTGTTTTAAAGGGGTGGTTTACTGCTTTTTTTCTTTGCATGATTGTATTTATGGGGTGCAATATAACATGTCTTCGTTTTTTTTTTTTTTTTAAGCCTTATTTTTCATAAATTTGACCTTTATTGTAAGCCGCTTTCTCCTCTGTCATTTGAACGACTGGTTGACTTCCTGATTCTATGAAACCACTCCCTCAGAAACAGGCATGGGCTCAGATTGGTTAGTTGGGCCGGTGCGTTGTAATTGGCTAAACTGCGCAGTGCACGATGTCCGGAAACTTCACGCCCATCACCTTTACGGGCGAAAGTTGCATGTGCTCTGGTCAAATGTAAATAATGGTTTCAATACTGCCGTACAGTTTGAGCCAGAATCAGACCCAGAAAGCGGCAATGAAGAGAGTCAAGCAGAACCTCCCCAAACACGGCTCTTACAAAACGTTTCTGAATGGTACATTTGTTTTATTATTATTATTCTATTCTACTATTATTATATAATAATTTCGATACGCTGTTACTAGAAAATGCCACTGCTGACACTTGTTAGCTTTTGAGATACGGGTTTCTCCTGATTAAACATTTAATATAACTGAATAAATTACTGAGTAATACCGCAGCTGAAGTTTGCTGTTGCGATTACATATATATATTTTTTTTACTTTACACGTTTGTCTTAACTTACACACAAAATAGCATCGAACTAACTGGCTACTAACAAACAGCTTTGGCATTCGTTTACGTTCTTGATCAAATCGAAAAATTACTTCATAAAGTATACATGGAAAATACATTTACAAAATTAGTACATAATTACAAATTGCAGGTTCAAAATGTTTGTACGCGTTTGTCATAGACACACGAAATAGCATAATTAAGTGGCTATAACGCGAGCGCTGCCATTTGTTTACGTCCCTGATAAAACTAAAACATAACGTCTGAAATTATACATGCAAACATTTAAAATTATTAAGTCTTACTTACAGGTTGTGGCCCAACAACGGCTGCCTCTGCGTTTAAAGTTGGAACTGCTTCATGTTTTAGAAACAGTTTCTTGTTTAATCCGGCATTGAATTCGTGGAGATTCTGGAAGCTGTCTTCCGTAAAATGCGCAGCACAGAGAGCTACGATTGTAATTTTCAGGAACATAATAAAACAGAAATTGTAGCCATTGTTGACGAACTACAGCGTCCATAGGAAGCCCGAACACCGAAGACATGACAGCTGGGTGAAAACTTCGACGGCATGGCTACAGCTCTCCACTATAATTCTTCCTCTTCCACAACGCCGCAGAAATATGGCCACGCCCCATTTTTTGCATATTCCGGAGGTAGGGTTGATGTAAATGTATGGGTTAGCTACGTATAAAACCTGGGAAGTATCTCGTTGTAGTCCCATTCGAGTCGTTTTTGTAGGCATTAAACTTCCTGATTTTTAAAAGACAATATATCTGCTTACGTTGAACTTTCAGCACAGCAACTTTGCAGATACTGTTCATGCACCAACAGCAACATTACACACTATTTAAAATGAAAAAAGTGAAATCGCAATCAACCACCCCTTTAAATTCAATCTGTGTTATGCATTCTTCATTTAAACGCTTCTTTCATTGCCTCTAATAATACTCAAACCATGAGCAGTGTGATTTAGAGTTGGGTTGTGGGTTTTTAATGCAGAAAAAGTTTCCCGCTTCCAGGTGAACCACCTATGCATTGTTTCATAATTAATAAGCTAATAAAGACACTAGAGAAAACCTAAAGCTTCTGCTGAACTCTCAGAGGTAATTAGCACCTCTATAAGCATGCAACTTCACAGAATCCTTCTGAATAATTGTTTCCCCCACCCAAAGGATTTCATCAGCCTCTGTGTGGCGAAATAGAGGTATGAAAAAAGTGTGGAATTTTTCAGCTGTTGTTTAACATTCAGTGGAGCCTGAAATGAAACATGGTTTAGACCTGTAAATCCCGAAGTGATATATATCGCGTCTTGGTTTTAAAAACTGCCAATGTGGATCACAAAATACAATCTATTTTGCATTTAAAGCAAGGAATATGGGATAAGACAACAAAAACACAACACTGATGAATACTGAATTGAGATCAGGGGCTGTCAAGCTCCAAAAAAACACACCACACCAGACTCATATTCTAATCAATGTGATTTAGCTTTGCTTTTAACAGTTCAATAAACAGTTAGTAAGTAACTTACATTTTAGACGCAATGTTGCCGTTACATGGTCAATTCTGGCACAGTCAAAGACAGTGGTTTCAAACAAATCACAAGGGCAATATAGTTTAATTACTTATTCATAAATACTGTAGATGTGTTCACTGTGCAGAGCGATACCTTATAGGCTACAAAGATGCTTTATTTGGTCACATTTGACCAAAACTTTGATGATGTAAACGGACCAAAATGTATTGACAAACTTAATTATTTTTCAAGCAAATGTTTTCTTACACAAATGCTAAGCCATACCTTTCCATTTTTTGTAAGGAACTTAAATCATGGACACTCTCCTCAGTAACTCCTAAGCCCTTAAAACAGTCTCACTTTTATTACATTTTCCTAATGTTGTAACCTTTTATTTGAACTCTCAATTGTACTTACCCCTGGCATTGGTTTTGTACTGTATGTTCTAAGCAATGATTTAAAATAAAATAAAAAACACCTAAAAATAGGCCTAACCCATAAAAGAACAGCGAGAGTGATTAGAGATCAGACTGCTCTTTATCGCTCTGCGCATGCGTCACTTTGCGATAACAACATAGACAGTATGGGATAACAAGAATAACAACCGATGTACGATCAACGGCTACAGAACCCACAATGCACTGTAAGAGTCACGCGCCGAATTAATTCCTGCGTCTGACCAGAAGATGGCACCTGCAGCTGAATCATCCGTCCGATCCGTTCATTTTCAAAGCCTGGTCAAATGAGGGTGCAGCTTAATATAATAAAAGTTTTAGTTCATTTTTAATTTAGGCTATTTTGAAATGTTATTGATTATTAAATTAATTAATTGCATATACACTATGCAAAAGAAAAAGCCCTTCCAGCGCACTCAGTGTCCGAATTCACTCACTAATTTTAATTCACTTTATTAGTGAACTAATGTAGGGAATATTGAAAGAGGGTATTAGGGCGATTTTGGACTTGGACTTTTTATAACTCGCTCATAAAGATGAACACTTGTCGCCACCTACTGGTGTAATGATGTAACTTGCAGAAAAAAAAGTATTCAAGGCAATGAAGTTTCTTGTTTCAGATATATTTATTTTAACTGAATATTGTCACATTATTTCTAATACATATCTGGTAAATGGACTGCATTTATATAACGCTTTCACAGACCCAATGGCCTCCAAAGCGCTTTACATGTTGCCTCACATTCACCCATTCATACACCGACGGCGGTGTCAGCCATACAAGGCGCCATCCAGCTCGTTTGGGAGCTGCTGGGGTTAGGTGTCTTGCTCATGGACACCTCGACACTTGGAACCGGGGATTGAACCACCAACCTTCCAGTTTGTAGACAACCTACATGAACCACTGAGCCACTGCCGCCCCAACTGACTGGCTATTTTTTTTTTAAAAAACATACTTTTTCAGGAAGTTTTAAATGACTTTAATGACAAATGAATTTGCTGTAGTTAGGGGAAGGCTATCCCCAGCAAAGGCTGCAGAATGCAGCAATTCAAGACAATATCAAGGGAGTTAAAGAATTATTATTGCCATTCCAAACTCTAGTGCGAGAAAAAGCACAAGGAAATGTTAGGAAGGAAACAATTCATATTCTGAAATAAGTGTGCTTTGAGATCCAAAGGCAATTTCACATGGACATATGAAATATTGATTTAAGTAACTGAAAACCCAAAGCTGCAATAGTTATGCTTTAAACATCACAGCCTTCAGTTTACCCCAGCTCATGCTCTAACAAACAGACCTTTGTGATAAGACATGGCCATATTTTACATTCTGTGACAGCTGTAAGTTTTTTATTCCTTTATGAAATTCATTTCATTTATTAAAGAACTAACCAGTGTTGTGTGGTTCACAGGACTGTGTTTGTTCAGTATGCATCTAGCAGATCAACACTTGGTCACTTGAGACTCTGGCCTACATTTGAAACCTGATTGCAAACTGCAAGACAACATACTAGCGGATAGCATAAGTGCAGTCACTCAATTAGAGTAGGAATAAAACAGCTCATTTATCTAGCTTATTTATCATGCATTGAAATTACAGTCAAGTCAGTGTCGGGTCACCTGAGAGTCTGGGATTCTGTATCATCGTGGTACAAATTTATGTCTACCGCAGGATCAAACTATACAGTGACACTAATCCTGCCTCCATCCCAATGTAACACTGGATGTTCTATATGCATGATGAGATCAAAGACCTGCAGAGACTTTTCATTGATTGTGCGGAGGTGCTTGTGAATGTGGGTGGGAATAAATCTTTTGCACAAGGTTGTTTCCTTTTATTATTTGATCAGTTCAGACGTAACATGAGTCATCAAAGAGCAGTAAAACATTGGAGAACATTCAATGAAAAACTAGACCTAATACACATCTATCTAAAAAACATATGCCAATTTGGATAGAAACATATGCCAACAAATGACCAATAGCATAAATATGGTACATTTTAATATTTTTAGACTGTATTAACACAATACGCACTGATATGTAGTGCAATAGATAAATATCATTTTAGATTTTATCATATAATGCAAGACATATTATTATATATCATATAACAAATGCAGAGTCTTCTTTGTGGAAATGCTCCCAGAATCTGCAAAACTGAGCAAGCAGATTTAAAAAAATAAATAAATAAATAAAAGAATGCATTATTGTATTATTTTAGTCTTTGGTCCTTCTAATTCCATTTACCAAACTTGCAAGCATGGCAACATCGCACGGCTCATCATTTTAGCCCATGTTTGCAGGTAAGCGTTTGAGGGCATTTGATTTACTGCTACCATTAATGGTGTGTTTTGAAAGGCAGGATCCTGTAGCCGTAAACCGTGAAGAAATATGGACAGCAAACATGGTTTTCCAAGTGATTTTCTCACCCCTGTGACTCTTCCCTCTCTGCTGTTAAAATGTGCAGCTCAAATATGAAGAAATAACCAACAGAAAGATTGGAAGGGTCATGTTTTCACAAAGCTGGCTTTTGATATAACGCTATATTGGCCTGCAGGTTGCAGCAATTTTATAATACATTTTCAAACAATATTAGATAAAGCTTTTTTATCTTAAGAGTTCATTTCTTGCCTAAAAACTAATGCAAATTTGGGCCATTGTGGTTTAACATGAAATTACCTTCGACTTTTCAACCAACAAAAGAGTCATTCCAAAATTCCATTCCAAAATACTGATGCTTGCTTCCTTTGTACTAGTAGATAAAAGCAAGTTTCTTATTATAAGATACTTAAACAGATAATTTGTAAGCAGTTTCTTATTGCACTTGTAAAATCAATCAAAAGCATGTTAATGCAAAGCTATTTAATTGATTATTTGATTGATTTTACACCAAATGTAACCTTTTTAATGCTAATATATTGAACTGTCTGTTCAGGAGCTGTGTGATGGATGTTATTATTCAAACTCACTACGAAACAAGAACTTGTGACTCATTGAGACTACACTTTTAAATAGGAAGTCCACTGATACATTATTTCATCATGAGATATGTGTCAAAAAATAATAATAACGGCATGAAGTGCCAACCAGAGTTCGAATCTCAGTATGTGGTTCTTTCAGATCCTGTGGAAATAACGTAAAAAATAAAAAGGGTAAAAGTATAGTGTTCTTACAGTTCTACATAAGTGTTAAAACATTACTAAAGCAACACAAAACTGAAGCTAAAACCTAGGAAATGTTTAGGGAAACTAGGGAAAAGAGCGAGCTTTGATGTTACACATGTTAATCATCCACTTAGACTCAAGTAGAGCGAATAAATATGCCTGTCGAGTCCCGCAAGGTTTTAATCAAGCCTTTCTTCTTGTTTTTTAAGCTATTCTTTCTTAACACCTTACATACATCAACTTCACATGTGTCTAAAGTGGGTCAGCCTTCGCTTCCCAAGTCACCACCATGATGGTAAGTCAACACATTTATCATTGTGTTCATTATTCCCTCAACAGCCACAAACAATTTCTCAGAAATCCTTTTGGGGAAAAATGATTTGTGCTAATGAACTTCATGCCTGTAAAGTGTTTCACCATCTGCATTCCTCAAGTTAAGTGTTTCTGTCATTTGTTTGTATAAAATGCTTGTGTTTGTGTGCATGTTCACCTCATTTATTTGTCCTGTCTTATTTTTAGGATCCCATGAACCACATTTATCTGGCTTAATGCTGCTGACCAGAGATCAAGATATGTATTAATATGAATTTAAAGAGGCTATACTTATATATAAATCAGAAACCCTAGTTATAAGTCTCCAAAATTGAACCTAGGCTATTTTTGTTAATCTACCCGAGTCAAACTTTTGTGTAAAAGCATAATTAGAATGGAAACGCCACTCGAAGTATCACCAGGGGCTCTACAAATGCAATAAAATAGCAATTGATACATGAACATTTTTACATATAGTTGAATGAAAACTAAATATGTTTAGAAAAATTCCAAGCAAGGGAGTAAGAGAAGTTCCTCATACTGGACTGGTCTTGTCCAACACCAACACAACATCATGGCAATTCGTATATTTAACTTTTTGGCGAATTGGTGGATTATTTGGATGATCTCATTCATATACTTTCGTATAATCTACTTACATCGCAATGATGGTTACGTTTAGGGGTGGCATTAAGGGTTGGCCCCCTTAATTTTTGTATGATTCATTATGTACAAAGTCATATGAAATTGCCACCTCGTAAAATAGTTTCATTTTCCAGTGGGACTTGGTTGGGTTAACTAGTTGAAATTAATTGAACCCCTGTTAATTTGCCAGACCTTTTAGTCTAAACCTAAAAAGCGTTGCATTGAAAATCAGTTTATTATTCATGTCAGACCATGATGTTTACCGTTCAAACTCCATGGAGAGGAGTAGATTAGTTCCATCACATACTTGAGAGGTTTTGAAGGAGTATTTTCTGAAAGGCTAACACTCTCCGATCTATCGGTGAAGCCTGGCTCACTAAGTCCTGCATCTCAGGAGGATTGCCTTTGAAAAGCTAAAGTAGGAATATCTTTTTAGGGCACATAAAACCACTGATCCATTTTTACTCTTTCTCGTTCTCTCCTGTTGGTCACAAGAAACCTTTTCCCACTCCACACTCTGACTATTAAACTGTTTACTTTCGTGTTAAGGGAGTTCCTGCATAATTCATTGAGCTGTTATTAGTTTCATTGATTACATTCCAGTCGCACATTTTTAGACATGTATGAAGCAGCTTTAAATCCCCCCAGACTGTGTCCAACAGATGAACGTGCCATTTCCTCGACACAGCACCCATTTTTGCTTCAACCCTCATCTATGTTCTGTAAAGTGACCTTAAGTAAGCATCAACCTTTCCTGACACTAACATGACGTCGCTCAATAGTTTTTTTTTCTACGAACGAAGACTGAATTCAGACAGCAGACCTGCCCAAAGCTTTTCAAAGCCGACACATTCTCCAAGGCGCCATGAGCTGCCTGACAGGTTATCAAAATGTGTCTAAGATGATTTAATCCTCCCCTCAGAAGCTTGTTGAAATACCAGCAGAATATGTCAGTCTCGATATTATGATGTTCTAAACTGTTAAGACATTTTTTTTCCAAACACCTCTTAACCTCTATTAAATTCAAGGGATATTTGCCAATCAGTTACTGATGAGAAGCCAATTAATTAAAGTACTAGCCAATTAAGAATCCATGGGTGGCCAGATGTGTTTCTTCATCCCTTGGAACCAACATTTAAGTACACACCATGCACAGGTGAATTATGAAGTTTTACAAATACATTTTTCTATTCAAAAAGATAAAGTCAAGTGCAAAGAAGCACGTGCGAGTGTGTCTTCCACATCCGTTACACATGAAACATAAAACAAAACCCAAAACCAACCATGGCACTTGAGTATCACAACCTGGTATTTAGTCAAGGATTTATATCTTCCCATTTTCGTTAATTTTCCATCCAAAGCATATGATTCCTTATGAGTTATTCAATACAGACAATATATGTATATATAACAATATGTTAATGTGATTCATTTATTGTCTGTTACCTGTGGTGGTTTTGGCGTAAAGGTGAAATATGTGATCTGGGAAATGCTAACTTTAGCCTGCTAGCATTGAAAGCATACGAAACCACCCTCCCTGCAAATCGCCGTCCAAAGTCACGCCTCCTCCAAAACACATGAACACACACAGACCAGAAGCGAGATGACCAGAGACAACGTAATTGGATTACATCATGTGTCATTCACTGGTGAGAAAACTACAGTTCAGTGAGTAACAGTATAACGAACGTAAACCTGCCATTCTCGCTCTGTCTGCACTGTACGTGAACTCGCTGATGACGTATGATGTCTGCGTGAACAAGCAGCACATGGTATCCAAACACACATTGACTAACAGGGAACACATGCTATCATTTCATTCTGACCGAATGCAATGACTGAACAAACATGTCATAGTCCTACGCCTTCCACAGACGATATATATTTATAAAAATACATTTAATAATAATAATAATAATAATTCAATTCATTATTCATCAATTTATATAGCGCTTTTCTCGGCACTCAAAGCGCTTTACATAGAAGGGGGGGAATCTCCTCAACCAACAATGTGCAGCATCCACTTGGATGATGCAACGGCAGCCATATTGCGCCAGAACGCCCACCACACACCAGCTTACTGGTGGAGAGGAGACAGAGATGAAGCCAATCAGTATATGAGGGTGATTAGGAGGCCATTAAATTTGGCCAGGATGCCGGGGTTACACCCCTACTCTTTCGAAAGACATCCTGGGATTTCTAATGACCACAGACAGTCAGGACCTCGGTTTAACCTCTCATCCGAAGGACGGTGCTCTTTGGCAGTATAGTGTCCCCATCACTTTACTGGGGCGTTAGGACCCACACAGACCACATGGTAAGCGCCCCCTACTGGCCACACTAACACCTCTACCAGCAGCAACCTGGTTTTCCCAGGAGTATCCCATCCAGGTACTAACCAGGCTCAGTCCTGCTTAGCTTCAGTGGGCAACCGGTCTTGGGCTACAGGGTGATATGGCTGCTGATATATGCTGATTTAGACCGCTTAGCACAGTTATTGCTATCAGGATATGAAGAAGACTTTCATCCAGCATAACAAAAATAAAAAAATAAAAAGATTCGGTAGAGAATCATTTATTGCACCTTTAAGCCATTTTTTGTAACTTATCTGAGTGCTGTAATTCTCAAAAGATACTTATCTTCATGTGTACTTCAGGCCAAATTAAATTTCCAGGTCTCGTATTTAATGAGAAACCGTTATACTTTCAACTGTTTTATTTATAAGAGTCGAATACTGTTTAAGGTCAAAACAAGAATTCACCTTATAATTTATCTGTCTTTATGCATTCTGCCTGAAATCGGATGGGGGATTAAAATGAATAAAGTAATAAAATATTGCTTCTTTATTTTAAAATTCATCTTTCAATATTTTATTAAATTGTCTAACTATTTCCTGCCTTTATGGAACAAAGATATATGGGAATATATTGCTAAATATAATGTGATACATTACAAAATACATAATACATTTCCATATATGGGAAACTAGTGCTTACATTTTTAAATATACTGCAATATATGCATTGACCATGTGTGTGTCACATTCTCACACCACATGGACTCTTGTTTTCAATCAGTACCATTCTTAGTTTGTTGTCATGGACACTCATTAGTTTAAGCTGTGCACCAATCAATCATCTCGTTATACTCTCACTATTTCAGTTCAGTTCAGTTCTGTTTGAGTGTCTTCTCTATTTGTAGTTGTGTTGTGTTGTGTTGTGTTGTGTTGTGTTGTGTTGTGTTGTGTTGTGTTGTGTTGTGTTGTGTTGTGTTGTGTTGTGTTGTGTTGTGTTGTGTTGTGTTGTGTTGTGTTGTGTCGTGTCGTACCTTGTTGGATTTAAATCCTGTTACCTTCTTCTTGATTATCTTCCTGTGTTTAGTCTCTCCCACACAACATGTGACAGTGTGGCTATATAATATACAATATTTGTAAATGAAGACCAAAATAGCATTACATGTAATATTCAGAAAGTTGTATCCTTTATTGTGTACATATATTGCACATGCATGTTCCCATGTAAATGTGAATATATGTTCACACACATTGGCCAAACATCATTAAGACTATAATTACAATATTGTAAAAGTAATGGCAGTGCACTCCACAGTGCTAGTTTCTAGGCTAAATGCTTTAGTGCAAGCAGGAGTGCTTGAAAAAATTAAACATCCATAACGTAATAAAAAATATATAGGAAATATATTTTTATTTTATTTTAGCAGGGAAACTAGACTGAGACCGATGTCTCTTTTTCACCTGAGCACCGTGAAACATGTAAACATATACAATGTCATAACATTATATATTTCTCTAAATATGTGTGTGTTTAAGCTGCTTGGGTAAATATATCTGCAATATACACATGCAGTATAATGGAGTCCAGAACCAGAAGTCTCCAGAACATACTTTACTTATTTGGATAAATTGCTTAGTATATATTTTTGGACATTCAAGTTGAAAGCATTAAAATTGCTGATTATTAGGGGAAAAAACATATGGAGGGCTATCTCTACGTATACCTAAAAATGACTATTTGGCCTCAGACATTATGTTAGATGAATGATATCTCTGTAGCTCTATATAAAAACAGAGACTTATAACAACATTTGGGATATTACTTTTCAAGTTTTGGAAACAGAGTGGATTCTGTATTAGGAGTCTTACAGATCTGTATTTAAAGACGCTTGCATAAAATGTATAAACAATCTTCAGAGTTCCAATTTTTTATTAAACATTTACAAATTAAATATTTTTTGCCTAGTACGATTAAGGACATGCATTCATTAAATATGAGGGACACACCCTTATGAAAATAAAAAATATTTCCCTAAATGAATGATCAATATTAAATGGTTTAACAGTATGAAAATATAAAGAATGATATATTGTGTTAATATATTACAGTATATTGAATAATACATAAGGAATTGCCGCTTTTCATATATTGAAAAATATGTGACAATATATTAACTAATATATCATAATGTATGTAAAATTATATATTCAGTAATACACTTCATAATATATCTATGTATATGTGATCTTTTGTGATGTGATATGAAATATCATGCATACAAGAAAAAAAAAGAAAAAGTGATGAATAAAACTGGTAAAAAACAACAACAAATATGCAATACAACGGAGGACTCAGTGTGAAGCTCTCATTCCGAACAGACAGGCAGACGGTCTTTCAGCATGTCCTAAAATATGCAGATCTTTGAGAGCACATCTATATCTCATCATATTGAATCTGTCAGATGGAAATCATGGTGAGCAAACATTAAGCCTTCATCATGTCTCTCTGACATGTTACTATTTAAAGACAAGACTACTTTTAGATATTGCTTGGCAGTTTGGCAAATGACTCCTGTGTCACACAACATGACTAATGATTCACTAACAAACTTGATTCTGTGGGCAGATCTTTTCACATTTAAAGACATAACTGAGCTGGTGATGATGGTAATAATTATAGTGCCGGGACTTGTTTGACAACTGCGTATTCAGGCTTAAAACATTAAGACTTTGTGTTGTTTAAAATAAGAGATTGGGGACTTTCTGCATTTTCTACCCACATTCTTTATTATGCTCATGTCATGAGTTTAACTTCAAATTGATGAGCCCAAACTCGGGGGCTCGTCCATCATGCGCTGTTCACCACCTCCACATCATTTAAAGTCATTATCAAAAGAATAAAAAAATACAGATAGAGAATGGAGGAGGAAAAGGCCTACAAAACTGCATAAAAAAAGACAACTTTATCTGCAGTTCCCATACAAAATGCATTAATGGTGATGGTCAGGGGCGTTTCTAGGCTTCCATCAGTCCTGGAGCACAGGCCCCCTTCAAAAAAAAAAAAAAAAAGTGTCCCAAAATTTTATACTCTTTTTCTGGATACTGCTATGGACATGTTTATATAAATTGGCTTTGCAGTGCTAATTTGAACTGCTCCATTGCGGACAAATTATAAAATACTTTCTTTAGACCTACAATGAACTGTACAGTAGGTAATTATTTCATTGTTTTCTGTCTTATAAATTATACTTTTACAGAAAATACTTATAAATACTTTTTCAATATGAGAAACCCCAAACCAAATTGAGTGTGTGAGTGAAATGAAGCTCTAGCGTAAGTTCTGCCGGGAAGACTCAATTGTTACGTAACTTATTACCTTCTCAGCTATCCAATCAATACTTTTGGTATAAAAGGTTGGTACTTACACACGTCTGAGTGCGCAGATGCTGACGCTCCATTCACCTCCACCCTCCCCACCACCTCCAAGACGGGTCCTTCCCTCCATCCTCCACATAACACCGAGATGTCTTTCTCCTCCATCCACCCCACCACCACCAGATGGCCCCTTCCCTTACTTCGCAGGGGGTCGGCTGCGTCCCTGCCTTCTTCAGTCAGGATATGCAGAGTCCGAACCCTATTGCAAGCTACGGACAGGGCCTACGCCAAAGAACTTGATTGCTTGCTGAGCTCTTAATAAATGTTAATGGTCACAGTATTTATTCTCCCGAGTCTTTCTGGTAGAACTGTGTGAATGAATTACAATGAATTTCAGACCTTTTTGCAAACCCATTTGAAAATGAGATCAGTGATTGATTCACAAATCTTGCATCACTAATATCGATTCTAAACCGCTGATAGAAAATCCACATGACATGATTGCTGAAATGTTATGTGAAATGTAATGGTACTTTCCACTGTCAGGCAAAGATTTATTAATATTTTTTTCACAGAGGCATGCTGATATTTTCCAATGACTCTTTCTTCAGGTTACATAGTTAAACCAATAGGTATAAGGGGCTTTCTTCATAAGGGAGTCACCGAACATTTCATTCAACCACTTCGTTCAAAAACACTATAATTCATTCAGTAATGAAACAAGAGACTGTATGATTAAATCATTAGAATCATTGACTCAACAGCTTCCTTCAAAATAGATTCATTTAGGAGTGAAACCTCGTCACTGTTTTGACACAGTGGTTGCATCAGAATATGCATATAGGTTCAAAAGAGTAAAGTAGGCCTATATTTAAATTCACAGTATTTATAAAACTGTATAGGCAAAAAGTACACAGATGACCTACTACTTCCTGTCACGGTGGGTAGTGGAAAATGGAAAAGGACTCAAATGCAGAGTGAAATGAAGGTTTAATAAAGATAAAACAAGAAACAAACAAACCAACAAAGGAAATCAGAACTTAATCCAACACGGAACAGGGCAGGACAGGCACAGACACACGTAACATGAACAACGAACCAGCACAGGACAGCAAACACAGGAAGACTAAATAGGGAGGCAAACAAGGAGGGTAACGAGCAGGACAGGTGGGACAACTAAACCAATAATCAGATAACAAGGGGGAGGGACCAGACAATGACAAGAGCACATGGCCCCAAAATAACAAAACACCCATGTGCATCACAAGACAGGACAGACATGTGACATTACCCCCTCCCTACGGAGCGGCTACCAGACGCTCCATAAGACCAGGGCGGGACGGGAGGGACAGACCAGGGCGGGACGGGAGGGACAGACCAGGGCGGGAGGGAAGGGACAGGCGAAGCGGACAGTTCATCGGGCGGCCAGGGCGAAGCGGACAGTTCATCGGGCGGCCAGGGCGAAGCGGACAGTTCATCGGGCGGCCAGGGCGGTGAAGACCCCTCGGGCGGCCAGGGCGGTGAAGACCCCTCGGGCGGCCAGGGCGGTGAAGACCCCTCGGGCGGCCAGGGCGGTGAAGACCCCTCGGGCGGCCAGGGCGGTGAAGACCCCTCGGGCGGCCAGGGCGGTGAAGACCCCTCGGGCGGCCAGGGCGGTGAAGACCCCTCGGGCGGCCAGGGCGGTGAAGACCCCTCGGGCGGCCAGGGCGGTGAAGACCCCTCGGGCGGCCAGGGCGGTGAAGACCCCTCGGGTGGCCAGGGCGGTGAAGACCCCTCGGGCGGCCAGGGCGAAGACAACAGTCCATCTGGCGGCCAGGGCGGAGATGACAGTTTATCTGGCGGCCAGGGCGGAGACGAACAGGGTGAAGACGACCACTCGGGCAGCCATGGCGGTGAAGACCCAAGCGGAACAGTCACAGACACCACCGGCTCAGGAACTGCAACAGCAACAGACACCACCGGCTCAGGAACAACAACAGCAACCGGCTCAGGAACAGCAAAAGACACCGGCTCAGGAACAGCAACAGACACCACCGGCTCAGGAACTGCAACAGGCACCACCGGCTCAGGAACTGGAACAGCAACCGGCTCAGGAACAGCAAAAGACACCGGCTCAGGAACAGCAACAGACACCACCGGCTCAGGAACTGCAACAGGCACCACCGGCTCAGGAACTGGAACAGACACCACCGGCTCAGGAACTGCAACAGACACCACCGGCTCAGGAACAACAACAGCAACCGGCTCAGGAACAGCAAAAGACACCGGCTCAGGAACTGCAACAGGCACCACCGGCTCAGGAACAACAACAGCAACCGGCTCAGGAACAGCAAAAGACACCGGCTCAGGAACAGCAACAGACACCACCGGCTCAGGAACTGCAACAGGCACCACCGGCTCAGGAACTGGAACAGACACCACCGGCTCAGGAACAACAACAGCAACCGGCTCAGGAACAGCAAAAGACACCGGCTCAGGAACTGCAACAGGCACCACCGGCTCAGGAACTGCAACAGGCACCACCGGCTCAGGAACTGCAACAGGCACCACCGGCTCAGGAACTGCAACAGGCACCACCGGCTCAGGAACTGCAACAGGCACCACCGGCTCAGGAACTGCAACAGGCACCACCGGCTCAGGAACAGCAACAGGCACCACCGGCTCAGGAACAGCAACAGACAGCGGCTCAGACACCGGCTCAGGAACCAGGGCGAGCAACTGGGACGGTCCCGGCAGGGCGAGCAGCTTGGGCGGGGCCGGCAGGAGGAGCAGCCCGGGCGGGGCCGGCAGGGCGAGCAGCTCGGGCGGGGCCGGCAGGGCGAGCAGCTCGGGCGGGGCCGGCAGGGCGAGCAGCTCGGGCGGGGCCGGCAGGGCGAGCAGCTCGGGCGGGGCCGGCAGGGCGAGCAGCTCGGGCGGGATGGCAGTTACCTCCGGGCTGGTCTCTGGGTTAGAACCCACCAGACGACCCAATGAAGAGGTTCCTCTCCTTCTCCTCCTCCGTCTCCGGACCACCGAAATCGGAACAGCAGACACTGGCTCCGACTCAGGAACAGCAGACACTGGCTCCGACTCAGGAACAGCAGACACTGGCTCCGACTCAGGAACAGCAGACACTGGCTCCGACTCAGGAACAGCAGACACTGGCTCCGACTCAGGAACAGCAGACACTGGCTCCGACTCAGGAACAGCAGACACTGGCTCCGACTCAGGAACAGCAGACACTGGCTCCGACTCAGGAACAGCAGACACTGGCTCCGACTCAGGAACAGCAGACACTGGCTCCGACTCAGGAACAGCAGACACTGGCTCCGACTCAGGAACAGCAGACACTGGCTCCGACTCAGGAACAGCAGACACTGGCTCCGACTCAGGAACAGCAGACACTGGCTCCGACTCAGGAACAGCAGACACTGGCTCCGACTCAGGAACAGCAGACACTGGCTCCGACTCAGGAACAGCAGACACTGGCTCCGACTCAGGAACAGCAGACACTGGCTCCGACTCAGGAACAGCAGACACTGAAGGACTGAAGGGCGTCTCCAGGATCCGAGCTAAACGCTCTAAATAACCGATCAGTGCCCCCCCGGCCATGAGAATGGGCATCTCCCGATCTGTCTCCGACAGGGCAGACGTGGGTTGAACCCTCTCTGGCTGGGCAGACGTGACCTGAACAGTCTCTGACTGGGCAGACGTGACGCGAACAGTCTCTGACTGGGCAGACGTGACGCGAACAGTCTCTGACTGGGCAGACGGGACGTGAACGGTCTCTGACTGGGCAGACGGAACGTGCACGGTCTCTGACTGGGCAGACGGGACGCAAATGACCTCTGACTGGGCAGACGGGACATGAACGGTCTCTGACTGGGCAGACGGGACGTGCACGGTCTCTGACTGGGCCGGCGCAGGCGCAGATCTCCTCCTCCTCCTCCGTCCTCCCCGACGGATGCCTGAAGACTCGAGGCTGGCCGAAACCACCGATGACGTCCCAACGCTGGACGGATCCAGTGATGAAGAATTCCTCTCCAGATTCCTTTGGGCGCACATCGAAAAATACTTGAACAAGGAGATCCCATTCTCCCTCTCTGCCGGACAAAGTTCGCTCCGCTGAATCCACATGTGGCTGGTTCGTTCTGTCACGGTGGGTAGTGGAAAATGGAAAAGGACTCAAATGCAGAGTGAAATGAAGGTTTAATAAAGATAAAACAAGAAACAAACAAACCAACAAAGGAAATCAGAACTTAATCCAACACGGAACAGGGCAGGACAGGCACAGACACACGTAACATGAACAACGAACCAGCACAGGACAGCAAACACAGGAAGACTAAATAGGGAGGCAAACAAGGAGGGTAACGAGCAGGACAGGTGGGACAACTAAACCAATAATCAGATAACAAGGGGGAGGGACCAGACAATGACAAGAGCACATGGCCCCAAAATAACAAAACACCCATGTGCATCACAAGACAGGACAGACATGTGACACTTCCGACGAGATTCTGAAGTGCACATCCAATCCAATGAGGTGTTTTATGAATGACATTGAAGTGATGCTGGTAGGTCACATGGCAATGACAACATGACAAACGTAGTACATCCAGATTACATTAATACTATGCACATCCATACTATTTAGAACATACTTTTTAACAGTTGCAAAGTTATTCAAAATAAATCCCTACTCAGAAAAGATGCGATTTCAGATGCAGCCAGTGTCTTAGTGTGGAATGATTTTTTGTTGCAGAGTAAAAATAGATAAAGTAACTGGAAATATTGCTTCTAAAATGTAAGTTGCTGAACTGATGTATTTGAAGCAGTAATGCTGTTGGTCGATTGAACAGAAGAACGACTTTGAGTCGGCCAGTAGCCACAGGTAATAAGCTGACAATAGCACTCACACTGTCATGAACATAAAATATTTTGGGATCCACTTGAAGAGAGTCCTAAATGTGGGTTTGGAACAATATGAGGGTAAATAAAGGTATCACTTTATCTCGATAGTCCACTTTAGAAATTACTGCAACAACAGTACATGTCGACTACCAGTCAGAGTATTAGACTGTCTGCTTAATATCTTTAAAACTTTATTTTGATACTCCCCCAATAGACATTCTACTAAGTAATTTTGAAATTACATGTCAACTTATTCTACTAACCCTAACCCTGACCAAACAGTCTAATATTCTAATGAGAGTAAGTTTACATAGTTGCAAATTAATGAGAGTTTAAATGTATAGTTAATCTTGTGGACTATCAAAAAAGTATACTTTTTATATTGAGACAATATAAAAGGATGCAATAACCAATACTGTACAATATCAGATCATTACTCTCCTAGTAGACCTTTGCGTGGCAGGAGATTTGAGATATGAGAACCAGGGAAAGCTTTCATATATCAGAGGAAATGTCTCACCGAGGTGGGGACAGCATTCTTCATAGTTCACCATTATGTCTGTCAAATATCACACTCTCCTGTCCACAAACCTATTCAGCCTTGACTGAAACCACTCCACTAAGCCCGATACTGCATGTAGCGTAGCCTACGTTTTATTGCTGTTTATTGTTGCTGCTGTTGTAGTTCTTTGTTGTTTGATTGTAGTTGAATCCAACTAATGAGCAAATAAGTTGGAAAAAATGTTTGGCCTTGATTTTATGCATCTTTTACAAAAAACATGTTAGGCATGATACCTTTAGCAAAGTCAGGGGCTTAAAGTACAAATATTCAGATTAACAGATAAATTTCACATAACAAGTAAGGATTAGATGATGGTGAAGCATTTATAGAATTTCAAGGTGATGGAAGTGCCTGCTCCGTTTCCATTGTCTCAATACAACTGACTGAAGCAGACTAATATTAAAAATTAAATTAAATCTTGAGGAAGTTTTACATGACAAGACAAAGCAATATCGATACAATCCAACACTAAAAGCCTATTTAAAGCTTCTGGAACTCCAAATGATGTGGATCTGAGCTTTCCTGTAGCTCAAACAGTAGAGTGTTGGCGCTAGCAACGCCAAGGTCACGGGTTTGATTCCCAGGAAAAGCAAGAACTGTTAAAATGTAAAATGGGTACCTTGAATGCAATGTAAGTTGCTTTTGATAAAAGCGTCTGCCAAATGCATAAAATTTAAAGGTGGTGGACACTAAAATGTTATGGTTTAATATAATATACTAAAATGTCATGTTTTCCTTATAATTGAATTTAGTTAATTTATACACAAATTCTTCCATATAGTGAACATTTAATAAACCGTTTTGACAGTAACATCCTTCGCTGAAACAGGAAGTTCACTTACTGTAAGTTACGTTGCAGAACTGGACACTGACTCTTGCCTCGAGTCATTTCTGAAAATGTGCTGAGGGTATGGGAGACATTTGGACTTTGAAAATTTGATCTGTCTTCTCAAATGAACAGCGACAAACTATGGCAGGAAGTGAACTAACTCTCATCCTGGGTTGTCATGGAGAAAGATTCTTTCTACTTTTAATATGCAGCTACAGTGCTTATTGTTAGTCTAAACTGTGATATTGGGAAATTTGACAGAGGAACTTGCTGACAGCATGCCTTTTTTTCTCCCAAAGTCTTCTGACTGATTTAGTCCATTTCTGCCACTTTGTCACATGCTGTGTTGAATATCTCATGGTCTCTTGCGTTGTCCTCAGTGGACCTTCTCCAAAGGTTGCGCTGAGACACGCATAATGACCTCCTGTGGGATTTGGGAATCTGTCCATAATGTTGGCCTCTAATAGGGATGCACCTTCTCATATGTTACAGTAAAACAGCTTGTGCAGAGCGCTGCGTTGCCTGTGTAAAATCCCAGGCATGCCACCACAGCGGCTGTAGGATTCAAATGAAGAGAGGTCATTATGTGCAATCTTGTTCCATTAGAGCCTTCTTCAAAATGGATGACTACCAGAGAAAGTGTCTGACATCACTGCTGTCAAAGGCACTGCTGGAACACAAAGAAGGGTTCTCAGAAAACTCATGAAGCAATGCTGTAAAAAAAAGATAAAAAAATAGATGCTTGTTGCATAAACAGAATAAGTAACTCTAAGCTTAAGTTGTATTCAGATTATTTTCTTTAATACGTGTTTTAAATATTCTATTATGCGTAAATATTAAATATTATGCTATGCATTACATCTCATGTTGTGAAAAATAAATGTACATGTGAGCAAAGTGTTGGTCTTAAAGGGACAGTTCCTCCAAAAACAACAAAAAAATGTTTTTTCAATAAATTAAAGTTAATGGGGTAGTATACTTTTAGACCCCATTGAGTCATTGTATGAGAATTTTTTTTTTATTCAAAATATCTGTTTTTGTGTTTTTTCAGAAGAAAGAGTGTCCATGCAGTTTTGGAATGACACGAGGGTGAGTAAATGATGCCAAAATTGTCATCGTTTGATGAACTATCCCTTTAAACTATTGACAACATCAAACGAGCAGCATTTGAACACTCACATGACAAAGGAAAACGTTCTTAAAATAGTGGAAAATGAAGCACAAACCTCAATACTTTTTCACAGCAAGGGTTACAATAAAGTAGAAAAAGACACTTAACATGACAGTAAAAACACAACAGTGTAGATAAAACTAGCAAACATTAAAACAGTTTAACATCATTAATTATTCATGTCAGTCAGCATGCTGGGAAAAGGGCAAATGAGAATGAACCACAATTTTATTTTTCTGTCAGGTCTATTTAATTATTATTATTTTCGCATCAATCCAATTTACCTGTTACACCAGTTTGACTTGAAGTGTCTATAAGTGTATCTTCATAGGAAAGGTGCATGGAAGCTTTTCTGAATGTTTTTGACAGTGTAACATAAGAAATGGGTTTCTCAGTGGTATGTATATTTAACTTCATTCAGCTTCTGTTGTGCCTCTGGCCAGACAGATCTTTCTTATTGCCAAACTCAGAGCATGCAGCAAAAAAAAAAAAAAAAAAAAAAAAGATGAGGTCTCGGGAAGAAAAAGGCCAACTCAACTTTTTATCCTGCAGCGACTTATAATGATCTGAGAGCTTGCTTAAAATGCAAATGTGAGGTTGGTCTTAAGCTTTCAAAGGTCACAAATGAATGAGGTGCTTTTATAAAACTCAGTGACTCACTGTGCCTAGGGAGCACATACCTGATCATTAATTCAAGCTCACATGGAGTCATTACAGTCACTCCTGATGAAATCCAGGGTCCTCTCACTGATCTCTGTGCACTTCTCCCTTGATTAAAAACAAATCTAACAAAGTCATTGGAATCTATTACAATCATGTCTGCCTGTCAACTATTTGGCATCCCCCACTGACGTCTACGCAGATTGGTATATTTTCAATTATGCTAATACAATCATCTCGTTTGGATAACATTATTACAGCACTGTGACATTAGACTATACTGTCAGCCTATCATATTTGCGATTACATCTTAATTTCTTTATGAAATTAAAAAGAACAGTGGCTAAATTACCTTTTCAAACATTGATGCACATAATCATTTCATAATAATAATGATATTTTTAAAAAGAAACATTCTAAGACTTTTAACATAATAAAATAATAAGCAGCAGCAAGGATAAGAGAACAGAAGACACTTTGAAGAAATACAGGGCACATGCCCTGAAATGAGTGGGCTGAGGTCAGGTCATTGTCTGGAATATAAAATAATCTCTCTCAAATGCAATAAGACACTATAATTGGAATTTCATCCAATTTTCTACTCTAACAAGAGAACAAAGCATCTCGGAAATGTAACCGTCAGATATAGCAAACTGTGATCTTTTAAACTTTAATGAGCTTTAATGAGTTCAACATCATGATCTTAGTGCTAGGTAAAATACGGTGCAACATAAATCCCAGTGTTTTGATACTGAGATTTTGATATTCTTTCTTCACATCCATGATTGGCACCATCTATGATTCGGCTTGCTGCTTGCATGTTTTCTGCCTCGCACCATTTTCAGAGTGAAAAGAACGATCTTCTAATCTTAGCCCTGTTGTTTTATGTTCTCTGCCTAGTCCACTTTGTAGATACGTTAACTGAAGGAGGGCCACAAATACACCAGTTTCAAACTCAACGTCCACATGCCTTCTTAGGGTTATTTAGTAATTGTTGTCAGGATTTGACCACTAGTTTCTTTGGAAATTTTACCTGGTTATTATACACTGCTGTGTTTTTATAGTTTATAGGTTTTCTATTCTCAAAGGCTACATGCGGAAACAAACATTGCATGACGTGAGTGGTGTAGTAGTCTGATTCAAACGAATGACTCTTATAAGTGGTTCTATTTTGTGAGTCAGTAAAATAGCAACCTGATCACATAAGAAACATTTTGAGAACATCTTGTCCACAGATTTAAATCCACTGAACATTGAATTGTCTATACTGAACAAAAGTACACCTTAATCCAAAACAATGGCCTTGGGAAAGGCCGGACTTTGCATGCTATGATTAAATGATGAATTACAGGCGAGAACCTATAGAGTCAGGAAATGCAGAATGTTTATCTCCAGAGGCAAAGTAAACATGTTTTATTTTAGTCAGCAGGACTAAAATAAACATTTTGTAATGCAAGACTTTACATTCCATTAACTGCAGAGCAACACTGTGTCTGATTCAATCATATACATGTTGACATAACCACTACCTGCCAGAGGTTAGAAAGTTAATATGAGCAGACAGCTCGGTACAAATGAGATGAACCTTGAAAGTTAAAGGGGAACTACTACACAGACTGACAGTCTAATTTTGTTGTATCCAATATCTGTAAAAACATCAAAATATAAAATGTTTTAAGGTAGTCGCAAATCACAGACCCGCACCACTTTTCAGTGACGGCACTCACAACCTGGGCGCAAAAACAAACAGTGTGATGTAAACAACGATTGGTGAATCTTCAGCTCTATTAATTAATCACTGAAAAAGACTGATGTATACCGATTTGAATCAGTCTGACAAATTCTTCTTGCAAATCTTTCACCTGGATTTTAAATCCAGAAAATATGTAATAATATTGACAAGGGACATTAAAAAAAAAAAAAAGGTAAATTAAAGAGAACAAATGCAGAAGCATTTTGTTTCTAATTTTACACTCCAAAAATCAGTAGACATGTGGGAAACCGTCACCTCAAATGTCAATATCAAAAGCCAATGTCATCCAAACCAGAAAGTATGTGACTATTACAAAATTGACATGCTAATAACAAACACAATAGGCTTTCAGATTTTCCTTTTCCATTAAAAAAGTTTGAAAACTTCATCAAATGTAATTGGCCATCACAAGAGGGTTGTTATTATTCTCTCAATTAAATTCCAGCACTAATAGTTGAATAGCCCCGTTCACCGTTTGATTTTATGACTCACCCTTGAAACCATCAGCCAATTCCGTAATGTTTGTGGGTGGCAAAGTGACAGCTTTTGTTTTCACTTTCTACAAATAAAGTGAATCCAACAGACTATCACTTGAGAGGTTTTCTTCAGTAGGTGGATTTGAGTGATTGCATGGAAGTAACAAAAAGTAATTATTTTTCATCAAGACCAGCATCATTAAAGCGATCTCTTTAGAATTACACAATGTCATTAGCACATCATTATCATACTAAAACACTGTCCTTCCTAATTGCTGTTATTCATTTAATGTTGTTCAAATAATTTAAAAGAAGAGACTTAGATGCCTATTTTTTTAAGCCTTTATATTTTGCTATTACTGTCCATCATTTTATTTATAAGATCTTTTGGTAACTAGTTTTTGTCCCCTTATTTTATGAGTTACATGTAAATTCAATAATCTCCATCAATAGGTTTAGGTTGTAAACTTGTCATCTATTAATGCGTGTGTGTGTGTGTGTGTGTGTGTTTCCTCTATGGACATCCCAACACTCTGGGCTATTCCCTAAATGTTTTGGTAGGAAAAAAAGACAAGGCAGTTTATATCATTAAGTATCATAGGTTGATCCAAAATATTCCAAGGCTTCCCAAATAGTCCCAATTCCCTTGGGACAACACAATTCCAATCCATCAAGCCAAAATTCAAGCATTTGTGAAGCCACTGTCACCAAATCAAACTGGAGTATTACTTTGAGTTTGAAACTGTTTTAATTCAGAATAAATGTCACAAATAATTACAAATAAACAGCAAGTGACACATTGAATTGTATTGAAGTAGAAAGACTGAAATAGTATTTTCTTGTAAAACATACTCCAATAATATTTTTATTATTTACAACTTCGAAATACTAATATAACCACCAATACTAACTCATCCAAAGGCATTTATTTTTATTTTTTATAAAAGTCATTTGAAATCTCCCACTTTAAGTTCACACATTATGAACCGAAATTTGACAGAACCTGAATTGTTTTCACATTTAGATTCCAAAGAAAAAAAAACTTCAGGAGAAAGTTTCAGTTCTGTATTCTTGCCACAAACAGTGAACTGTTGAGATACTGTCAGCACCCTGCCAGCCCCTGTGAGACAGTCCCCATCTATGCTCTCTTTCTGATTCACTTTTCCCCTGCTGATATTTCCATATCAGCCACTATCAGTTAATGAGGCCCAGACTGTGGTTCTGCACCTGTGGAGCACTGCAGAATCAATCTGGAGGACGGCGCAGGGATCTTCAGCATCACGGACCGAGATTCAATCATCAGCCATGAGCGCCATCCGCCTGTGCAGATTTCAGGTACAGTCGCTTGTGTTACCTAGATGATTAGCTCACGGGTGCCTCAGATCGAATTTCTGTTCTTTTATCAAACAGGAACTTAGAACTGCCTGCCTAGTAAAGTAGCTCTACACATCTACGCAGCATGTGACGTGATCTCTCTTTTAGCACAGCCAGAAATAACTAGATTGCTCAAAGCAATTTGCTGAGTAATATATTACAGGCTTAAGGGTCCTTTTTGCTAGCACTCAAAACTTTCTGACCATTTTTATTACTGTTATACTTGACGACAGAGTAATGGAGGCGTCTAGACAGCTGTTGAACAAAACGTCCTGCAATCCCATTTTTGTTCGCATTAATACCGAATGAGATTACATGAGCATTTCCAAACCTTAACTAGCAGATCAGGTCCATAACCTTTCAAGCTTTGGGTGTAAATAGGAAGGTTGGAGCAGTCAAACAGGGTACGTTCAGAAAGACAGAGGCAGCCCTGGCTTGTTTTGTTGAGACAGACAAGGCCAGCGAGAAAGGTAAAAGAATTTCAACCACTTGCCTTCAATCAGAATTCTTCACCATGTTTGTCAGAGCACCGCCTGCCATCCGTGGGTCTCATCCTCCATATTAGCCTGCCTGTCATGGCAATCACTCCACTGTTTGGTCATTTCTCTCCATCACTATCTCATTATGAGCCGTCAGTGTTTATGTGGTCCTGACGGCCTTGGCAGGTAATGAAAGAATGCCGAGATGCATTTGGTCTCTGTCTCGCCCCACTCAGAGCGACTGGGCCTTTCTAATGAGGGATTGAGTGGGCGTAATGAGACAAGCCTGGTGTTCCGTCGACATGACCTGCCTCTCCACTGCTCACCATAATTTGAAAAAGTTCCCAATTTCTGTTTGCCCATACCACCTGTACGCTGTGGGCAAGAAACAGTCGGGTACGCCTTAGGGAACGCCGCAATGCAACCTCTGTGCAACCTGCTTACAACCTATTAAACCGCCTGAACCAACATGCTATCTTGTTAAAAATGAATTTCAACCTACTTTCCTTGTGATTTCCTCATCTAATTAGAAGCGAATTACAGAAATGCAGGATGCAGTCATGCTGATGATGATGATGATGCATACCTGCACAAAGCCTAAAAATAGATGTGGACAACACTTCCCACTTCAATGTAAATTAGGCCATGCTAATTAGCAGCAACAAATTCTCAGGAATTCATTGCGTCCCGCCGAGCTGAAAAACATCAGGTATTGTTCAGAGTGCATTAGCATTTCAGAGATGGGGAAAAATAAAGTGTAAATGAACTCTATTGGAGACTGTCAGGTTCTCGCTAGTGTACTGTGTGATAACTTTGACGAGGATGGCCCTGAAGGATCTCTCGCCTTTAATAATAAATCCCAAATAGGAATTTAATTTGCAGTCATGTGACCGGAAAAGACAAAACAATAGATTGTTCCACCACCCATCGACTGATGTCCCAGAGGACCTTAAATGTAATTTTGTGGGCGAAGACCAAGCTGCAATTTCTCCCATGTGTCGGAGTCTGTTGAGATGTGTTCCCCAGAGAGTGGATCCTCCTCACTTCAGTGCTATGGCATTATTCTCTTATCTGCAGTTCTTCCTCCCATTTCTAGACCGCAGTGCACTCCATCAATTCCCCCTGACAGGAAGAAAGAACAGGAACAATGGGAGCAGGCTTTCAGAATTATTGGAAGTCAGTCTCATTTTCATTTTCATTCTGATCGTCCCAACAATAGCCATTAAAACACTGTCTTGCTCTGGTCACATCTACAATGTATTCAGTTACCCTAAGATGGATATTTGATGACTGCCATGATCCAACTGGAACCAGATAGGTTTTTAATCCTGGATGTGCTTGTGTCAGATCAAATAGCATGTCAAATCCTAAACATACTTTAAATGGGAAACATTTGATCATTATGAAACCACCATAACTGTAGTTACTTTTAAATTTGGATTAATTATACTTGGGCACTCAGAGCTATATGAATCTAAGTGGGTCTCATTCCCTAATAAATGATAGCGAAGTGCAAAGAACAATTTCTCAAAAAATGTCAGCCAGATTCACACACATTTGTGTGCATTCTATTATTCTAATATCTTATATCTTTTGCATTGTCAGTTAAAAATTCAATCAATCCTTATAATTACATAATTTATAGGTATAACACTACAATAAGGTTTATTAGTTAACATTAATTAATGTATTAACTAGCATGAACTAAGCATGAGTAACACATTTGTTATTGTATTTGTTCATCTTTGTTAAAGTTAGTTAATACAAATCCAGCTGTTCATTGTTTGTTCATGTTCACAGTGCATTAATTAATGTAAACAATACAACCTTTGATTTCAATAGTAAATGCTGAAATTAATATTAAATGCTGTAGAAGTATTGTTCATTCTTAGTTCATGTTAACAGGTAATGTTAGCTAATTAATCTTATTGTAAAGTGTTACCAATTTATATACAAATTATATCTTTAGAAAGTTGTATTGTCATATATACCCACTCCCTCTCATTACATAAATATAAAAAACATCAGGTTTTATGCACGATTATCCCAAAGTGAGCTCAGTTGAGCTTTCAAAACTTTCCCAAACACTGTATACAATTCCTTAAAAAAATGTCTTTTTCTTGTTTGAAGTCTCTCATGCAGCTAAACTCCAGGCTGAGATGACTAAGACAAAGACACAGGCAGAGCTCCACCGCTCAAGGGAGCTCCAGTGAGCCTGATTAGTGCATTCAGCGAGCGAGTTGAGAAATCGATTGCTGACCCCGGCTCCCTGAGATGCACACCATCACTCAGAGGCCAAGCGCCCCAGCCCCCCCAACAAACACACACTTTCAAAGGAGCCCCATGAGCAGCAGGGCTTTATGCTCCCTCACAACGCAATGGAATCATGGGAGAAAAGAAAAGACTCAATGCCCGAGGAGAAGCGTGCCTACATTTGTCTCACAAAAGTACATCTATGTATTTCTGTAGTTTATTATGGGAATGCATCACCACAGGGGTTGACAACATAAACACGAGAGAACTCTTTGTGAGAACCCGATGGAGAATATACCAAGCACAGTTGATTTTGTGGGCTTGTTTTGTGTATATTAAAACTTTCAAACTAAAGATATAACTCAACTCTTAAAAAAGAAATAAAAAAAGTTGAAAACAAAATACAAATGCTTTTGGGTCCAGAATAAAATTTTAGACACCATATTATTGACCTACAAATGCAGTTATGTCAATTTGTGTCAAGTAACCTGACCAGGTATTGGATAAAAAAAAAAAAATAACCATTGCAGATAATATGCTCACATCTCTTATTATTTATTTTCCCTGGCCTCAAACCATGTGCAAACCATTTTTAGCAGATAATGTCCACTGGAATATTTCAGCATTTATCTTGAACACTGAAATAATCAATATCTGCAACTTCCTGCAGGTGTAGTTCCTCTACACCTTTACTCAATAATCTCTATTTACCCAAAGGAATGA